>NC_058407.1:80416418-80778203 GCF_002201575.2 Neomonachus schauinslandi | reverse complement strand
GGAAGAAAGCTCAGAAGCAATCTAGACAAAAGCAGAAAAAGCAATCCAGAGAAAAACAGAAAATTTCGAGAAAGTTCAAAAAGAAAGAATTGTTCTGCTACATTGTATGTTTGCTATGTGAATTAGCTTAAAAACTACTAGTAAAGTGGGGAATTATGTAAGAATTAAAATGGAAATAATGTTTGTTCATGTTTCCCCCTTAAGAAAGAGAAGCCAGAGAATCAGATTTATGAACTTCAGCAAGAAATGAAAAGGACTTCATTTAGCTGCCATCCCGGCAGCAGGAGTCTTCCAAGTATATTTTTTAAAAAATTTAAAATAAGTGTTTACATGCAGGGCTCCCACCCCAGAGAGGCATACCTGGTTTTATGCAACTTGACTGGTGGCTGGTTGAACCACCTATTCTGACCACTAACTGGCAGGCTTGTGGTTTAGATCTCTATTTCCATGTGTACCTCACTATCTCCCAGCCTTCCTCTTTAACATTTTACCAGCATACTTACACCAATTTTGAAAAAGTTTTACTGAGGTATAATTGACATATAGTAAGTTATACTTAAAGTGTAAATCGATCTGATTAATTTGACATACGTATACAGCTATAAAACTATCACCACAATCACAATAATAAACATCTCCATTATCCCCAAGGATTTCCTCCGGCCTTTTGATCCCTTCCTGTTCTCCAGTCCCTTGCTCCCCTTCCCAGGCTACTCTGTTATTTCTGAGCACTTTAAACATCTGTGGTAGTCTCCAGCTATTCTACAAAATAAATGGCCTGTGATCTTCCCAAGTATGAAGTTATGGAAGTCAAGGAAACTTGAATTGTTTCCAGACTGAAGGCTAAAGAGACACGAAAACTAAATGCAATGTGTAATCTTGAATTGGAACTTTCTGCTATAAAGGGCATCTTTGGGATGACTGCCAAAACATGAAGGGGTTGTGGTTTGACGTAGTAATGCAGCAGTGTTAGCTTCCTTATTCTGATGGTTGTACTGTAGGAAAATGTCCTTGTCACAGGAACTATACTCTAAAGCTATGCTGTCCAGTATGGTGGCAACTAAGCCACTGATACCTATAAGCACCTGATATGTATCTAACATGACACTGAAATATTTTGGATATGAACAAAATGTATTAATTTTTGTTACATTTTTTAATATGGGCTACTAGAAAATGTTGCCTTGAGAGCAACGTAGACAGTCTTCCTTTCGACAGTAAGGAAACTGAAGCTCATAAAGTTTAATCTGTGTAACATTATGCAGCTGGGATTCAAATCTAATTCATTCCACTCTGTATAAAAGAAGGTACACCTACATAACTATCTTTGACAAGTCATTTTCTCTCTCATTACCCTTTCCCTTCATAGGACTTACACAATTCATAATTCTCGTATTATGTCTCCCACAGGAAATGTTAGTTCTGTGAGAGCAGGTATCTTATCTGACATTTCGTAGCTATGTCCCAGTGCTTGGAACATAAGTGCTTAATAAGTATTTATTGAATGAAAAAAAAAAATTACCATTTTTTCCCAATGTGTAAAATCATTTATTCTTTTTTGGGACTACAATGCGGTTATTTACAAAAATTTTTATTTTTCTTTAGGTATGTTATGTGTAAAAGTGGATACTTTCCATAATAAATGAAAATGGCCAATTCTTTAAGAGGAGAAGTACTGAATCTTTATAAAAATGTAAGTAATTATGTTGCCAGTTTTATACATATGTTATTGAGATACAGATTGTTTAGAAATATGTAACCTTTCTTTTTTAAGCTGCTGTATCTTGGGCGAGACTATCCAAAAGGAGCAGACTATTTTAAAAGGCGTCTGAAGAGTGTTTTCCTTAAAAACAAAGATGTGAAGGACCCAGAGAAGATCAAAGAGCTTATTGGACGGGGCGAATTTGTAATGAAAGAGCTAGAAGCCTTATACTTCCTTAGGAAATACAGAGCGATGAAACAACGCTATTACTCAGATATCAACAAAACTAACTGATCACTATTACTATAATTTGACTGGAATTCAATGCCAGCTGTTTATGTATACCAGATATGATTAACTAACTTAAAATGGCAAGATTTACACGTCATGTAAAAAATGCCTGAGCTGCCTTAATGAACTAAAATAGGTTTCAACTTCTGTTCACAGAGCTTTATCAGCAATCCTTAATGTTTAATTTTTATACAAAACCAGCAATATAGCCAACTACCAATTAAAAATTAATGAGTACCCAATTTTGAATGAAAATATAATGTACTTAAAATAATTTTAATAAGTTTTTACCAATTATTCTTAGCCCATTTCTCCATTTACTGACAAGAGAATGCCATTTAATGCATGTAACTAAGCAAAATAATTTATTGCACATTAATTTTCCTTAACTTTTGAAGGAGTACCATCTTATTTCCTTATTTTTGAACCTATTTGATATATTAACAGCACACATTCAAGGTTCACTACAAAACAAATAGCACATGGTAATGATTTAAGTGCAGTTACAGAAATAATATGTATGGAGTAAGATTATTTCTGATCTTGAAGTAGGCTGCCAGTGACTGGCATTATATACATACCTATTTAATATCTTCCATTATTAATTTTGCTGCTGACTCCCTTTAGGTCTTAAAACAAGTCACCTGTTGTGTATCAATTACCTTTACTGATAAAAAGTAATAAATAATGTTATTCTGTTCTTTCATCATAAAGGCAGATCTGTTTTGCATCTACTTCTTAATGAGTTAACATAGTAAATGGACCTAAATCTAACATGGTTTTAAGCAAACACTTAAACCTTTACATAATGTTCACAGCACCTTTCACAAAGAATATATCTAACATCTAAGCTGCAAAAGATTCACTAATAATAGTGTCTGTGGCTTATAAACTATTCCATATCAATTGTGGGGCAAATGTTTCAAATTTCAAGAAGTACACACTACCAGAGTCACCATAACTATTTTTATTACATTACAATAATTAGGAGCAGTACAGTTCATGACAAAAATATTACAAATTTCAGATCACTTCACAGCACATACTCCTATAAACATTTAAAAGTTAATTTTAATTAAAAGAGTGGTCATTTTTAAATTTAATGTTTGATATGACCAACATTCCTAGGTCAGCGCAACCAAATGATGGCAAACAACTGGATCACACTGCATATGTCCCACAAAAAAAAGCACAATGTACAAAATGTGCATGTTTCAGTTTACACTATACAAAAATAGTTAAAATACATTCCAGGTAAACATGTTACATTAAGAAATAGTACTAGTAAGAAATTGGCACTCAAAGGAAAAATGCAAAAGTATTTTCAACATGAAAACACAAGACAGTGGAATTGGAAACTTTTGGATAAAACATTACATAACCCATTTAGCTCTATGGGGAGGGCGACGCTCTGTAATGGACATTTCTGTAAGTT
This sequence comes from Neomonachus schauinslandi, assembly GCF_002201575.2. NCBI lineage: Eukaryota > Metazoa > Chordata > Mammalia > Carnivora > Phocidae > Neomonachus > Neomonachus schauinslandi. The sequence goes on along the minus strand of NC_058407.1, from coordinate 80,774,775 downwards.
AGAACTTTGTTTTTTTCCTAAATTCATCTAAATTGCCTATCATCATCCCAAACAGGCACTTAAAACTATTAAACTAAAACAGTTATTAATCTAGTTATGACTATTCTTCAAGAACTGATGTAAATATATCTTTAGGAAGAAATAATTTTCATTTTCTGAAGGAATTTACAGCTACCAGTTGTATGCTGTTCAATTTCTCAATGCAGATTTCATGCTACCCAACACTAATACAGAAGTTATTAAATATAAATTCAGTTTTAAAGTAACTGATGGTTTTTTAAAAACCATTAATACAGTTATCAAGAAATTACTTTTTGACAATGGAAATGACAGTTTTTATTGCCTACCAAAAAAACAATGTGTATTTATTGTTTTGAAAAAAACGGTTAGAAGAAAAAAATCACTGGAACACAAATGAGATGAACTTGTGCAAACTGCAACCGAACATGCCTCACAAAAGTTTCTATATATATTAGGACAAAATTGTGCAATGGTGGCAAAGATTTTGATAACCTGTAAGTTAGGTTCTAAATTCCTATGCAGTGTGACTCAGTTAAAATAGAGCCTAGAATTCCTAATTGGTAATATTCACTCAAATTATACTACATACTTCTGCTATGTTCTTCCACAAACATGTTAATGTCTAAGACTAGGTAATTTAGCAATTTTTTCAACTCCAAGGATTTTTATCTTTAAGGCCGTAATAATTACATAACATTTCTTTCTGGGATTATCGCTCCCCTTTTAAAATCTCTACAAAAACAAACCTTTTGTCAAACCATTCAAAATTCACATAATAAAGGATGATTACCACTGCCTAAAAAAAGTTGCCCAGCTACATCAAAAAATTCAAGAGTCCTAAAAATCCCTCAGTTATGCACTGCAATTCCTGAAGTATGGCCATTTCTTTCTCTTGTGTAGAAACAAGAGGAAGTACTATATAAAGTCTTAACACCCTATCTAGATAATGTTCCATAAACCTGTAGTTTAGCATAGCATTTCAGAAATTGGACTGAATTTTACACAGAAGTTTCCTTTTCTGTGAATTAGTTCAGGCATCTGTTTATTCATACCCAGATAAATAAAACTGTTTTTGAATTCAATATTTAAGTCTATTTTAATTATGATACAAAGAGACCAACTAGAATATTACGCACTTGGGAATTTTAATGTTATCATCTGACATACGATTTAATGTGTACTACAATTGTCCCAATAAAGTCACATAATTATCCCAAATAAAAAATACAGTCACGTTTACTCCCTTAAAATAATGAAGTAAAGTGATCTACATAAAGTAGCTTGATTAAACAGCTTTATTGGAATCCGAGTGAAACAATTATTTTAGAACTGGAAGAAACCTTAGAGACCATATCCCTTCTTTGCAAAACTAAAATATGCATTATCTTATTTCTGGGTCATGTGCCAAATGCCTCACTAAGATTACAGACCACTCTAAAATATCAGCACTACTTAAGGATAGGAATTATGTCCCTTGTTGGGGATACTGTAGGATCCCCACTGCCTTGTGCAGTACCTGGCATCCAATAGGCACTCAAATACTTGCTGGATAAATGAATTCTGCTAAAAAGTAAGCTCTATGAATTAAATTTTAAAGTATTTTTCATTGTAAGAAGATTTTACTTACTAAAATAATGGAATGTATCACTGTTACCAGGTCTAGTCCTAGTTTTAGATTATCTAAGGAATCTTTCAGTATTTATTAATATAAATTTATTAAATTCTTCTACTGGATAGGGTCTATTCTTAGCAGGTATGAAAAATCCTACTTTTCCTACTTAGCCACTAGTCGACCAGGTAGCAAAGAGATGATGTTCAAAGGATCAAAATTAAATTGCTCTAGCTACCACCTGAAAATTAGCTATTAGGTCAGATCCTATTACAGTAATCTGTCAGATTAAGTTGAGCCTGAACAATGTGACTTGATGGGAAGCCTTCATGGAGATACCCAAAGCAGCAATAAATCTTGAGGTTAGGGGAATTAGAAGAAAAGAAAGTCATGTGGCATGTAGAAGGGTAGGCAGGCAAGATGACACTACTATGGGAGGGGAGTACTGCTACTGGAGAACAGATACTCAAAAATAAACTTCACCTCTTGCACAACTTTGTCTAAGACTGGCGCTGAAGATAACACAGGTAAAAAGTTACAGACTGTGCTGAGATTGACAAACAGGTATATCCTTATGTAAACTGAATGTAAATCACATAGTTGTAATGCTAGCTAAGCCTCTGAGATGACTCCTTTTAACATGAAGAAATGGACAGTAAGTGATTTGCCCAAAACTGAAATTGTAAAAGACATGTAACTAGAATCTAAGTCACCTTCCTCCTGGTCCAGTGATATTTTCACCTCAACACACCATCTCACTTCAGATATTTAAAAATACATTTTAAATGCACTGAAAGAATCATTGTTATTAATTTATTATTTAAGCATTAGACATTCTTAAATATGGACCACACTTGCAAAGTGTGTATGAAATGTTACTTTAGCCAGTGTTGAGAACTAGCCAATACTAAAGATTTTGAAACTTTTTCACTTCATTGTTTTTTTAAAAAAATTAAAGTCTTGCCACCCCTACCCCAAAATCTTAATTGAAATGTTTTTAAAAAGTTCTATTGGTTTTTTTTTTTTTTTTAAACAAAAGTGATGTTCCTGATCTGTCAGCAGGACCACCACATAGTGAGGATGCATCTTATCCAAACTCTCCTCGTCCCCACTTCTGACCACCCAATTCATGACAACAGGGAGACCACAGGGATGCCAGTCCATACTATGAAACTCTTAATGAAGCTCAAAGGTTTACACAAGGCCTGGCCTTGCAACCTTGGTCTCTTTAACATCTACTAAAGCTAACTGGCCCAAATAATCTTTAACGTCACTACCAGAATTAAAACTATTTTCTAAGACCAAAGATCAAGAAAAGATTTAAAGTTATGCTAAGAAAGAGCAATCTGACACAGGGAGACTGTATTTAATTCCTATGGGAATTTTTTATACATGTTAAAATTTTTTCAATTAATACAAAAATTTAGTAGCATGTAAATATAGCCCCAAAATGGTTGCTATAATCCTCATTACATACTGGGTCTGCCTTTACAGGAAAAGCTATTCAGAGTATTATAGGAATTTATCTAATATGGAAAGTAAATGCCTTTTAATATTTCCCATTGCCTTGTATTTTTTTTCCATTTTTTCCCTTTTTATAGAAAAAATATAATATTTTTGGGAGCGTGACTATGACAAATAGTGAAAGATGGAGAAAACCTTGTGAACAGTGTAACTTTACATTCATTAAGGGTGACTGAAACTATAGGACATTATACCTACAAGATGAATCTACAAGAAGCCCATAAATTCATGTTCCCTCAATGTTTCAGTAAAACCAATCATGAAATCTCAACTGAAGTTATAATTAGTAATTAATCCATGTATGTGACTAGATAAAACACAGAATAGGGATGATTCGAAAGCTTCATTAATTTGTTTCACATCAAAGTTCACAATTGGTTAAGAAAAATAGGAAGTAATCAACTGCATGCACCAAAAACCCCGAGACCGAAATCTCAGGTATTCAGTTTCTTTTTCACAGGCATTGCTAGTTCAAAAACCAAAACTCAGGGAATACTGGCACTTAGAGGAAAAAAAGTTTCCACTGTCATTTTAAAATAAGCATTCAAGATAAAAGCTTAACAGTTCAGATGGAGCAGAAAATTAGGTAATGCTAAAACAAATGCTAATAATTTAGTGTAATATACAAAAATTACTTTTACTTAAGTATGCCTTAAGAAAAAAGTACAAATTGTATTTACATAATTATACACTTTGTCTTTGACTTCTTTTTCTTCTTTTTACCATCTTTGCTCATCTTTTCTTTATGTTTTCGAATTTCTCGAACTAATGTATAGAAGGCATCGTCAACACCCTGAAACACATAACAAATATTAAAATGTGAGTATATATAATGGATTGAGGTATACAGATAACAGAAAGGATATATAACTACTGGAAACACTAATACTGATAAAGAGTAAGGACACTTTACATTTTTCTTTAGGCAACTGAATATATGTATCAGACTTCTATTCTTATACTGTCTTCTTCATGAATATTTCATCAATATCATAAATAGGAACACTAACTTTCACAAAAGGCAAAGAAAATCAATGTACACAATCTTATATAAACTGAACAAATAACTTTTTCCCAGAACTTAACTTTGCTACTCATTTTTCCATATTGGCATACTTTGTCACCAAAATCCAAATGCACTTGTGTGTTTTTCTGTGTGTGAATATACATTTACATTTAATTATCCCAGAGTTTCTAGATATTAGATATAAGCCATGCAAGTATATATTATTTTCATAAATATTCAGTAACAATATTTGAGCTCTGGGTTCAATACTTACTTAAATCCATTAGATTTAAATAATCCCCAGGAAGTAAATACTCAAATATCCTTTCAGCTTTCAAATAATATATATTAAGGCATAGTTTCAATTCAATACTTAACATATAGAAACTTAAAGTTGATTCCAAAGATAAGACACAATAGTTCGAAAAATGTAATACTTCAGATTTGTAGAGAAATGAGCTAAATCATTTAAATGGTGGTGTAGTTACCAATCTGGAGTAGACTCTCTTTTATTTATTATTGTTTTAGTTTCTGTTAAATACATTATGTATTCAAAAGTTTGCCATAATAAGCCAAATTGCTGTATCTTCAAAGAAATTTTCATTTGGTCATTTTGATACATCTATTCCTGATCAAAGCAAGGTGTATAAGTAAGTAATGGCTGAAAGTGATTTCAAGTCAGAATAATTTTTATCCTAATAATTCATAAGGTAGAAAATGGGACTCTGAAAGTGGTAGCAGAACAGATTTTAACCCTGCAATACTGAAATTATACAAGACTACAGAAGTCAATTCCTGTCATGACCCCATTAAAAAGCAAGTTAAATATAACAGCAAAATAAAAAACTGAAGAAAACAAAAAAAAATTCAAAAAGTATGATCCTCTATGTATTTTAAAATCTGTTCAACGGAAATAGTAATTATTTTTAAGCCTGTTAACCTAATGATGCTTTCAAACAGAGACACTAGAGGGAGTCCTAAGAACAAGTACCCAGCAAATAAAGTTGTATAAATCAAGCTACTTTAAGAACAATGAAAATTGGGTTTTTACTCATCTTAACCACTTCTGTTGAATATTCATATAAATGCACTCATTAAGTTATATTATCTTGAACATAATTTAAAATTTAAAAACTTAACAGTGATATGATTTCTCCTTTACTACACTACTAAGATCTTTTACAATTAATATTTCAAAATAATAACATTAATTCAGGGCATTTTCATTCAAGTTACATTTAACTAATTTCACAACAGATCTAAAAATCAGAAAAATATTATCACTATTTTTAAAGAAACACAGAGCAGGAATGACAGGCTTGCTCAGGTTTAAATAAAGAGTTGTAGGGGTGCCTGGGTGGCTCAGTTGGTTAAGCAACAGACTCTTGATTCTGGTTCAGGTCATGATGTGGGGGTCGCAAGATCAAGCCCCACCATGGGCTCCGCCCTGAGCGCAGAGTATGCTTGAGATTCTCTCTCTTCCTCTGCCTCTGCCCTTCCCCCACACCCCCCGCTCCCTCTCTCTCTCTCTCTCTCTCTCTAAGGGGCACCTGGGTGGCTCAGTCGGTTAAGCATCCAACTCTTGATTTCGGCTCAGGCCATGATCTCAGGGTCCTGGGATCGAGTCCCACATCGAGTTCTCCTCTCAGCAGGGAGTCTGCTTGAGGATTTCTCTCTCTCTCTCTCCCACTGCCCCTTCTCCCCATTCTCTCTCTCTAAAATAAATAAATCTTGAAAAAAATAAATCTTTTAATATGTAAATAAATAAATAAATAGTTCTGGATAAAAACCAGAGTTTTTGTGTGAAGTCTAGTGAAAAAAGTCCCCAATAAAACACTCAAACTACACTCAACTGATGTTCTCCACTTTCTGATATCATTCATTACTGACACACATATGCTTTTTCTTTACCCAAAGGAGAGAGGAAAAGTGATAAAATATAATTTTTCAGCAATACAATCAAGGCTTAATTATATTAACCTTCATGCTAACACTTTTAACACATAAAAAGCAAAAACTTCCAATGATATAATAAAGAATTATTTTACAGCTCACCAACCCAACTGATTTATAATCATAAATCCTTAGAATGGTATGGAATCTTAAAAGAGGATCTAGTCCAACTCCCCCACCCTTCACAAATTCCCTTTGATCACACACACAAGCTTATGTAGTCTACTCCACTTCAACTGCTTTTATAATGAAGGAAAATGTAAACGATACTAAAATGGTGAAGCAGATAAAATGAAAAACCGTGATATGGATATAGAGAAGATACATTCTAAGGTGAAAACGACACAAGTATTTAGGAGACAATGAAAACAGAATTGTTAACATTACCTTCTTCAAAGATTCTGACAGATACTTTAGGTTAATATTGCATTCTTTCTTAATATTAAACTTTTTTTATGTAACATATTAAAATTAAATAATTCCAAAGATTAGGGATAGGTTATAATCAGTAGAAAAAAGGGCACTGAATTCCTTTTTTCCATATGGGAATTAGTCATTTTCATAATATATAAAAGACAAAAATATTATCCCAGTAATTTTGCTCAAACCCAACCATTTTAGGACTAAGAAAATCTAATTTGTATATATTTCTGTCAATTTAATTTTATAAAACTATTTTTATTTAAAACTTTAAGTATTACCAAGTACATTTTATTTAAATGCTTTCCATGCCCACTGAAGAAACAAGGATTTAATTCATCATGCCCACCAATTGACATTCACACTACATAGTCACAAATAAGAAATCAGAAAATGATGTGCTTCCACCTTTGTTTTAAATAAAAGTTAAACTGTAAAACTTATTTTATTGTACTTTAAAAATCACCTCTAGTAAGACAATAGGAGGAGAAAATAAAAACCCACCACCTAAATCTGGTCGTGGCTACTGTTATTTAAAAAGTTTAACTTCTCGGGCGCCTGGGTGGCTCAGTTGGTTAAGCGACTGCCTTTGGCTCAGGTCATGATCCTGGAGTCCCGGGATCGAGTCCTGCATCAGGCTCCCTGCTCAGCAGGGGGTCTGCTTCTCCCTCTGACCCTCCCCCATCTCATGCTCTCTCTCTGTCTCATTATCTCTCTCAAATAAATAAAATCTTTAAAAAAAAAAAAAAAAGTTTAACTTCTCAATTACATTGCAATGTTAAATTTTATCAGAACTTCTAAATTAAGATATTGTTCTATACAATGATACTCAAAAAATATTAAGAGTTCATAAATTTCAATAAAAATTAACGCCAGTCATGCTTTATTTCTTCTGAGGTTAGCAGATTAGTATAGCATCTATCTTTTGGGACTGAGTCTATTCAGATGTACATTTTATGCTTTTGGGAGATACACTAATTACTTCAGACCTTAAATCCACATAATAAAAACTACTGAGTGAAATCTTTTCTGAGCAAGACCAAATTTGGTAATTGGTTTAGAAAGGAAAACTGGGGCACCTGGGTGGCTCAGTTGGTTAAGAGTCCAACTCTTGATTTGGGCTCAGGTCATAATCTCAGGGTCGTGAGATGGAGCCCTGTGTTAGGCTCCATGTCAGCGTAGAGTCTCTCTCTCCCTCTCCCCCACTGCGTACACGCCCAAGCACATGCACATGCTCTCTAAAATAAATAAATAAATCTAAAAAAAAAAAAAAGGAAACAAATTCCACTCAGTAAATCCAAATGGGCAGCTACTATGTGCCAGGAACCTTGTTAGGCCATCATCACGCAAAGATTGAAACTACATGGTTCTGGCTAAGATTCTACTGTATAGGAATCAAACATAAAAGAGCTTATTTCAATTTAACATGGCAAGCATGTAACAGTTAAGAACAGTATATTGGGAATACACAGGAAGGGCATTATGCCTAGTCTAAGGCTATAAAGAAAGATTCTTGGAGAATAAACAACCATGCAAAAATGTTAGCTAATTAGTAAGACTATGGATAAAGATAATGGCATTCCAACCAAAAGCAACAGCCAAGACTCAAGGGAAGGTAAGAAATAACATGGTGTTCAAGTAAGGACAAAAAAAAAAAAAAAAAAAAAATCAACAAAAAAAAACTTCAGGCAAGGAATTTTTAGGGATAAAGCCAAAGGCTAGAAGAAGGGTAGAAAGACGTTAAAAGACTATATAACATACTATGAAGTTTGAGATTTTATTCCATAGGTAACAGGAAGTCAGTGACTGGACTTAAAGAAAAGAGAATGACATTTCTTTTAAGTGTATCTCTCCAGTTGCACTATGAATAAAGGCAGCAACAGATAAGCCAAATAACAGAATATAACAGTCCCAGCAAGAAATGATAGGAACCTGAACTAATGATGTGATAAAAGTCAAAATGTAACATCAAAGGAATTTGTGGTTGCCTCCAAATGAGAGTGCAAAAGAGGGATGTCAGAGTCATCCCAAGACTCCCAAGTTTCTTACTTGGGTAAAAAAAATGCTGATGCCACTGAGTTAGAGAACACAGGCAGAATAAGTATTTGCTTGCAGAATGTCCAAAAGAAAGAATACATTGTAAGAGTGGGTCCTTCCCCACCCTTGGACCATTCAACCTTACTCTCTATGCAGTTTCCTTTCTTTTTTCTTTCTAGACCCGATGACAAATGCAGTCTACAGCTATCAAAACTGCATCAATTATAATTAATATGCATATTAAAAATAAATGTACTAATTATGGAAACAAACTACCTATTTCTTATCTTTTAATACTTCAAATCAGAATCCCACACCTAGGTAGTTCTAACATGGTTGCTACTTTGTTACCTTTGAAAGACATCTGCTTTCTGCCAAAATTAATATGCTGAACTTACCAGATTACATTACAATGCATTTTTTAATTTTCACACAGCCAGGAGTCTTTTCTTCTTTGTTGATTTTTTTCAATCTGTATTGTCGGATCTCTCTCACCAATGTATAAAAAGCATCCTCCACTCTCTGCATTGTAAAACATAACTTTAAAGTCTGTTTCATTGGTAATAATTTATTGGGACAGCCTTATGTAAGAAGTTTGAAATTATGACCTTTACTTGAGAATTTCTTTTTAAAACAGACATCAGATTGTTTGAGTAAAACTGGGGATGCAGTTTTAAAATATGGGCTTGAATCCTGGTTTGTTCTTTAAAATCATTTTTGTTTTATAATGGAATTGGAATTCTAAAAGTTTTTGATTAGAATTAGGGGAGATTATAAAAAACCTAGGCACATATATTAGTATCTGTGTATCAATTAATGCAATCATTTTAGTTCACCAGTCATGGAATTAATCAAAGCTTAACCTGAAGTTAGATTTAAATTATTTGACTTAGGAAAAACAAGCATCCCTATCTCTCCCACCTTCCCCTACCTGGGGAATGAGGAGAAAAATGGTACAAACAGGATGTTTAAAGTTAAAACACACACACACACACACACACCACACACACAAAAAATACCTCAAAATAAAGTTGGGTCAAGAGACTGGAATCTTGAGTTCTATCTGCAATTAAAACACTGTCCAGCCAATTTCTAGAGTCCACAAGTGGAGCTGAAACTGAGACTTTTGCAGGTGGATAGCTACATTATTTAAATAAAAATGCTACATGAAGGCTGTTTACCATAATATGAAAACACCATGAATTGTTTAAAGTACACACACAAAATAGTAACAATGCATTTTGTTTCCTTATTAGAAGTATTCTTAAAAATAATTTTTAGAACAGTATCCAATTATACTGGCTTCATACCTTCTATTCTAATTTAAATACTCTAAAGGGAGAAAGGGACTTCTGCTTAATGCCATAGTAAGAAAGTTATGACAACAGACACACTCATATATGGCCATATGGAGATCAACAAAGTTTTTAATGTCTTTTTCAGTCCAGAAAAGCAAGCAGTAGCTAAAGGGGACATAGTATTCAGTTAACTGTGCTCCTAGTTTGTCTAAGAAAACATACCACTAAAAGTTGAAGCTTACATCTAAAGATAAATGCACACAAATATTAATCTACATGTACTGATTAATTTAAAAGATTAATAATTGTGTTTATGCTTCTAAAAGAAAATGTAAGTATTTAGAAAGGGTGGTATATTTTATTGCACATTTAATTTTAAGCCTAATCTGTTTTTGTATTTTAAAATGAATTACTTACTATGGGGATTGGCAATATTTTAACTCTCTGGGATTGGTAACATCAGTCTTTCTATGAACCAAATGTGACAAAATGGACTCAGTACCTAGAAAGCTAATATATATATCAAAAATATGATTTGTAGGTTTAAATTCAATCAGGCACAGAGAATTGACCATTTAAGTATTAAATGAAGTAAAATAGCTAAGGTTTAATTTTTCCATTCAGAAGTTATCACATATTCATTACCTTTAACAGTTAAGGGGAAAAAAAGGCACCTCAATTCCTTAGGGTATATTAATTTTTATAAATCTCAAGAATATACTAAGAACTGCTTCAGTAGAGTTCAGTAGTTTACCTTTGAAGTAAAACTTTAAAATTCATAAAATTAAGTTTCAGTTAATAGGCATTTAAATATGTTGTTTATACATTAAAATGTACATCTCAAGTTATTTATAACCATCCAGTGATATATTTCTATTCAGCTATCTAATACAAAAATCATAATAGCCCAAGAAAATTTGCATCTCCTTTTTAATGGAATCAATTTACTCAACTAGCTAGCCAGCTAGCTAAGTCAACTACAAAATAAAAATTTCCAGCCATTTTCTGAAATTATTAAATACATTGGTACTTTAAATTAGATAGCCACTTGTGCATGTATACAAATCTTTTAGTATTTTGTATTTATCATTCTCAAGAGGAAAGGGTTTATTTTTTACTTTTAAGTCCTTAACAAATTATATATCAGAAATTCTCATTACATAAGATAAGTAACTTAAGGCATTAAAATCACTCCTGTAAAACATGTAAAATGTAAAGTATGAGCTGGCATTTAAGATATTTTCATAAATAATTCTCTTTCAATTCAAAAATCAATGCAAGAAATTAAATATATATATATATATATATATATATAGACATACTTATATGTGTACACACACACACACACACACACACAAAACAAACCAGGTAAAAGCTCATATTTTTTAAGAATGTAAACTGTTATTGCTATTTAAAAAAAAGTTACAAGGTCAGTAAGAGAAGTAGTAAAACATGCTGGGGGGAGAGGACAGGGTTTTGGTCCTCCACTAATTTAGCAGAAGCAAATTTTGATTGTAACTTATTACTAAAATCAGTTTGAACATGTCTACTTTTTAAGTGTGTGCATCCCCATCACCAGTACAGAATATATGATTTTTGTTTCCAGCAATGCAGAGAGAAAATTGGAGGCCAATAATTAAAAAGAAGCGATTACTACCCACCACCAAGAATTCAGCATTAGGACCTGAGTGGCTAAGATAATTAACACTGAGAAATAGTCTTCCAGAGTGACTCTGGTCATTTCTTATTTTTACTAAGAGGAAATTATATCAGATTTTAAAGAATCAGCTATTTACCATATTTTCTCAGACAAATTATTTCTCATTTCTTGATAATATGCTTTAAAAGTCATATGACATCAAGAGAACATTGTTTATCCTTGTGTGCACCTTAAGCCACTGGCACTACCGAAGAACACTGGTTTCATACTCCAAAATGTGTAAGTAATTTTTGAAGACAAAGTGTAGCTGAAACAGATTTTTCAATACCCACTGAGCTAGCTGCTAAGCTCTTAACTGGCACTCAATGATTTATTCCTGGGAATATGGCTTATTGCCACATATGTTCATTTTCAAACATCACTTACTAAACTTTCAGAACAATTGAAAATATGTAGGAACAAGTGTACAAGTTCATACGTGTAAACTGTTTTTAAATCAAGAGATTTGACAATAATTTCAGCTCAGCTATTATCCGAAAACACACTTGTGAGACTAAGGAAATAGAGCATTCCATACCAGAAAAGAAACTGTCAACAAATAGCATCATCCTATATTCTGGTGCCTATAATGTTTTCACTAAATTATTTCATTCTAAAGTTCCTGTTGAGTGGCCTATTATCAAGGAAAATTCTTGAAAACACTTTCAAGGAAATAACACTTCAAATACCCTCAATAGAGACAGATACAAGACTACTAGCCTTCTTGGGGGACAGGAATGGGAGAAACTAGATGTATTCTTAAAAAGAATTCTGTATTGATGAATTTCTCAAGAAATGTGGCCAAACTATAGTCCATCTCAGGTACTACTGAAATGCAGCAATACCACTAACTTGGGAGGTTATGCATGGTGCACATAGCAGGTGCTCAGTTACTGTTTTATTTTTAACTCATAAAAAGGCTAAAGTTCAAAATATTTATCTCATGTACACAAACTCAATTACTAACAAACAGAAATACATAAGGAGATTTTTTATTTGGCTTGCTTCAAAACAATTTGATCAAAAGCTTTCTTTAATACAGGTCTTCTAACAACCAATTTTAAGTATCTAGAAATTAACAAAAACCAGGAAATTAATCACTCAACATTTTCAAATGTGTAAAGCTAATTTTCACATTATGCTCAAATTGAGACCTCCAGGAAGTAAAAAAGCTGAATCAGGAGTAGCAGATACGCTAAGAATTCTGCTTCTGTCATCCACTTTCCTGAACCCTCCCCAATTCTGATTTTAGCAGACTGGAAAACACACAGCTGATTACCATGGTGTCAATGTTTTGGTTTCAACAGCCTTTGCCAACACTGCGTGCACTGCCCAATGAGGCCAGAAAAATCTGGCAATTACTAAACTACCCAGATAAATGTGAAGTAGGTAGCAGTCTTTATATACTTGGAACACAGGGGCCACATAAAGCATACTAGCAGAAAATAAAAATTACTCTGGCCTTTCAGATGTGGACTAAAATATTGTAAAAAATATATAATTCATTATATTCTAACCCAAATAATGGGCTTTTTTAAAACTACAAAGTAATTTCATAATATATATATTCTGCAATCCTATCTTAAAAAATACTAGAGTAAAACTCCTATTTCCCTTTCATAGAGTATCTGTTTTATTTTAAAATTACTACTGTTAGCCTGTAAAATTTAAGTCTAAAGTCTGACCTAATTTCTAGCATCTAATCAAACAGTACAGTTCCCCAGAGAATCAGGGATCAGGACACTACAGCCTGCAGGCCAAATGTAGCCACAGCCTATTTTTTGTACTGGCCACAAGCTAAGAATGATTTTTTTGCATTTTTAAAGGGTTATAAGAAAAAAAAAACTGCAACAGATATCACTTATGGCCTCCAAAGTTTAAAACACTTATTGTCTGGTCCTTCTAAATGAATGTCTTTTTCCTACCAACCTGAATATAAATAATTCTTTTTAGTTCTGTGTTTTAGGTTCGTGCTCAAGACTGAAACTTAGGGTATGAAGCAAGTAGCTGCTGTTAAAATTCAACAAGAGTATGCATATTTAGTTTGCTCAAACAACAAATAAGTAATAGCAGATAAGTAACAAAATACTCCGCAGAAAATAGGGCTTCAAATTTTCACAAAAACTGGAAATGTAAAATTTATAGAAATTTACATATATCGTAACCTCCACAATTACTTGGAATAGCTCTTTAAAGTCTTCCAAAAGCATGCAAATATCAAATAAATTTCAACAGAGAAAGATGAGTAAACTTTTGAAAGGCAAATCAACAAGTCCGTGAAATAAAAAGAAATCAAAGATCAGAAACTAAAATGTCTAAGTTATAGTTTAGCAACATAAATTATATAAAGATATAAATAAAGTAGGTTATAAATATAAGAAAAGCTGAGCATGAGAAGAAATAAAGTACTACAAGTATTCTTTTATATTACTCTATATTTTAGATGATCTACATAAATGTCAACAAAGCAAATTTAAATTAATCTACTTCCATATCATATATACTACATTCACATTCCCTACCCTCCCTCCCCCCAAAAAAACTGTGTAAAAGCTACAAAATCTACTTTAAAAGGAATCCAGGTAATTTTCTGATTATCATGAATGCTGTGGTATATTAAAGCATTAACGTCAAACACTAAGAATAAACTGTACTTCTTAGATAGTAACTATATAACAAGAAAGAAGACACAGCTATTTTAGGCTCTTTAAGTAGAGGGCAACATTGTCAGAATAACAGACAACTCCTTTTTACTGTCTTCTGTTGTCTTTCTACCCCAAGTGTGGTCCATGTACCAAAATCAGCATCACCTGAGAGCCTGTTAAAAATGCAGGATCACAGGTCCCAACCTGAACCCACTGATTAGAATGTGGATTTGAGTAAGAAGCCTACTCCATTCATATGTATGTTAAATATAAGAAGCCCTGCTCTATTTGCAACCCCTTTTACCACATGAGGCAAAATCAGTTTTTTTTTAAATAAAATGTAAACTAAAATATTAAGTAATGTTGTCTAAAAAGTATCTTTTAAAAGTTACAAATAATGCAAGTTAATAAAATGTAATGGTATGATTTAGTAGTAGGCAGTATGTTGACAAGTATTTTCAATAACGTTCCTTGTATTTTACATTTTCATAAAAAAATGTTGGGAGAAAAGTTATAAATATTATAATCATGTTTTCTGAGTACCACTCTATAAGGGAAATCAAGAAGTCTGGTTAGAGAAGACTAGTAAAAAGAAGACAAAAACCAAACTTCTCCCAGTCTCTGGGACCTGGGAATGGATTTGAATGCAATCTTAATTCCTCTAAAGTGAAGTGAGAAGTGCTATATACCAACTTCTTTCTTTAACCTATAAATCAGGCTTTAGAATGAGATATTTGTACTATAATCAAACTATAGAAATTCAGCTTTTAATCCCCCCAAAAAAGACTTAAAATAGAATTCATTGTTTCTTCAGTGTGTATTAGATGTGTACAATCAGGAAGCAGTACATATGATCTTCCACTAGCGAAACAGACATATACACTAGCTGAATGATGGTTTACTTTAAAATTTTTATCCGTTATAATTCAGTGAAAGTTACAGAACACCTGTTTTTATAAGTTTAAACATGTAATGAGTTGTTCATCAATTTTCTTACCTCCTAGCATTACAGAAGTTAAATTCCACAAAATTGGTTTTCTGGGTCACAGGTACATGTTACTGGCAAAGCCCAAAATAAACGTTCAACTTGTATGGAATATAAAATTGATCAATTTCTCAGTATATGAAAATTATATTCCATCATATCATTATGTATTCCTTTCTAGAATTTTTTCCTATATGTTAAACTCTCATTTCATACAAATAGGTTAAATAATGTCAACTGAAATTATTTTACCTAGAGAAAAAATTACTTTCAAAAACGGTAATTTTTGAAACAAAATTCAGAGTTAATATGGCATTAATTTTTGTCAGAACAACACAGTAAATGAATAACTGAGAATTTCAATTTGCTTTCTAAATATCCTTTTACTTTAATGAAAACTTTCTCCAAAAATAAATTTATTTAAAAAAAAAAAATACCAAAAGGGGGGGGGGGGGATGGGGTGGCTGGGTGATGGCCACTGGGGAGAGTATGTGTTGTGGTGAGTGCTGTGTATTGTGTAAGACTGATGAATCACAGACCTGTACCCCTGAAACAAATAATACATTATATGTTAATGATAAAAGAAAATTAAAAAAATTCTACCAAAATAAAATTCTTTAAACATAATAAAACTTAATCTAGAAACACACGGCATAATACTCTTCAAAACACTTCTAAAATAGGAATCAGTATTTGTTCCCTTGTTCTTTGACTTTATAAATATAACAGTTAAAAAAAAAAAATCCCTGTATATCTTGAATGCTTAATGTAAGATGTGCTGAGTTGAAGAGAAATATTCAATGTGGAAAGAAACCAAAGCCAAAAGTAATACCATGGACACTGGATTAAAAAATGCTGCCTTTCATATCCTTAACAGAACATTTACCAAATAAACATTGTTTTATTTTCTATTTTAGCATAATGGAAAGAAAAATTAAGTTACATTAAATGATGTAACAGTTATGCTATCAATTATGTACATTTATCAATGTTCTTGCCTTCCTACCGTCAAAATGATGTTACCAGAATATATGTTAGCAAATTATGATAATTAAAATATTTTGATATAGTTTACAGAGAATAGATTCATATTTATTACAATTTTACTTACCTGTCTTGTCTTTGCTGATGTTTCAATAAAAGGAATTCCATAACTTCTTGCTAAGTCCTGAGCCTGTTTTGTATCTACTGTTCTAGAAGGCAAATCACATTTATTTCCTACTAGGACCATAGGTACATCTTCAGAGTCTTTAACTCTTTTTATTTGTTCTCTGGGGAGGGAAAAAGAAAAACACATTACGGCAGAGACATTAGTAACCAAAATTGTCCATAATTCTGCCCTATAAAATATGGCTGAAAGAAGACATTTAATATAATTTCTAGTTTCCAACCACACCAAATTTTCCTTGATTCTCCTTCTATTTATTTTTTTCTCCAATTTAAAGAGAGAATTTCTATGTCCCTTAAAAGATAAAATACCAAAAAAATATGGTAAAACTACAATCTAATAGGTCCATATGCAGGTAGGTCACAATGATAAAACAGAAAACATTGAAAAAATTCTAGGCTAAAAATGTGCTGTGCCTAACTGTTAAAATTATAATCTTAGAAACATATACTGTGTTATTAAATGTACATGTATTTATTACAAAAACATGTAAGGATTACAACAATGACATAATTTTCATGTTATCTTTCTCAAAAAGGAGAGCACCAAGTAGAAACATTCTGATTTCTATGTGGATAACACTGACATTACTACACTGTTTATTCTGTTAAAAGTCCTTCTACATGTTGATTTTTTTTCAATAAGATGTGTATAAACTCTAAATTCGGGGTAAAGTTATATTCTTTCACAATTTTAGGTGAATTTCAAAGATAGAGCATGGAATAAGAAGTAGAGAATGGAGGAAGAACTGGTTCAAATTCCCAGTTCCTCTACTCAATAGCTAAGTAACCTTTATAGCTTAACATACTGACACCTATTTACTATTCTACAAAAACAGTCACCCACTCAAATTTCTTTTTCTCTACCACTAGACTACAAAGAAAACATGCTGTAAGAAATGTATTAAAATGTTAACTCACTGTTACAGAACATAGCTAATGAATGGGATATTTAATAAGCACTTTTTTGAAAACTGTAAACCCTCAAAGAAATAGAATATAAATTATATTTAATAACAATTATTTTAAAGTAGTCAATTTTATGCAGATTTGCCAGATTCTTTACAAACTGTAATTGTTCTAATATTTCAATCTTTTACAACTTCAGAGTGTGTTTTCCCTCACTATCTAAAGCCAATGTTTATCCAGTTCCAAGAAATTCTACACTATACGCGATTATTTTTAAGGCTATTTCAGTGGTACCTCCTCCATTACCTTTTCATATTTTTGTTGATGGTATTCATTTTTATGATGACTCTAGCTTAAAGCCTTGCAGTGGTTAACAGCACAGGTTCTGAAGTCAAACAAGCGTAGGTTTCAATTCCAGCACCACTATCTATGCAATCTGGAACAAGGTACTCAACGGTTCTAATCCGCAGGAACTTTATTTGTAGAACAGGGAAATATTACCTACCTCATTATTATTTTAAAATTCAGATTAGGTAATTTATGCATGGTAGTCAGCAAAGGAAAGACTCAACAAATGAAAGATATAATTACTCCTCAATGTCATTTTATTATATTCAATTTAAACCCACCTATAATGGTGAATATCTTCAAAAGATTTAGTATTATTTATGGCAAATACACAAAGAAAGCCCTCCCCAGTCCTCATGTACTGGTCCCTCATTGCACTGTACTCCTCTTGACCTGCTGTGTCGAGAATATCCAAGAGACAGGTTTCTCCATCAATTACTACTTGTTTCCTGTAGGAATCCTGAGAGGGGAGAAACACAGTCTGGATTATTATGGTGCACCTTTTACTTTTAAAAAGGTGTTATATGCAACCCAACAACAAAAAGACAACCCAATTCAAAACAGGGTAAAGGACCTGAACTGACATTCCTCCAAAGAAGATACAAAAATGGCCATTACGCAAATGAAAAGATGCTCAACACATCATTAGGGAAATGCAAATCAAAACCACAAGGAGCTACCATTTCACACCCATTAGGATGGTTATTATTTCAAAAAAGGGGGGGGGGAAGACAAGTGTTAGCAAGGATGTGGAGAGACTGGAAATTTTATCCATTGCTGGTAAATGGTACAGGCATTGTAGACAACAGTTTGGCAGTTCCTCAAAAAAAAATACAGAACTACCATATGATCCAACAATTCTGTGCCTACATATATAACCAAAAGAAGTGAAAACAGGAAGTCAGACAGATATTTGTATGTCAATGTTCATTGCAGCATTATTTAGAATAGCCAAAATGTAGAGTATATACACAGTGGAATGTTATTCAGCCATAAAAAGGAATGAAATTCTGTATGTGTTATAACATAGAAGAACACTGCAAACATTATGCCAGACATAAAAAAGGGCAAATAACTGTGATTCCACTTATATGAGGTACGTAAAATAGATAACGTCAGAGAGACAAAAAAGTAGAATAGAGGTTACCTGGAACAGGGGGAGAGGAGATTTGAGAGTTACTGTTTAATGAACACAGCGTTTCAGTTTGGGATGATGAAAAAGTTCTGGAAATAGAGCTACTGGTTGCTCAATATTGTGAATTTACTTAATTCCACAGAACTGTACAGTTAAGAATGGCTGCGATGATATATAAGATATATAAGATATATGTATATATCTTACAATTTAAAAAAAAGGTTTACAAAACAGTATTATGCAGATTCAACAATGCAAGTGTTCATATTATTAACAAAAAGATCCAAATGCTCTATGAAAGAAAATAATTATTACAAAAATGGGATAGCTCTACCAACTCTATTATTCAGAATAGGATGATTTAAAATGGCAAGAAAAATCAATCAATTTACAAATAATTGTCATGCATCTATTTTACTTACAGTCAGAAGAATATATAAGAGAAAGGTCAATACTGAGGATTTTAATGCCCTTAGCCATTTCTGAATCCTGGGAACAATATGTAATAGCCAGATGGATACTACGATAACTCTAGAGGGCATGACTGTTTTATCCGCAAATTCTATGGGGCTTCTATAAAAGGGGGAGCAAGGAAGGGAGAAAGAGATGGATATCTTAAAGAGACTGTGCAACTCTAAGACTGAATAAAAGGAAAGGGAGTGGGTAACATTATAGAATCTTAAAATGAAAATGTGATTTTCCTCTGACTTTTGATTAATACTTATGCCTAAAAGACTTCATGTACTCTCTGCCAAAATAGGACTCAAAAAAGTAAGGAAAAGGGATGGTGCAATGTAAAGTCATGGGATAAGAGGAAGGGCTAAAAATGGGTACAAAGTGTAAACCAAGGACACTTCCTTATTGTTCCACATGTGGGCTATAGTATTAAAGTGCCCTTAGTTCAGGAATTACTGCATAGACTACTCTTATCATTAAGAAAATAGAATGGTCATTAAAAATCATGTTTTTGGTACAATATCTGAAAAATCTTTATAATAGAACACAAAGATATATATGTAGCATGATCCCAAATATATATATTTATTTATATATCCCAAATATATATGTTTAAAAACTGGTGGTATATACATCAAAATGCTAAAAGGGTAAGTTTTTGATAGAGTTAATTTAAGGAATGAGTAACTTATCTCTTGCTTATCTTTTTATTTTTTTGGTACTAGATGCTATATTAAAAATATTCCTTTCTATGAATTTTAATTTTTAAAAGTGCAAAAAGCTACCATAATAGACTATGATCTCATGGTTATCTTTTAAAGTAAACTATGCTTTCTAAATTGTCTATAATAAAAATTAATTATCCATCAGTCAGAAAAAAAGGATATCTATTTACTTTCTAAACAAGTTGTTTACTAAAGATTTGAACATTTGGTTGGCATTTTATTATTTTAATCTATTCCCTTAACTACTTGAAAGAACTCCTGTATATTATAAATTGAAAACCGGTGTTTTTAAAGTATGATGGAACAGCAGGAATTGAAGCAAAGTACAGTGTCTTAAAGTCAATCCATTCATTACCCAGGTGTAGCTATGGACCAGACTTTCTTTACCTATTGCTGTCACCTCACATTCTTCACTTACCAATGCTAACTTAAATTAACCTTACAGTTGATAGTTTTCTTAGTTTTTACATCTAAAATTTTCTCCCAACAATAAAATTAAAGACCATAGTTTCTGGAGCCTAAGGCATGGCTGGGGGATTACTCACTATCCACCCACATATAATACCTCCAAGATGTACCTCAATGAATTCCAATTTATAAAATTTTGAAACACTGTGTTCCAAAAGTATATAATGTGGAATATTAGTATTTTCTTTGTGTATTTCATAACATGTTTCCATGATGAATATTCTCCATCAAAGGAACTGAGAAACTGGAAAAACAGTCCTTATTCACCAGTACATTTCATTCCCATTATCTTTTCCCTTCTAAGCCCTAAAAAAAATTGCCAGCAAAGTTCTGAGTCACACTCAGTTACTGAAAAAGCTGGTTGGTGCATACATGATGTTCATTATATTAATTTTCCATACATTAAGAATGTACCAATTTCATCACCACTCGCTAGCAATGGATTTTATATTTTTATTTTTCTTTAAATTTTGTCAATTTATTAAGCTAAAAATTCTTATTGTTTTAATATCCATTTCTTTGAGGATTGTTACTTCTTTTTCATATTTCCATATTTATTCCCATCACCTGGAATTTTCATCTTTTCTGCACTGACCGGTATAATTTTTTAAAGTGTTTTCCAGTTTATTAAGACACCTTTAAAGGGGGGCACCTGGCTGGCTCATTCAGAAGAGTATGTGACTCTTGATCTTGGGGTAGTGAGTTCGAGCCCCACGTTAGGTTAGAGATTACTAAAAAAATAAATTAATTAAAAAAAACCCACACACCTTTAAGTGTTGTTTTATATACAGAAACTTATCTGTAGACCCAATTAGACAAATTTGAAAATTAATACTAAATCATTCAAGACGAGATAAACTTGTTGACCAGGACATCACTTTGTCAATTTTCTATTACAATTAATAGTAACCAAGTCACTCAGTATGTTCATCTTTTCACAGACTCAATTTTGTTTTTCAACTCAGGCAGTGAAACCCTAACATGGGAAGACACTACAGTAAACAAACAAAAATGGTATGTCAGATGCTGTGATAAGCATATTACAAGTATTATCCCATTTAATCTCCATCTTCATGCTGCTGATTCCATCAGATGCTCTTGTAAATATGAATAGGACTGCTGAAAATGTCAGCTAAAGAATTATTTGAGGATTTACTTTTGAAATGTTTGTAAGGTTTTCTTAATGCATTAAGTGCCATGAGTACTTTTCATGTATTGCTAAATATAATAACACCTACAGGAAAAAAGGAGAAACTCACTTTTACTCTCTTAATGCTCAAGTATTTTGTTACTCTTCCAAAAATTTATGTTAATCCATCATAGAATGATATGTTCCACACTACTGGTTATAAGCCATCAAAGGCTGTTGTAGACAGTTTTTTTTTTTTTTAAGATTTTATTTATTTGACAGAGACAGACACAGCGAGAGAGGGAACATGAGCAGGGGGGAGAGGGAGAAACAGGCTTCCTGCTGAGCAGGGAGCCCGATATGGGGCTCGATCCCAGGACCCTGGGATCATGACCTGAGTCGAAGGCAGATGCTTAACGACTGAGCCATCCAGGCGCCCCCAGACAGCTACTTTTCTTTTTTTTTTTTATTTTTTTTAAAGATTTTATTTATTTATTTGACAGAGAGAGACACAGCGAGAGAGGGAACACAAGCAGGGGGAGTGGGAGAGGGAGAAGCAGGCCTCCCGCGGAGCAGGGAGCCCGATGTGGGGCTCGATCCCAGGACCCTGAGATCATGACCTGCGCTGAAGGCAGACGCTTTAACGACTGAGCCACCCAGGCGCCCCAACAGCTACTTTTCAAAGACAGCTAGAATCATGTATAATAGCCAGATATGTTAGAATTATAATAGGAAAGAAACATGGAATTTGGGAAATAACAAACCCAGGCTTATTAGTTCATTCCCATCTACCCACTCCACTCTCCCTTGCATCACAGGGACACTTACTAAACATCTACTAAGTGTTATATACTATGCCAAGGAGTTACAAAGTTTCTGACTTCAAAGAGCTAGGTCTGGCAGAAGAGATACGATATACAAATAATTAAAACACAATGAAATAAATGCAACACCATATTCAGGACAAAGTAGGTAAATAATACCATACAGGGGAGGAGAGGGCCACTTCAGGTGATAAGGAGCAAAAAGAATGCATAAAACCATGAAACATATGTTGAGTACATGGAGCCAAGAAGTTCAATACAACTTTAACCTAGAGGGATTTTAGGTAAGTAGAAGTGAAACTGGACAATCAAGCAGAAGTCAGCTTATGGAGGGTCTTGTATGCCACATTAAGGAATTTGGAACTTCATCTTATACTAAATTACTGGAAGGTTTTTAAGTAGGAAGGAAACATCAGATTTACCAGATTCACTGTTAGCATTTTTATGAAAAATTATAGAAAGGGAGCAGGTTGGAGGCTGGAAGATGAGTTAGGAAGCTATTACAACAAATGATAGAACCTGAAGGCAGCAACAGCAGTACGGAGGGAGAACATTAGTTTAGAGAAATATTTAATGGGAAAAACTGGCAGAACTACCTCATACATTGCTGGTGGGAATGTAAACATTGCAAGCACCGTGGAAGCGTCTGACAGCTGCTCAGAAAGTTAAACATAAAGGTACCACGTGGCTTTGCAATTCTACTTCTAGATACATACCCAAGAGAGCTGAAAATACATGTTCACCCAAAAAGTATACACAAGTGTTTACAGCAACATTATTCAAAACAGCCAAAAAGAGGAGACAATCTAAATGCCCATGAACTGACTGATAAACACAATATGGTATTATCCATACAACAGAATATTATTCGACCATTAAAGGAATGAAGTGTTGAACTAAGTGATAACGAGGATGAACCCTGAAAACATTATCCCACATGAAAGAAGCCAGACACAAAAGGCCACATATTGTATGATTCCAACTATATGAAATATGCAGAAGAGGCGAATCCACAGAGACAGAAAGTAAATTAGTCGTTACCAGGAGTGGCAGAAGAGACTAGGGAGTGACTGCTTATAGGTATGGGGCTTCTTTTCGAGGTGACAAACATGTTATGGTCGTTTGTGAATATACTAAAACCCACTAAACTGTATATTTTAAAAGGATGAATTTTATCTCAATTTTTGTAATGGCAGTTTACTGACTAGGCATAGGAACAGAAGGGTAAGAGCAGAGGAAAAGATGATGAGTTCAATTTGGGGCAAATCGAATTCCATGTTTATGGGTTGTTCTGGTGGCCATGACATGGAGGCAGCTTGCTATACAGATCTGATGCTCAGGACAGAAATCTAGGCTAAAGATATACTCCTAAATCTTCAATCTAGGGGCAGCTGCAGAACTCCACTTACTTGTGGTATGAGTGCGGGCAAACTACTTTAATGTCTCATGTACTGTAAGCCATCGTTCCTTCAGCAGTAAAAGTAGGTAAATAATACCATACAGGATTTTGCATAGGTTAGGATTAAAGACTATGAAAATCCTTTATAAAATGAAAAGTGCTATAACAACTTAACTGTATGATTTTATATATTACATTGCACATGCTATTACAGGCCAAAAAGGTTAGGGGCTAGGCCACTGGCTACTATGAACTATACGGCAACAGTAGTATTCTGTCTTTATAAGATCACTGAACAACTACACTTGGACTACTTTTTGCAAAACTGGTCACCATATTTCAAAACAAATATAATGGCGCTGGACAAGCTCCAGGGAAGGAGAGCTAAAACTCTGAAGATTACAAAGGATCTGTTTTGATTAGGCAGCAAGGGTGTTAAAAGAGCTTGTTCTCATGATAGAAGTTTTGATTAAGATATTAAGTGTAAAAATAAAGAAAACAAAAATTTCTTTACTAAATAAAGAATACTTTATGAGAATGTTGAATCTTTGCTTAAGACTAGAGAGAATAAAATGTGTACTACTTGCAAGAGATAAAACTGGTTCGAAAATCTGAATAAACTCAAGGAAAATCTGCATAACAGATTTTGAAAATAAAGATATAATAAGCATACGTCTGTAACTATTGAAGTCATGTGGCATTCTGCCATAAATTATCACTTGATGCCAAGGTTAGAATGTGAGGCAGGATCGAGCATGGATCCAATCTTAAAATTACAGATGCCAATAAAATTTTCATGTTTTGTATTATATCTCTCTCAGCTCTTCTTTAATTGGCCTAATACCAAATTCTTTATCCAAGATACCTCTGCATTGTCCAATCTGTTGAGGCTTTAAAAAGGGGAAGAAAGTAAATATGAAGTAACCTAATGGTAGATAATGTTAGTGACTTTTCTCCCTCAAAAATGAGTATTTACTTTTCCCTCTCAGAAAGTATTATGCTCATTTTTAAAAACCAAATAGTACAGAGATGAGTCTGACTAAACTACCATATTTTATGTACATACTCACAGTTTTTATATAAATGGAATCACACTCTACACAATGTACTATGATGCAGCTTCACTTACATAATGGGTATTTTTCAATGTTAGTACGTATAGATCTACCTAATCTTTTTGACAACTATATAATTTGTATAGATATACCATGATTTACTTTACCCATTGGTAGCCATGCGGATTATTTCCATTTTCAAAAGTCATAAACAATACTGCAAGAAACATTCCTATGTATTATACATCTTAAACATTTATCCAATTGAATCGTTGGGATAAATTCCTAAAAGTGAATTACTTGGTCAAAGAACATGCAGTTTACATTTTGATACATACTGCCAAACTGACTTTATAAGAAGGTACACTTCCACTACCTCATTAAGAGTACACTTGCCTACACACCCTTCCCAGCAGCCAATATCAAAGTGAAAAATTTCATTGTTTTGAACTTGCATTTTTATATTAATGAAGTATCTTTTTATATGTTTATATGTCATTTATTTATTTTTGATGGACAGGCTGTCTATTTATATCCTTAGCTTCTTTTTTATTCCATTTGGATGTTTGCTTTTTTCTAATTTATATATGAGAGCTTCCTGATGGATATATGATGCAAATACTTTTCCCAGGTTTCCTTGTATTTTTAATGATGTCTTAATTTTCATATACCCAAATAGCTCAATCTTTTCCTAGATGTTTTCCTAAGTGGTTTATGAATATTTTGAAAAAGGGAAGGATGCCTACTTTTGTCAGTGAAGAAAAATGTTTAATCCCAATTCCATGAATACAGAAGCTAACCTAATGTTAATTCACTCAATCTGTATTACTTAATACTGCAAGAACAAGGATTGAAGACTGATATTTTATTTCAACAGCTGTCTGATATTTAACAATGAAATGTATACAAGGTAGAACCAGGGTTCTCACCATGGGAGAAAAAGATAATGGAGGAAGGTGAGGAAGAAGGAACTCATGATTTTTAAATAAAATATATTTCTCAGTTCTGTCCATTGAAAAGGTTCTAGAAGCAGTGACACCCCAGCAGCAATAAGCATACCTAACATCTAGGTCTTTTTTTTTTTTTTTCTTTAATCTCCACACCCATGGAGGCAGCCAGGCACCCCTCTAACATCTGGGTCTTAATTTCTAAATACCATCCCCACCAAAAGGAACTAGGACTCCTAGGACAAATGGCTGAATCCAGGGTGAAGACACAGAAAGTACAACGTGCACCTGGAACACACTGTGCCAGAAAATAAGAAAGAGCTCAGAAGCTGATGGAGGCCTGTCAAAAGGATACAGAGGCCAGCTTAAAAGGGATTCATTGGCCATATCAAAAACAAATCTGAGGGGCGCCTGGGTGGCTCAGTTGTTAAGCACCTGCCTTCAGCTCAGGTCATCCCGGGGCCCTGGGATGGAGCCCCACATCAGGCTCCCTGCTCAGCAGGAAGCCTGCTTCTCCCTCTCCCGCTCCCCCTGCTTGTGTTCCTGCTCTCGCTGTCTCTGTCAAATAAATAAATAAAATCTTAAAAAAAAAAAAACAAAAAACAAATCTGAGATCAAAAAATAAAGTACAGTAATAGACTTGAATATGTTGAATAAAAAAAGAATCCATGTGTCCACACTAATACAAATAAGAAAAAAACAAACAAGGGGAGAGAAAAGAGAGAGCCCTTATTTACGGTAGATGTTGGGGCGCCTGGCTGGCTCAGTCAGTTAAGCATCTGCCTTCGGCTCAGGTCATGATCCCAGGGTCCTGGGATCAAGCTCCATGTTGGGATCTCTGCTCAGTGGGGAGTCTGCTTCTCCCTCTCCCTCTGCCCCTCCCCCTGCTTGTGCTCTCTCTCTGTCAAATAATAAATAAATAAATAAATAAATAAATAAATAAATAAATAATCTATGGTAGATGTTAACTAAAAGAAGTGTAGAAGTAATGACAGGGTTATAAGATGACGTACCATTCTGCAACCACTATTGTAGTAATTTATTCTGTCAAGAATTATCAGTGGATGCTATATCCCACTGAGTGCAAGTATGTTGGAGAATAGGATAGTTTATAGTCTCAAAGCATCTCCCCATAAGGTACATACTAAAGAAAAAGAAGATACCTTTACATCGACAGAAAACTGATAGACATCGCCTTAACCAAATAATCAATGTAACCTGTTTAAGGCTATCAGGTATTCACAGTATTACTTTTCACTACTTTTCCATAGGTTGGAAGTTTTCAAAATAAGAAGCTGAAAAATTACCTAACATAAGCACTGTGTCCCTACTTAATCCTCTCAAATATTTTATTTTTACTACCCATTTCTACTAATTTTATTAAGATTACAATAATGTAACTGCCTATAAACCTAGGCACTCTGTGACAATACAGTTAAAGGAGATGCAAGAAACCTAATGCCCTCCTAAAGCACAAAGCCTCTAAATTACATTAGATAGAATTAGGATCATTGTCTAGAAGCACTGCTCTTCAA
The DNA here is from genome assembly GCF_002201575.2 of Neomonachus schauinslandi. Taxonomy (NCBI): domain Eukaryota; kingdom Metazoa; phylum Chordata; class Mammalia; order Carnivora; family Phocidae; genus Neomonachus; species Neomonachus schauinslandi. The sequence goes on along the minus strand of NC_058407.1, from coordinate 80,747,481 downwards.
AATACATCTAAGGCCAGTAAGCTTCATGAAGGCAGTGCGATCTGGTCCCTTTTGCTTCTCAAAGTATCTCCAGCCCCTAGGAAGCCTGTATGGTACAGAGTGGGCACTGAATAATTACTATGGAATTAAGGAATTGGTCATGTTGTTAAAACCAGAATCTTGTTAAAACCAGAATCTTAAGAGATGCCAAATCATAAAAATATTTTTTTTCCTTTCACTTACTTCTGTTACCAACTTTCATTTCTGTTTGTAAAGCTTTGTATTTATAAAAATCCGAGTAAGAATAAAATATGTCTGATAATTTTTAACATTCAGGTCTAACTAAATAAGCAGTTATTATTATTAAATAAATACTTATTCTTAAATTGACCTAAATACAAGGCCTGCATTTTGTGTTACTTTATTCTAAAAATCAGGTGCCCACGACTATTCTACAGTACTGTAAAAAAATCTATACAATGTGAACTGTCACAATTACCACTTTCCAATAGGCCCTTCGTAACACTCCATGTAACACATCGCTAAGCTTTGAACTCTGTAGCGTAGCTCCTATGTGCATGTAAAGAAATTCAGAGTCAAAGTTCCACTTTTTATTCCCAGTCCCTCAGACAAAGTAACCTCAGTAAGGGTTAACAACGGAACCACCCCATTTTCTCCTTCACTGCCACATTTCCTTTCTTAGTTAAAAATATTCACCTACGTATTTAATTAGTTAGGTCTAACTAGTTCACACAGTAATCTTAATATTAGCAGAGAATAAAACTGACACTTTAGATTTTTAAAAATTACATAAAATCAGACTTCTAAATAAAACTTACATATTTAGAAATTGATTATACACACAGTTTAAATAGGAAAAATACCCAAACCTGGTATTTCATTGTCACTTATTATAAAAGCAAATAAATTGACCAGCAGAGGGCACTCACTTGAAAGGGGGGGGGAAGAGCTGGCCAAAGCCTTGAGAAATGCATTTACAAAATTACTGTGTACTTTATTTTAAAAACAATGTTTTAATAGAACGCTAGAATCAGCTAAAATAATATACTATTAGTTTAGAAAAGGTAAAATTTAAATCTGTGCTATGTTAGAGTCTCTACCATAAACCTTATTCAGAGACTTCAAGTTGAGAGAGATGTTGACAGCTTTATATAACACATAGGAGGGTCTCAACCTCAGCACCACTGACGCTTGAGGCCAGCTCATTTGTTGTGGGAGCTGTCTTGTGCACCGTAGTTAGGTTAGCAGCATCCCTGCCTCCACAGATGCCAGTAGCAGTGCCCCTTTGCAAGATTTAACAACCAAAAATATCTCTAGATATTGCCAAATGTCCCCGGGAAACAAAGTCACCCACCCCTCATTGATAACTACTGCTACATAAGTATAAAACCAGAAAAATAACGGCTTTCAACATTATACAGTGCTTTTCTCACACCATTCTTCAATACTGGTTTAATAGTACAAATGTTCTAGCTATTACACCTTATTCAGCAAGTAAAATAAATTCCATAATTAACATGAAAAAGTAAAAGAAGAAACTGATAAATCTTGAATACATACTCCACAGCTCAGAGCAATAAAGTTGGAACAAATCAATCCAATCAAGAATCCATCATCCTTACTGAGTAGGAAACTTTCATCGAAGAAGGGCATAATACTTAGACTGAATTATAAGTGTCACATTAACAGAACTCTTCTGGAACTCTTTGGTGAACTTCACAAAAGATAAAAGTAAAATGTTTCAAAACAGAAGCTGATTATCATGTGCACAGCCTCAAATATAAGCATGATCTATCTATGCCTCACACCCATTTAATTTTATATCATATCTCTGCCATTAAGATGCCATTGGAGAGGAAGCTAAGTTCAAATTTTGGTATGTCGATAAATCTGAATCAGCCTCCAATATTAAATATCTTCCTAGCTTAAAGACTAATTTCTCATTTTTAAAGTTGTATATAGAAGGGTATAGCGGAAATCCCACTTAACTTGGTCTCAGCAAACTTAGAAGTCCACTATTTACTAGCTAAGTATTCTCAGGCAAGTTACAACCTCTCAGAGACCATTTTTATCTATAAAATGAAAGAAAAAATGACCACCTTATTTACCTCCTAGTATAAATCTTTGTAAATTCTAAACCACTAGAAAATGGTATTCTTTAATTTTTTTAAAAAATTCTTTCCATTTGTTTTAGTTCAGGAAAACTGATGAGAATTCCAAATGTGCAGTCTATGTTCTCCCTCACTTTCTCTTTGACCTACATTATTCACCAATCAAAATCTAATAGCAGTAGTGATATCCCCAAATCTCCTTTTTAAACTCTTTTTATTATAAAAAATCAAGTCAGCATTTTTGCTTAACCACTGTTTATTAAAATAAGCTACTAAATTACCTTGTCTTTCTTGTAATTGAACTACACCAAGAATTTAATGTGTCAGTTCCCTAAGACTCACTATAATTTGGAAGACAAGAGACGATCTCTGATAGCTTTTCCCAGACAGCTAAACTAGTGAGGGAATGTCAAAGTTTCAAAGTTCACAGGTAATCGATGCTTCCCCAGAGTCAAGTCTTCTGGTCTGGCAGAAATCATAATCAGAGTTAAGGGTTTGAATTTATAAACTTTTTCTACCTTCACTCAAAGGATTAACTTTTGGCTTTATTTTAGATTTATATTGTACTTTAACAATTCTGACAGAAAGGCTTCCCAACATGTTTTATCACATTATCTTGTACAGCACATAGGAAACTGAGTGTAATGGAATCCCTCGACTTTCAAAGAAGATGGAGAGCACTTCTGCTAAAATCACCTTCCAAAATCCCAGGAAAACTTCCGTGTTTAACCTGAATTCTATTAAAACTTCCTTTTACTTCTGATTTAAATGGAGTATGCCAAGTAACCCTGGTTTTCGAATTGGGTGAACTATTTAATCCTCCTCAAAGAAAAAAAGAAAAAAACAAAACCATCATACAGCACCGAACTGACTTGTCAAGAGAAAATATAGACTTATACAGGTGGTCCACTTCAGTTAGACTCTTCCCCTTTCCTCATGCCAAATAAAAGCTGGCTAGGTTTAAATCATATCTTTGCAAATAAGCGTTATTTCTCTCTTTTTTTTCCTGCAGTACCAAAAATATTTGACATTTCCTTATGAAGCTGTCTAATCAATCCTCAAAGTTCTAACTGCATAAACATCTTGCCAAGGCCACCAGTCCCCTCAGAATCTACCTCAATGCAGTCAAAGTGTTCTTGAAGACATCATACAGCACAGTCCCTTAACAGGGCATCTTAACCTGTTCCAGATTCCACAGCGAGAGACTCAGAGAAAGTTCTGGGAAATTCTTCAGAGCTGATTAAAAAAATGATATGATCTGCAGACCCAGAATAAAAGCTAAGGGATTAGGACTGCTTAACCTGGGATAATAAGTCTAAGAAATAAACTAACAACATAAGTCTATTTCAAAGACAGGTGATATATTTATTTCCATCTCCACTGATGTTGCAGTTAACATGAATATTCAGATTATGTGTAAAATACGTTCATAATTACAATCTGGAAGTGAGTTAACAAGGACAGTGATGTGCCATCTCCTCCTGCAGGTCTTTAGGATTAAATAAATCCTTATCTGCTTGAGATAATTTGAGTATAGTGCTGCCAGAAGGCAGTAGGAAATATTATGTGACCTCTCAAGGTCTCTTGCAGGCGTTTATTCTATTATTTTGCTGTTGGCCTTTACTTCAGCAATTTTTCATGAAATTAAAAAAGTTTAAAAAATTATTTAGTAATCAATTTGTAATAAAAGCAATTCTAACATTTCTTTGAGTAAATTAAAAGAGGGCTGCAAAACAAAGGTAGGGATTGATAGTGGTGCCCTTATATAGCATCTGATAATAGATACAGATATAAAATACACAAAGAATGAGATTTTAAAATGTATCAGTAGCTAGCTGTAGGTTCTCCCCTACTTCAATGTGAGGAGAAAACGGAAAATGCTACTAATTAAGTGGTTTTTTAATTTAATTTAATTTTTTTTAAGATTTTATTTATTTATTTGACAGAGAGAGAGCCAGCTAGAGAGGGAACACAAGCAGGGGGAGTGGGAGAGGGAGAAGCAGGCTTCCCACCAAGCAGGGAGCCTGATGTGGGGCTTGATCCCAGGACGCTGGGATCATGACCTGAGCCGAAGGCAGGTGCTTAACGACTGAGCCACCCAGGCGCCCCTAAGTGGTTTTTTTAAAAACCAATCACCAAATGATTACATTTTACCAGTACAATTCAACTATAACCTGTATGTGACATTAAAATAGCAAAAAAGGGGCGCCTGGGTGGCTCAGATGGTTAAGTGTCTGCCTTCAGCTCAGGTCATGATCCCAGGGTCCTGGGATCAAGCTCCTGGCTCAGCAGGGAGCCTGCTTCTTCCTCTCCCTCTGCCTCTCCCCCTGCTCATACTCTCTCTCTCTGTATCTCTGTGTCTCGAATGAATAAATAAAATCGTTTAAAAAAAAATAAAATAGCAAAAAAACCCCATAAAAATAGCTATTTTTTTAATGACTGTTTGAATTTGTAAGATGTAAATTCACATTTTTATCCTCTCACCGAACTCTGAGATACACTTACAATTAAAAAAGACATATACTAACGTAGAATGAACGTTATACATCTTAATATTCTCTAGAGAGAAGGGCTCTCCAAATCTCTGGTTGTATATATAACTTCAGAATAAAGCCATGGAACCCAAGTACATTTCAGAAAACTTGGTAAAATCATTTTCAGTATAATTGCCTTGTAATGAGAAGTCACAAAAAATGATCAGAGAAACCTTCTTTTTGTACCCAAAGAATGGGCCTGCACAAATCAATATGCATAATATTAAAATAAAATTTACCTCTATTGTAGGATCATATTCATCCACAAAGTGATTCTGAATTAGCTGTATCGTCAAGGCACTCTTGCCTACGCCACCAGCTCCAACTACCACAAGTTTATATTCAGTCATTTTCAGCAGGCCTTATAATAAAAATAATGAAAATGTGACTAAATTAGAACATGTGGTTAATATAAATTAGAACATGGGTTAATATAACCCACTCTATCAATACCTTTTAACACAAATTCACCCTTATATAAAAAAATTATTTCAAAATGCTTCACCAAATTCGGTGATGAAAACTTCAGTTGACTACAGATGAGTACTATAATGAATTGCACTTCGTTTACAAACTCTCCCATCAACATTTGAGAAAATGCATTCAGAGTACAAAGTTCTTTTATCTTATATTCAGGTTGTTCTATCTAAATAGCCAGTCTGCTGTTCTGTAGCAGTTAATGGCTCTCAAAGGAACATGCCATGACTTCACTCAATACAAGTGTCTATACCCTGTGGACACACCCACACAAAACTTGTTGACAGCTACTTCTACAGTATTCCTAGTTGACTCTGGCCCCTAAGAGTTACAAGTGGATATGCTGAGTGCCTTTGTCAGAGCCAACAGCTATAGACAACTTTTCTAAAAACATCCTCACAGTAGTTCTCCTGGAGTTAACAAGAGTCAGTTGGGGGCTGAAGGGAAGACTGACAAATAAAGCTGGATTGTGTAGTGGGGAAATAAAAATTGAGACACCAAAGCAGATTTGATAACATTTCAATCTGTAAAATATCTGCTGGGTAAAATAATGGTGTATAAAAACTAAAAGAATTTTAAGAATTTTGAACTATTCAGTATGGGTGACTTCATCATCTGTCACAATATATAATCTTATATTAGTGCTGAAAAAAGCACTTTGCACCAGAAAAATGTAAGTATATAAAATTTAAAGATAAGCACTGCTTTTAATGAGAGGAATTTTAAAAGCTGTAAGTGAATACTTCTCAGTGACTTTTACTCTCTGCTTCTTGTACATAGTCTCTCAACAATTGAAATAAATATTGGCAACTTATAAGGTTGACAGCTCAAGACAGAAAATATTTTTTAATCAGCTGTTTCAAACTTTTTGAAATAGAGTGAATTTACTTAATTTTATCTTCTTTCCCCCCAATAACTACATTATTAAAAATAAGGATTGAACTAAAGAATGGCAGTAAATTCACAATAATTACAGGATAAGTTATTCTAAATTAATGAATGTGCAAATATAAATACTATAGTGCATGCGGTATCCTATTAACTGAAGACCAAGAATTATCCAAATAAGTGCCCCTCCCCCAAAAAAAGTTCCAAATGATAACATACTAACCATTACTTCCTTACACTATTCCTGAGTCTTCTCACAAAGAACAGTTAGGCTAGACAACTGTTGTATCAAAGACTATTATATTACAGCCCCCCTGGCCTATTTTGTGCCACCTAGCCTTATTTGCTAGGCCACCTTGGCAGCCTCTCCCAAGCATGTATCTTATCCTGTTCGCTCCCACTTTTTTATTCCAAATACAGGCAATAGGAAATGGGGAACAATGAGGAGAATCACACCAAAATGTACTCTAGCTCCCTGCCTATCCCACCCCCTAAAACAATTTGGGTAGCCTAGAACAGTAGTTATCAAACTGTGGTCCAGGAATCTAGCAGCATTCCTAAAACTTTTGGGGGGTCCAAGAGGCGAAAACCAATAATACTAATAATACCATTACTACTGCAATGTTATTTACCCTTTCCACTCTTATTCGTTAACAAGTGTAGTTTTCCAGATGTGATCACAATAGAGTGAGCGCAGAAGCAGATATGCAGATGTCTTCTATTAAGCAATATAGTTAAAGAGATTAGCAAAAATGTGAAACAATGCCACTATTCTAATTTTTGTTTTGAAAAAGTTTTCATAAAAATGCTATTATGTTCCCAAGTAATAGGCTTATTATTTCTATTTTTAAATGAATTAATCAATTTTTTAAATTCTCAGTTTTAATTTGTATTATGGTACATATTGACATACCCCATATAGGGATCTTCAATAATTTTCAAGAGTATAAGGTGTCCTTGCAGCTAAAAAGTTTGCTAGCCTAGGAGATACTGTGAACAGATAAGAGATTATAGAGCTTAACTGTGTGAGTGCTGAGAAACACACACCTTCTGGTCTACCTGTTTATGCAGCTGTTCTTTCTGGAAAAAAAAAAAATCCCTGAATTATTTTAGAAACCAAGTATATTTAAATCCACTAGAGAGAACTGGGTTCCCAAGGAGACTTACTGAAGATCATAGGCCAGAAAGAGACCCCTCACCCAAAGCTAAGATAGCTACGGAGGCTAAAGTGGGACTAGAACCCAACACTTTGTTAAGGGAAAAAGAAAACCACTTTTGTCATAAAACTGAATTATCCTCTCATCTACGGTCTCTTAAAATCAAGTATGCCTGTGGATGGCTACAGTCTCAAAGTAAACAGTATGTTGATATCAACCATATTTGATATCTATAGTCTATCTCATGGTCGAGTCAGCATTTTGGACCTTAGTCACCTAAGAGTGACATCACTCATATGGTTGATTCTGACATGATGATTAGGAACAGAATTTTTCCCTTTGTAATTTCTTTTTCAATGATTTTTTTTCCATTACAAATATAATATGTATATTGTATAAAAATTAGAAAATACCTTTCTATTTTAACCCTTGTTTTGATAAATGTCAAGAGTTAAAAATGCTAGCTTAGGACTTCAGCTAAAGCATGCACATGCCTAAGAGTATTTCAGGCAGTTGGCTGGAAGATTGCTACAATTAACTCCTCTTGCAAGTCAGTTTGAAAAAAAAAAAATATATATATATATGAGTGCTATTTAGGAGTACTGTAATAACTCTTGGGAAGGCGGTCAAATTTGTAAGGATAAAGGTAATATACAAGAGATAGGGGAAAGGACAAGAACAGACAAATTAAACTTTAAGTACGATTTTAGCTATTGCTGTCTACACTCAACTAGCAAGGAAAAAGCCCTGCTTCTGCTCTGCGGGTTTTCTGTGTTTTAACTTGACAAAGCAAAACAGACCTTCTGGGATTAACTTTTTCCTTTTCACTAAGTCACAGGCTTTACGTTGTAGGGTGTTGGCCACCTGTTCTTCCACCACCATCTCTACCTCCACCTCCTCCTTTGTGGCCACAGCAATGTCACAGCCCATACATGGGGGAGGGGAGCAGTCAGGAACTCGGCTGCAGATGCATTTTTTCCAAACACAATAACCACAAACAGTGGTCTCTAAGCACTTTCTTAGGCTCTTCCAAAACGTGACCTCTCCTATTACTCATATACCCCCTACACACTGGAAGGGACCACTATCCGTCGTCCAGTCTGCGCTCGAGGGAGAAGTTTATACCTTCGTCCTAGAGATGCTAGATGCAGCGGAGAAGGCAGTAACCGAGGCAGCAAAGGGCTGGGAAGGGAGGAAGAGGTGCGGGAGCGAAGGGAGAGAGAGAGAGAGAGAGAGAGAATGAGAGAGAGAGAGAGAAGGACGACGAGGGGGAGGGGAGATCGGAGCGCATCGGGAGTAACCTCCACCGCACCCGACCGCCCCGAGGGGCAGCCCGCCCAGCCCGCGAGTTTCTCCCCGGCCGCCTCCAGCTGAGGCTCTCGGGGAGGAGGAAGGAAGGGGTTCCCCGTCCAGGAAGCAGCACAAGCGGCGGCCGCCTCTAGCCTCACCCTCCTCAGCCCCGCACCGCCCATTCCTCATTCCCCGCGTCGCTGCGTCCCCGCGCCTCCCCCTGCAGACACCCCCACCCGGTCCGCTCGCCCGCTGGGGCTCAGCGCCCGCGCCCCCTCCCCGTCCCTCCGGGGACCCCTAATTCATTCACTCGCCGCCGGCCCCGCCCGGCGCCGGCGAGGAGGGTCGGGACCGGGGCAGGGGCCCAGGAGGGGTGGTCCGCTCCGTACCTCTCTCCCGCACCTGGGAGCCGCCGAGCCTCTGGCCCCCGCCGCCGCCTTCAGTGCCTGCGCCGCGCTCGCTCCCAGTCCGAAATGGCGGGGGCCGGGAGTACTGGCCGGGCAGCCGCCACCGCCGCCGCCACCGCCGCTGTACCTCCGCCGCCGCGGCCGCCGCCTAGGGAAATCGAGCTCCGAGCACACCGATGAGTTCGGGGCCGGGCGGCCGCAGAGGGCAGAGCTATCGATGCGCGCGGCGCTCGATTCCTCTACAGACCCGCGTGCGGGGAGGGAGCGGCTGAGGGCGGTGTGGGAAGAGGGAAGAGAGGGAGCCTTGCGAGCGCTGCCGGGGAGAAGGAGGGGGCCGGGCCCGGCCAGCGGAGGAGGAGCGGGGGCCGGGCCGGCGGGGGAAGGGGGTGGCGGGCGGCGAAGGGTGGGGGAGCCGGGCCGGCAGAGCAGGGGGGTCTGGGCGGCGCCTCGGCGGGGCGGGGAGGAGGGACCGCCGGACCCACGCGGCGGCCCGCCTCCGGACTCTCGCCGCAGAGCCTAGCCCGCAGCCGCAGACTCGCACCCGGGCGGGCGGGTGGTGGGCTACACGCACGCCGGGGGCTCCGTGAGCGACTGTGCCGCACCCCTTCTGGTCTACTGCGAGAAGCTGCGGGAAATCCGCCGCCGCTCGGGGTCGTTCATTTACTGTCATTTACTGCAAGTAAATAAACAATGCAGTCACCAAATGTGGGAGGCGACTTCGGTGACTTAGGGAGACATGAGGCAGACAGTTCCCCACCCAGGGGCTTTCTGACCACGGCTTGGTGATTACCAGCCTCAACAATGGGGGCTGGGAACCTAGCCCCAAGCCCAAACAGACATGACATAGGCTTTCATCATTAATCTTAACGGGGAGGAGGTCTGTTGTTTTTTGTTGTTTTTATGAATGTTTTGAAGTCGTCACAGGTCATTCTAAACAGCGACCTCAAATGTGCCTATTGCCCATGAGGGCACAAACAGAAGGCAAACTGTGTTTAAGTGCCCTTGATAGTTTAGACCTGAGGAGAATCACTCAAACATTAATTAGAAGACCGAGATTAATCAGTTAACGTTCAGGGAGTTAACACGTTAACAAAAGAACAATTAAAATTGCTAGCATAACCCAGAGTCTGATAAACTACCTAGAGAGGTAAATTGTTCGGGTGAGTTTTCAAGATTGAGGCCTGGCAGACGGGCGTCTGCATCTAATAGGACCACCTATTTGAGTCAACTTCCAGTTCTGTCTCTCTAGTCCACATCGTAAAACACAATAAAATGATTATTTTAAATCCCAACTATTACGTCACTTAACATAGGCCTTAAACCAACTGTCACCCTTCTCTTCCCACCCCTTAGGTGGGCTGTCACCTGCAAGGCTTATTCTGGTCTTTCTCTCCTAGCACCTGGTACCAGGTGGAAGAGAGAAGAGAGGAAGTGGAAGACAGGGAAGGGAAAAGGATGTGCCTACTCTGTGTCAAGCAGTTGCTCAATGTTTTGTACATATCATCTTATTTAATCATCACAACAACCTTATGAGGACGAATACTTTTCACTATTTTACAGATGAGGAAACAAATTTAGAGAGGTTAAAAATTGGGCCCAAGGTCCCCCCCTGAAATGAACTATCCATGTCAGATCATGTTCACTCCTCTGCTCCCAGCTCTAGAGTCTCCCATCCTGCTGTGGCTTCCATCCCACTTAACAGAAAAGCAAAAATCTCCCAAGTCTTATGGCCTTAGATTATGTGACACCCTTCACCCCTTTCCTCTCTGAACTCTATTCTATTACCCCTTTCCTCACTTACAACACACACACACACACACACACACACACACAGGTTCCTGGCTGTTCCTCGCAAATGCCAGGCAGGCTTCTTGTGGAGGAATTTGCACTTGCTGCCTCCTAACAGAACACATGTCCACTACACAGCCACAGATCTTCCTGACACTTACAGATCTTATAGGAGACTTTTTTAAAAAATTTTTTGACAGAGATACAGCACAAGCAGGGGAAATGGCAGGCAGAGGGAGAAGGAGAAGCAGGGTCCCTGCTGAGCAGGGAGCCCGATGCGGGGCTCGATCCCAGGACCCCCGGGATCATGACCTGAGCTGAAGGCAGACGCTTAATGACTGAGCCACCCAGGTGTCCCCTTATAGGAGACTTATAAACGTCTCCTTCTAACGAGTTTTTCCCAAAAGATCATCTTTGATATTGCATCTCTCCCTCCCCCCCAAATCCTGTTTCTCTTCCTGCTTTTTTTCCAAAACACCATTTTCTAATATGCTATATAACTTATTTATTATGCTTTTTTGTCTTTCTTCCACCAGAATATTAAGCTCCAGGAGGGCAGGGATTTTTGTCTATTACTTACTGCTGTATTTCCAGTGTCTACAACACAATAGGCATTAATAAATATTTATGGAGTGTTGAATGAATGAAGTTATGTACCCTCCCTCTGAACTCTGTGACTCTAAATCCTTACTTAGAGTGTCTTAAACTCTCAGTAATCTGTTTTCACTTTCTTTCAAAAAAATGCCTTTAAACTCACCCAGGTCACCTTCTGATAAACCACACCCTGTGGAGTCAAGGAAAGTGTCTGCACATAATGGACACAATGAGTTTTTGTTAAATGAATGAATTTGCACTTACTTGGATGTTGCTATGTAGTCGCTTTTAAGTATAAACTACAGATTTATTTTGTCCAACTTCAAGTACATGATACGCTCTTGTTTTCCTTGACAGCTGCTAATACAATGTTCTCCCTGTAGTTGGTGCTCCATAAATCTAACAAGGACTAAAATAAAGAGGAGGAGAGAGCTTTATATAGCACTTTTATGCTGATTGTGAAAATTCTGGCATTAGCAGAAACCTAATCCATCTCCATGGTCTCAATTATCATCTAGGCTCGTGATTCCCAGAGCAAACCTGCATGCCACTCTGTTCTGTGCACCCTATCCTCCAGCTTTACCTCACACACCTTCTCTCTTTCCTTTTCACTCCTACAGCAATGTATGCCTATGCTGTGCCAAACTTTTCCATCCTTCAGTCCTGAGTTCTTGCTCAGACGCCAGAACTCTCTTTCTTTCCTTGACACAGGGCTCACAGCAGTGGGTCTCAAAGGGAAGCACCTTGCATACTTAGGAAAATGCAAGTTCCTAGGCCGCTCACCCAGAGATTCCATTCAGTTGGGGCAAGGTGATCTAGAAATCTTCTTTTTTTAACAAATCAGGTGATCCTAAACTGGTGGTGAGCAGTCTGTACACTGAGAAACTCTGATCTTGACACTCAATGGCTCTTGGCAGCTACACTGTCTACTGTCTTCTGGGGTTTTCTTCTTTAAGCTTGGTGCCTGCACTGAATAGTCTCCATGGCTCTCCTTTTCTCTGCTCTCCCCAAGGACAAGCCCACAGACTTCTACTGTGATCACGATGGGAAAAGAGAGAGGGAATAGCAAAAAGCATAAACAGGGATTCGAGGTTTGCTCTGAGATGTAATTGAGGTTTTTACCCTCTACTCTTACACTCTTCGGGGAAGGCAGCCACATACACACGTGTCCTTGTCAACATCCTTTTGATCATACTTTTTTTTTTTTAAGATTTTATTTGTCAGAGAGAGAGAGCACAAGCAGGGGGAGCAGCAGACAGAGGGAGAAGCAGACTCCCCGCTGAGCAAGGAGCCCAATGCTGGACTCGATCCCAGGACCCTGGGATCATGACCTGAGCCAAAGGCAGACACTTAACCGACTGAGCCACCCAGGCATCCCTTGATCGTGCTTTATGAAGATCACACTGACCTATCCTTCACAAGATACCCTCTTCTGCAGATATAATGAAAGCCCAAACAATAGAAATTCCTTTGTGCTAGCTGGGCTCTTATGAGCTATAAAGTGCCGGGACATGTTCAGAGCACTATGAATGCTGAGGGCTTATTTTAAGGAAAGAAGGAAACCTTAGAAAAACATATCATCGGCCAGAACTACTGTTGATTCCAGAAATCAACTGCAGGTCTTAGGATCCTGCAACAGGCTCTGGTGCCTTGCTCATCCCCTCACTGACAAGCGTCTATTGCCCATGCTCTAGTAATTTTGCCATTCTCTTGAATCAGCATCTCTCTGCTTCTTTCTCATATACAGTCCCAACTTCCACTGCTGTCTCTGCTTCTAGTGACTACTCTCTGTGACTTACATTTAAAACATCCCAAGCAAGAGGATCGAAATGTATCTGTCATTCACTATTCGATAAGAAGGGCTTTTATGGGACAAATTTTCCTGATGGGCCACCTGATTGGTGGTGGGTCTTCTTCATGCCTGACTTTGAAATAATTGCCTTCACTTGGGGGCCAGTCCTGAATCCAGACAGTTTGGCCAGAGTAGCAGGACACAGAGCAGGAAAGATTAAGCAGAAGGAGCTACCTACGGGTGCTTTCATGGACTCTCCAGTTTTCTCTAGTGGGAAATTTGTGTCCTAATAAGTGCCATTTAATTCACTTTCTTAGTATATAATCTCCTCTGGACACTTACTTCATTAGACTTTATATTCCCTTTCGCACATCTGTTTTCCCCCATTATGTTAATTCCTCAAAGTCTCTGCCTCATTTAACTCTATATCCCATAGCTCTTAGCACATAGTAGTGCCTCTATAAATACCTGCTGAAGTGAATAAAATTATAACAAAACTTCAGCCCTGTTTCTACATAGTCACTTCATTCTCATCTAGCCAAATTCCTAGGCCATTTCTAAATGAATGTCCTGTCATCATCTTGGATGCCTGTCCAAAACTAAATTCTTCACCTTATTCCCCCAAACCAATTCCCTCTGCCAATTATTCCATCTTACCTGAGTGGCATCATGGCCCTTCAAAACACTTAGATTTGAAGACTTAAATTAATTTTCAACCCACTCCACATTCAAATTGGCTCAGTTCCTTTGAAATCTACTTCCTAAGTATTTTCTCATATCTGTCTCTTCCACATTCCTTCCTTCACGCCTATATTTCTGAAACAACTTCCTCATGATTTTCCTACCTGTTGGCTTTCTTCTTTTCAATTCAGGCCATATGCTGTTACCAAATTAATCTTCCTTCCACATGTCTTTTCATCATCATCAAACATTTACTCTGCACCTTTTCCATACAGGTTGCAGCCCTACAGATTATAGAGTTTTAAAGTGCAAAGAGTTACAAGCTAAGTACCTAATGAGTATCTAAAGATGATGATAATTATCTTTGAAATTAGAGGGAGAAATGATCATTGGTCCCAGCAAAGCCTTCACTCCAACTGAATCTTGCTTACAAATCTTTAATAACGCTTTATACCTAGCTGAATCAGGTCCAAATCCTTGATGCCCAGCTTTTGATTACATGCACGGTCTGGCACCATCCTGCCCTGCCACTTTGTCTTCCACCTTCCCAGAGCAGATGCTCTCTTCTCAAGCACATCCCCACTCTGTGCCACAAAATCAGCATGTTGTTTTTGCTTCTCTTTTCACCTAGCATTTTTTGTCTCTCTCTTTACTAAAATGCTCTCTCTTTCAACATCCTTTATGAAAGCTTTGTTAATTATGCCATTCTCTTTTTGGTCTCTCTATTATTTCATTTGCGTTAATCATGTCTCCTCAAGTAAATTCTAAAATTCCCGAGGCAAAACCCCTATCTTAGGTGTGTGAACACCAACGCCCCCCATGCAAGCCTAGTTCACTGCAATTACTCAATAACTGCATGAATACATATAATGTGCTTATCAGCAAGATAAACATGTTGAAAGCAATGTTCGAGGATGAACAGAATGGCAGCTAAATGCAGAAAAGATTGGAAGGAAAAAGACCGCAGGTAAGGTGTTTTGTGGATGGCTAAGAGTACCCAGTGACAGTGGGAACGGTGCACTGGCTGAATTTACTAGTTCTGTGAGCTAGAATAAATTCGTTAATCTCTGCAAGCTTCTTGCTTAAGAATCCAGCAGTGACGTTAAAAGCTACCATTTGTCAAACTCCTCCTATAAGCCAGACAAGTGTTATGCATAATTTTAAACAAAAAGCACATGGATCCCTTGTCTGTTCCCTTATCCCCTTCTTCACTGCCACCACTGCAGTTCAAACTGCCATCCATTGTCCCTGTCCCAGGGGGACAGTCATCTCTAATGGGTCTCCTTGCTTCTACTCTTGCTCCTCTGCAATCCATTTCCCATGAAGCAGCCAGCCAGATTCTTTTCAAAATGCAAACTGAATCACATGACAAGATGAAACTCTTCAAAGGCTTTTCATTGCACTCAAAAATAAAATTCAAACTTCTTCAAGCTATTTCATGTGGCTTCTGACCACACCATGTAGGACCCTTCTCCTTTTGGGCTCCCACTACACTAGCCACCTTTTGCTTCCAACCTCTTTGGGGGCCCTATATTTGCATGCTCCTGCCAGCAAGCCTCTTCCTGCCTTTCAGGTGTCGGCTTAAAACTGCACTTCAGTGAGAGATTCCCCAACACCCGGTCTACATCATCGCTCCCCACCCTGTTCCCTCACTTCTACCCTTCAAATAGTCACCTTTAACACAATGGTCTGTTTCATTCCTTTACTTAGTGTTCACCATACCTGAAATTATCTTGGTTGTTTGTTTGCTTGTCTCTTCCTCTGATGAAATATAAATGTTATGAGCCAGGGACCACTGAATTCTCAGATTTTATGAGCCAAGGAGAGTTGAGCACATCGTAGTTACTTAATAAAGATTTGCTGATAAGCTGCTGTAGAGAAAATAATAGGACAAATAATCCACTCAAGTGAGGTCTTTGCAAATCAATTTAAGTCTCTTGCTTTTGTTTCTATTTAATGCAATAGTAACTTTATTTAATGCTTGTTTTGTTTTTAAGAATATTAAGTCAGGGGGCACCTGGGTGGCTCAGTTGGTTAAGTGTCAGACTCTTGATTTGGGCTCAGGTCATGATCTCAGGGTTGTGAGATCAAGCCCCGCCTCAGGCTCCATGCTTGATGCAGTCTGCTTGAGATTCTCTCTCTCCCTCGCCCTCTGCCCCTCCCTCGACTCATGTGCACCCATGTTCTCTCTCTCTCTCTTTCAAATAAATAAATAAATAAATATTAAAAGTCAGATTATTATTTTTTAATTGCTTTCGTCTAGTTCTCCAAGGAGGTGCTCATTGGACTACTATTAATTACAAGCCTGAATTTCCTAGTTTCTGTCTTTTCTCCTTAATCGCAGTTATTAGATATATTGTAACATCAATTCTGGAGCCTAGGGGCATTAACCCTTTGGGACCAAGCTTCTAATTTAGTATCCATACGTCCTCAGTTGAAAGAAGCAAGTCGCTTTTTTTTTGCTAAATTTTTCTTGTTTCGGTGGAACATTATTTGCCTTGTCAAATGTCCAGTGAAAGCTAAGATATAGGAGTTTGTGAATGTACCAGAAAGATAAGAGGACCAGTCATTCAGATGCTGAAAACTCAAAAGAACTTCTTGGTGTTCAATGAAAGGGTGATTATTTCTTATATCAGAGGTCTTTGAATGTATGGAGAGGTTGTAAATGGAAATATAAATGATTATTTCACTTTATTCTGAATTTTTTTCATGAATAATTCTAATGCATGCATAAAATAAGTCCATCCTAATGTATGTACAAACCTCAACAACCCAAATATTACTGTTTGTTTCAGGCCCTTGAGAAGTCCGTGTTAGTTCATCTGACATGTTAGTAACCATTCATTCATGTATTCATTTAGCAGGTATTTGTTGAGTACTTAATATGCTAGGTACTCTTTGGGCTACTTGGTGCATTGATGCACAAAACAAAAAAACTTCTGCTCTCTTGGAACTCACATTCTAAACCAGTGGTTCAAATAAATAAATAAATAAATAAATAAATAAATAAATAAATAAATAAATAAATAAATAAAACAGTGGTTCTCAGACTTTGTGATTTCACGATCCTTTCACACACTTAAAAGTTGTGGAGTTCCTTATTTAGTCACTTCAAATAACAATAATAAACTCATTGCATGTTAACATAAAAACCATTTTTATAAAAATAACCTATATCTTTAAAGGTAGTAAGAAGAGGGGCACCTGGGTGGCTCAGTTGGTTAAGCAACTGCCTTCGGCTGAGGTCATGATCCTGGAGTCCCAGGATTGAGTCCCGCATCGGGCTCCCTCAGTGGGGAATCTGCTTCTCCCTCTGATCCTACCCCTTCTCGTGCACTCTCTCTCTCAAATAAATAAATAAAATCTTTAAAAATAAACAAATAAATAAATGAAAGTAGTCAGAGGAATAACATTGTTTTAACATGTTTGCAAATCTCTGTGATGTCTGGCTTAATACAAGAAGCTATATTCTCATATCTGCTCCTGAATTCTATCTATTTAGAATTAAACAGGCTCTAGAAAATTCCACTGTACACTCATAAGAGAAATGAAGATGAAAAAAGAAAATAATAGCTTGGTGTTATTATAAATATGTTTGACCTTGCAGACCTCCTAAAAAGGTCTTGGAACTTTCAGGGGTGCCAGGACCACACTTTGAGAGCTACTGTTCAAAAGAACTTTTGTTAAATTTTTTTTTTGGCAGTAATTTAATAATTTAATTAATTTAATAAAGGCCAGTGCACTAATTAGCTTTTTTCCAAAATTTTTGTTTTATGTCTCAGAACAGGCTCTCTGAGTCCTTATTAGACAGTATCTATTGATATTAGTATTTGGGAGAAATTAGCACTAAGATAATATATAAAGGTAAAACAGATGCCCCAAATAATGTACTCCCTTGCCATAACTGAAAATTCTTTTTTTTAGGTCAGTTTTGTGTTCTTCAGGATCTTGAAGTACTTTACAGACATTACTTAATTGAATTTCACAGAATGCCAAGGGAATGTTTCCAAATACAATTTTTGTGCATTTTGCAGATGGTTTAACTGACACGGTGGCAGGGCTTGTCCTGGCTTGAAGAAAAGCTGTGAGTAAAAACAAAGAATTATCGTGTATTTATTACGACTGTAAACACACCACAAATCTTCCTTGACTTATGATGGGCTTATATCCTAGTAAACCCATCATAAATTGAAAATATCGAAAGTCGAAAATGCATTGAATACACTAAGCTACCGAACATCATAGCTTAGCCTAGCCTACCTTAAACATGCTCAGAATCCCTTACATTAGCCTACACTTGGGCAAAATCATTTAACACAAAGCCTACTGTATAACACAGTACTGAATATCTCATGTAATTTGTTGAATACTGTACTGAGGGTGAAAAACAGAAGGGGTGTACAGGTATAGAATGGTTGTCAATGTACTGGTCATTTACCCTCACGATGGCAGGGCTGACTGGGAGCTGTGGCTGCCGCTGACCAGCACCACAAGAAAGGATCATACTGAATATCACGAGACTGGGAAAAGATCCAAATTCAAAACTCAAACTATGGTTTCTACTGAATGCGTATGGCTTTCTCACCATTGTAAAGTAAAAAAAAAATTAAGTTGAATCATGGTAAATTGGGGACCATCTGTATATATTCCCCAGATTGTTTTAACGCATCAGGCTCATCAGGAGTATGGATAATATTATAATCAAAGTTTCTACTCTCACTTTCTCAACAATACTTGATCTTTCTCTCTCTCTCTCTCTTCCTTCTTTCTTCTTTCCTCCCCCTTCCCTGCCTCTTTCTCCTTCCTTCCTTCCTTCCTACCTTCCTTTATCAAAATATAACAAAACAAAAGAACACAAAAAACCAAAACTATGAAACTTCTCAGACACTAAATCTTAGTTCAGCTTCATAAACACCTTGGCTCTCCAGAAGTCATCATTAAGTGACTTCAAACTCATCGTATCCCATCCACTGATGCTCAGGTCGGTCACAATAAAACCTTGTCACTCCTT
Source organism: Neomonachus schauinslandi (assembly GCF_002201575.2). Taxonomy (NCBI): domain Eukaryota; kingdom Metazoa; phylum Chordata; class Mammalia; order Carnivora; family Phocidae; genus Neomonachus; species Neomonachus schauinslandi. Next base: position 80,728,751 of record NC_058407.1, on the reverse strand, counting down.
TGTTCAAAACCTCTAATAACTTCCTATCTCATTCAAAGGCAGAACCCTCAAAATGACCCATGCGGAGCCCTGCCCTCATTTCCTAATAGTATATCCTCCTCCTCTTTTTTTTGTGTGTGCTCCAATAAAACTTTATTTATAGACACTGACTTTTTTTCCATGTAACTTTCACATACCAGGAAATATTCTTTTGATTTTTTTTTCAACCTTTTAAAAATGCAAAAACCATCCTTAGCTCCTCGACTGTATAAAAACAGGAGGTGGGCCAGGCTGCAGGCTGTAGTTTGATGACTCTTATCCTAGAGGGCAGATTTCCAGCAAGTTCCTCAAGGCAGATTTTCAGCAAGTCCTACCAGCACAGCACCACAGTAACTTCTCCGCTTTTCAGTGAGCCACACCTGCCCTCTCCCACAAGGTCTGGATCTCAGCCCCAGTTGTGGGGTTGAGGGGAAAGTAGAGCGTCTCTTCTTTCTGTCCTCTGTCTCAGCCTGGCTAGAGGTGGTGGCAGCCCCTTAGCATCTGCTATTCCTATTGTCTTTAAAGGTTCCCGTCACTTTCTACTAGCTTTATGAATGTCTGTCACTGCGTAACAAAGTACCACAGACGGAGCATTTTAAGATAATAAACATTTATTATCTCAGTTTCCATGGTCAAGAGTCTCGGCAGAGCATAACTGGGTGCTTTTCCCTGTGTCTCGAGAAGGCGGTGAAGATGTTAGCCAGGGCTGTGATCTCATCTGGAGCTGGGGTCCTCTTCGAAGCTCACTGGTTGTTGGCAGAATTCAGTTCTCGTGGTTGTGGTAGGGAGGCCCTCTGCGAGGCCTGCCGGGACCCCCTCCACAGCAAGGCGGTTTGCTTCAAGGTTCACAGGAGAGCACATCTGCACTGTCTGCTTCTTGTGGCTCTCCTACCTTTAGGCACTCTTTTGTAATTTCCCTTTTAATTCAGTCAAGTGATTAGGGATCTTAATTACATCTGCTCCTCCCCCCTTTTGATGCCACACCAGCCTCCTATTGTTTCCCGGACAGAATGGCACACAGTCACTTCAGGGCTTCCGTACCTAGCGTTCCTCCTACCTGGAAGGCTCCTCTCCTCAGGTTAACCACAGGATTCACTCTCTCGCTCCCTGCAGCTCTTTGCTGAAATGCCTCGATCTCAGTGAGGTCCCTGACCACCTTATTTAAAATTGCAACTTCCACTCCAGAACTCTCTTTCCTTTATCTGCATTGCTTTCCTCCACAGATCACCATCTGTCACACAATATGTTTGACTTATTTATTTGTTCACGGTCTGTCTTCCCCCAACTAGAAACTAAGCTATATGTGAGCTAAGATTGGTGTCTGTTCTCTTCCCTGGTGAACTCCCATCACCAGAACACATAGTAGACACTCAAAAAATATTTGTTGAATAAAAAACTACAGAAATCCTCAAATGAACTTTGACATGTGTCAGAATGATAAGATTGTGGCCAACCCAAGAAAATATACTAAAATAAAATTAATATGAACTTCCAAAAAACCATGCTGAAAACAAGCTATTACATCAATAAATAAGGACAAATGGATGCTCCACTCAATTGTTTTTTTTCTGGTTTCAGAATGTGATACAGCTTGTATTTTTAAAAGTTAATGGGAGGATTACCCAAAGGAGTTCTGTTAATAGATAAATTGTGAGCGGAGGGCAAATTCTCCTCATGATTTTATAGGAGAGAAGGTAACTACCTTCAAACATATTTTGTGTATTTCTTGTTTTTTCCTTAAGGTTTAGGATACCTATTAGCCTGAAATCAGTTTTATGAAAATGAATTAAACAAAACAAACCCTCAATAACCAATATAGCTTTTTAAATGAAAATTTGTTGTTATTAAATGTACTCGTATTGGGTGCCTGGGTGGCGCAGTCGGTTAAGTGTCTGCCTTCAGCTCAGGTCATGATCCCAGGGTCCTGAGATGGAGCCCCATGTCAGGCTCCCTGCTCAGCGGGGAGCCTGCTTCTCCCTCTGCCTGCCACTCTCACGGCTCGTGCACACTCTCTCTCACTCTTGCAAAAATAGATAAATAAAATCTTAAAAAAAAAAATAAATGTACTTGTATCTAAAATCAAAGAGTAAATTCTGTGCAATTGTATGTAATTGTTGAGAGAGTTTGAAAAATCAAAGTTCAGAAAACAAAGGTAAGAATGAAAAAGGGAAAGGTCTTTGTTTAGTTAAGACTGGGAATACACACGTGTGTGGATGGTGGGGAAGTATGCTGTGTGTTGTGTGTGTGCTTTACCGACCCTGAGTGATACTTGCTGGTGACAGGATCATCAAGGCTAGGGGCTCCCAACTAAGCAAGGTGTTGATATGTGTTTAGTGGTGAGGATATCCATAAGTCATTTCTAACCAATGTTAAAGTCTTTCATACTTGAATGGACCTTAAAATTTATTTATTTGTCAGAGAGAGAGAGAGTGAGAGTGAGCAAGCACAAGCAGGGAGAATAGCAGGCAGAGGGAGAAGCGGGCCCCCCTGCTGAGCAAGGAGCCTAATGCAGGATTCAATCCCAGGGCCCTGGGATCATGACCTGAGCTGAAGGCAGACACGTAACCAACTGAGCCACCCAGGCGCCCCTGACTTTAAAATTTTTAATTCATGTTCAGGTTTAACCCTATCACATGCTTCCCAAACTGAAGTGAATGTTCGTATGCTTTCTTGAGTAGGATTTGCAACTAGTTCCCATGGGATTGTATGATGACTGGGATTAGCTCCAATCATTTGTGTCTCAGATGGAAAAAATTGAGAATCCATTGGTCTGGTTCTTTTTTCTAAGGAAAATCAGAAATCCTACAAAATAAAGCAAAAGAAGAAAGAAAAGCTCTGATGCCATTATCAATAGACTGTTGGGCCATCTTTCTCAAATATTTCTAGAATAGAACACTTGAAAACCATTCATCACAAGCTTGCTTTCAGATAGTCAGAGGCAGGCCACGGCAATGCGTGTAATTACACATGGTGAGATGTGAGTTTTAAAATCCTGACATGTGCAATGTTACGCTCTGACACATTAACCTATAAAGCCAACATCATAAGGTAGATTGCTTTTGGTTTTCTCTCAAATCTAAGAATTCTCAAAGCATCTGAGAAGAGAAAAAAAAAAAGCATTACTTTGTAAAAAAAAAAAAAAAAAAGATTGGGACTGATTAGGTTTCAGTAACATCTCTACCCAAAATAGTAAACAATGTGTGGAATGGTTATTATTTTTCCTTATGTGCTGTTGAAGAAACAAGCTGTTATGGAATTTTGCAACTTGTATGCAATCCCATTGCTATAAATTAAAGAAAGATGTGTAGTATTGCTGTGGGACTGACTTACCATAAAGAGCTGTAATAAATAAATAATGAAGATGGGTATAAATGCAAGACACTAACACAAATACTGAATAGTAACACTGTAAAGTATATGTAGTTTTACACTGACCGTATTGCACATTACCTCTCACCTGGCCTTCTGCACTGGGTTCCTAACTTGCCCCTACTGACTCTTCAAATCCACTTCATACACTATTTTCAGATGAACCCTCTTGAATCACAACACTGACATCCCCCCACCCACCCCTGCGCCGCTGCCTTGTTTAGAAATCATAAATGCCTCCCATCCAAGCCTACAGTATAAATACCTACAGAATAAAGTTGAAATCTGGATCTACTTTTCCAACCTCACTTCCCACGAATATTTCCCTTTTTGTGTTGACTTGAAGCTGAACTACTTCCCTTCCTGCCCTACCACTAAGACTTTGTCCACTGCCTGTAATTCTGACTTCCAAGTTTGCATCCTCCCTAACCCTCATGCATTCGCAAAGACATGTTCTCTTAATGGAGAGGGGGAGGGGCAGAGCCCCAGGTGTAAGACCTAGGGGGAAGTGACTACTTTCAAAAAGTGCAACCCTGTAACTGCTCTTTTCGTAATGTTTTCGCCACCCTATTTCCATCATAGCTTTAAAAACTATCGAGACAACGTAATACCTGAAAAACAGCTTACAAGTCCCCTTTTTAAAAAAATTGTTATTGTTATGTTAATCACCATACATGACATCATTAGTTTTTGATGTAGTGTTCCATGATTCATTGTTTGTGCATAACACCCAGTGCTCCATGCAGAACGTGCCTTCTTTAATACCCATCACCAGGCTAACCCATCCTCCCACCCCCCTCCCCTCCAGAACCCTCAGTTTGTTTTTCAGAGTCCATCATCTCTCATGGTTCGTCTCCCCCTCCGATTTGCCCCCCTTCATTCTTCCCCTCCTGCTATCTTCTTCTTCTTTTTTTTTTCTTAACATATATTGCATTATTTGTTTCAGAGGTACAGATCTCTGCTTCAACAGTCTTGCACAATTCACAGCGCTCATACAAGTCCCCTTTTAAGAGAGTATGCTGGGGAGAAGTCAGTCCCCCCCTTCACTCCCAACTAGGTACCGTCTGACTTGGAGGCTCTGCTCAAATGACACTGTCTCTATGAAGGCTGGTCTCTGATTCTCTCAGCAAGGGATAATTTCCTCTCCTCTTACCTCTCATTGTACTTTGCCCACTTCTCTCGTTCAACAATACTCATTCCAGTATCTGTGAACCTTCCAAATGTCTGATGCCAAAACTTCCAGAACGATTCTACTGCTATGCATGTAGCCCTTCAAACTTCCCATGTTTTGTTGTGTTGGGAAGGGTCCTCTCAGGCTGTGAGGAATAGGCACACCCAGAGCCCCCAGGAAAGACCCATCGTCCCAACCGGCAAATCCATGGAGAACAGAAGCTGATTCCAGGACACAGCAGTGCTTGGGACCCCTCAGGCTCAGAAGGAGCTCTAGTGTTCTGCTCGGCTGGCCATCCCCCTGCCTTCCACTCCAGGAACGCATCATTGCTTGCTCCTTATTCTGATTTTCTGCTATCACAGTGACGTAGTAAGCATCTATCTCTACTTCTTCAACTTCAGCCACATTACCAACAAACTTACTCTCTCTGCCTGTCTCACATTCAAACTTTCGGAAGGTGAACTTAATCAAGGGGCCAGTGAGGCACTTGGCAATTTTGGAGTCCTGTCTTGGGCAGAGTTTATGCTCCAGACCATTTCTGGATTCTGGTTTCAGATTGAATCTTTAAAGCCTTGGGATGCACAACATATACAAAAAGTAATAGTTTCAAGCTATTTTTCTTTGAAGGTGTGTATGAATATATCAGACAAAGTTTCATATCAGACTTACCTTTATGATAGCTGTTTGTATAATATTTCAGGTCCCTTCCTTATTGTAAGCCCCTTGAAGACATAACTGTATTCCATTCATCTTTGCATCTTGCACAGCGAGTAGCTTAGTACCTGGCACAGAGTAGATCTTCAATAAATATGCATTAATATATGCCAAGATTATACCCTGAGTATAAATCCTATGCCTCCCTACAAAATGCTGAACAGTGCAATCTGGCTTTGGTTATTCTCTCAGATGGTTATGTACTAGCCCTGTTCTCAGCAGCAGTTACACCAACATAGTTGTGCTGCTTTTTATATATAGTTCTAGCCAGAAGGATGCAAAGCTAAAGGTGGGGGTCGTTTGTCAGTTTGCTTTTTTCTCCACTGTGGAGTATGTTATAAACAGTTTTATGAGATTTCACTAGAGCCCAGGGCCCCTATGTACATAAGAAATGCTAAACTAATTGCCAACTGATGGTTTAAATGTGGTAGAAAAGAATTTCAGGGGTGGAGCAAGAATGTGCAACAAAGATTAGGCCTTAGCTCCCATAACCACATTTCTAGTCCAGTGATTTGGCAGCCATTCAGAGGGGTCACATTATGCTATAGATGACATTCTGAAAACAGATTTACTAGTGAATTTTCTGTTTTGTTTTGTTTTTTCCAAGTAATTTGTTGTTTCTCCTTTATATCTTTTGGATTGTATTTCTAAGTAGCAGCACTATGTTCACATAAAGGAAAATGTTTTTAGTTTTTGTCTTTAATACCACTCCCCTGGAATTGTTTTTTTATCACTTGGTTCTTTCTCATATTCACTTTGCAAGATTTCTTCATTTCTCTAACACAAATTATCAATAACTGTACTTTGTCATATACATTTTTGATATGTTCGTATTTCTTTTAGTAATGACTCTTTCCTGAAAAGAATACCAATAAAGATAAGTCCATAAAAAATGTAAAATGTTTACATAAAATCTCATTTTACTTTCAAATCACTTATCAAATATGAATGCTTTCACCCCAAAAGAGAATGATTTCTTTGCTTTTCCTGCATGATTTCCTCAGCACTTGGAAAGAGAAACACAAAATCATTTTGTTAGACATTTAGTTTGAAAATTTTTCATTAGAAGCATTGCTACTTGAACTGAAAAAATGAGAGGAATGAATGTTACATGCATAGTAAGAAAAATTTTATGGATCTGTGAAACAGCACCAGCCCTGTTTAGAGAATAATTCTAGTCTAAAGCATTAACAAGTTAAAGAAATGAATAATTTGCCTGTCTACTGGAAAAATAAAACAGGATGAATTCTTTAGACCACCCTTTTTCAATTTATTATCCATCAGTTTTAACCTCTTGAGTTGACTTGTGAAATTATATATGTAGTTTCTATATTAAATGTTTTGTTACCCAGGAAATGCAGGCTTTTGTGGCCTTAGCTCTTCAATATTATACATAATGTATGACCACCACCAGCCTCCATTTGTATTCAGCAAGTCTTTGTTGCAAAGCATCCATACCATTAACAGAGATAAACATATTTACCCCAAACTTTACACACCACCCTGCATTATCCATAATGAAAACGTTAATAGCCCAAATGGCATTCTTTTTTTACCACTAAATGCTCTTGTTGTCTATTATTTGCAAATTAGGCTATGTCACTCATGTGCATTAAACTAATATCATCAACATACAGAGAGCCCTTCAAGAATCTCAATATAATAAGCCATCTGTGCCTTGCTCCTGTAGGAATCCGTGGAAGCCAACAATATGTTTAGAATCAGAGGTACTCTCGTAGTTGAAAATTTCTGCTAGAAAATCCTTTTCTGTGTTTACTTGGGAACAAGGACCCATAAAGTAATGTTTAACAGCACACTTTCCTTTCATTTTAGGAGACAATTTCCCTTCCTAAAGGAATACTTTCTTCCTTTTAGTTCTCAGCCAAAGGATTTTCAAGGTAGAACACAAATTATTTTATGACAGCATAAAGTCAAAGCACAGCTAGCAATGGGGTCTGACCCTCAAATGTCTCACTCACATATTTAGATTAGAATGATGTGGTGAAAGGCTTTGGTAACTTTACTTTTAACTTCTACTTTGTTCTGTGATGGGAAAATTTCCCTTTACGTGTTTAGCGCAGTTTTTAGAAACTAGGTCCCCTCTAGTAACTCAGTAATCCACAGACTCCCTCCTTCTGGGTTTGCTGTTCCTCGGGGACTTCAGTGCTGTTCTTCCTCTTCTCCTTCTCCGCTTCACTTTAAGATTTGATCAGAAACAACAATGCCTACTCCAGTGATAAGAAGGAAGGTTATATTAAAATTATTTACAGAAATTTATATTTGGTGGGACGCCTGGGTGGCTCAGTCAGTTGAGCGTCTGCCTTCAGCTCAGGTCAGGATCACGGGGTCCCGGAATCGAGCCCTGCATCGGGCTCCCTGCTCAGCAAGGAGTCTGCTTCTCCCTCTCCCTCTACTGCTCCCAGTGCTTGTACTCTCTCCCTCTCTCTGACAAATAAATAGATAAAATCTTTTTTAAAACTTTAGATTTGGATTCTAATGATACGCAATAACATGGAAATAGGCATACTAAAGGTACACCTAGCCATGAAGAAAAACTAAAGTTACAGCTACACACTAGTGAGAAACTAATGGAGAATAAAAAGTTTGACTCTTCAATGTTTTGTTTCTTGAGCAGAACCATTTGGCCAGGAGATAGAACTATTTGTTTTAGCACCCTCCCAGTCTTCCTATATAGCCTTGGCAAACTGGGAAGACCAAATTCTTAAATCACCTCTGGGCTGGATTTGTTGCCTTTACTATATATGGCACGACAGGAACACGTATTACTGTGCAGTCTTTGTCTCTTTTACCGGCATGGGAGTCCGCATTCATCCAACAAATATGAATCAAAAGTCTACTATGTGCCAGTCGCTCTCTAGGGTACTGGGAAGACAGAAGTGCAAAACCCAAATGAAACAAAACCAACAAATAAAACAAAACTCCCTGCCCTCATGTTGCTTCTAGTCTAAGAGGTTCAGTGTTGTGTTGCCTTTCTCAGACCTACTTGCCTATGTGTTTTCTGTGCTTCGATGTCTCTTATCCCCTCAATGTCTTTACTCCCTGTCCCTGTTCCAACTCAGCCTTGCTCAGTTTCTGGTGGTCCACGGGTATTTGCTGAACTGAATAATTGTTTCTCTGTGTTCCATGGAGACACAGCCTGCGGCATTCCTAAAGTCAGAAGAACAGCAGCACATTGTGGTGGGGCCTGTTGGCAGGTAAGGTGGGACCTGCAGAGAGAGAAAGGTTTGTGGTGGTGACTCAGGCGCGCAGAATGGAAGCAGGGGCACAGGGTCAGTGTGGCATGGCCTATGCCTATGCGAGATGCACTCAGGATTCTGGCTGAGGGGATATGGCGGTAGCTAAGGACATAGACAAGTAATTTAAGAGATACCAGGAAGCTCCTTTTCATCACCTAAGAGTATAAGCCTTAAAGAGCAGGGCAGAAGCCAATGAGCTGGTTTTAACTGGGTGGGTCACCCTGAGCTGCTTTTCTCCTTGAATTCGTAAAAAATTTTCTGTCCTGCTGGGACTACATTTTCTGATTGGGAATAAAGATAAAAGGAGAATGGAGGTGGAGGTGGACAGTAGATGATGAGGCCCTCCAAAAAAATAAGAAGTAGAGGTCTATTCTAAAGATAAACCAGAAGATAGGCGGGGTGAGGAAACCCTACAGTGGGGCAGCAGGCTATGATTAAGGGAAGACATGGCCTACAGGCCCTTAGGGGACCCTGCGAAGGGCCTTGGGCCTGTGGACTCTGAGAGTGACCAGCTCTCGTATCCAGTTGTGAACTGCTTTCCGTATTGTTGTTCTCTCCTGTTAACCTTAGCCTTCAGTAAAGCCTTAGTTCAATGTTTAAAAACAAGTAAAGATAGATATTTAGCATAGTTGTACTAGCAAAAATATTGTTAGCATAGAATATAGTCTATAGCCACTTAGGAAATTCACATAGCTGCTAAGAAAGGTGACATAGAAGTGTATTTCTTATCATTTATTCCCAATACAGTATTAAGTGGAAATAGTACGTTCTAAAATTGTATGATCCTGTTTCTCTAATAAGAAATAGATATCTACGTATGTGTTTAGAAGGCTATTCAGTGAACTCTTAATGGTGAGAAAGAGTGGGTGGCGAAATTAGAAGTTTTAAATTACTTTTTAAATTTTAGTAATAAGTTTGTTATTTATAAAATAATAAAACCACACATGGCTTCTAAAAATAGAAGTGAAATGCAAAGGGAATTAGGGATGAGAATTGCTCTTATAAAGGCTTTGCAGTCTTTATAGCTTGCCAGTTTGGGGATTTCTTCACCTGTATCCATATTTTTTTTCCCAAAGTGATCAGGAAGGGAAATCCCTAAAAGAAAACAAGACTTACTTACTCAAGCTACAGATATTTTTCTGAGCACCGCTTTGTGCAGGCACTACTGACTTAGGTGCTCAGTGGGCACAAGTGGGCAGGTCGGATGTGGCTCCTAATGTCACAGAATTCCAAACAGAAGAGCAGAACTGTGTTAACGGTTTGCCAGCGTCTATTCCATAATGGAGCAGCCCGAGGCCTGGCTTTGCAATCTGGCAGAAGTGGGCTCAGCTGTCTTGCCTAGAAAGCTGCTGAGTGAAGAACTCAGTCACTGTTGTCCAGGCCTCCCGTCATCCACTGGTGTACAATCGTCACCCCATCTTCTAGAATCATGCTCCCTGGCCTTACTTGCCTAGATGTCAGCAGGCTCTTTTGAGTGGTCGCAATCCCGTTTACTAGAGTTGCTCCCCCAGTAAGGGTAACTATGCAGTAAGACACTTTCTCCTTATCACCTTCCCTAAAAAAGCATTTATTTACTTAATGGAGCAATTTTTTTTTTTTAATTTACACAGCGAGAGAGGGAACACAAGCAGGGGAAGTGGGAGGGAGAAGCAGGCTCCCCGCTGAGCAGGGAGCCCGACGTGGGACTCGATCCCAGGACCCTGGGATCATGACCTGAGCTGAAGGCAGACACCTAACCATCTGAGCCACCCAGGCACCCCTTAATGGAGCAATTTTTAAAGTGGTGCAAGTTAGACAGTATGGCTAGTGAATGGAAAGCATGTCAAAGCATGTGTGTGCAAGAGGTATGGCGGGGAGACTGGGAGTGCATCCCAGCACCCCTTAGATTGTGTTCCCATCAAAAAGCTAGTCCTCCCCCTAATGCAGTAAGTCCCTGTATAGCTTATTGATTGAAGAGCTTAATGAAAACAATGCCTGATGACATATGTTTGATTAATTAGTGGTATCTACTCATTGCATTTCCCACAGGCCACCAGAGAGAAGGGGACACTTATTTGCTCATTTAATACACATTTGTTGTGCACTATTTTATGCCAGGCATTGGATTGAATGGCAAAGATAGAATAATGAATAAGACAGGCAACACTCCTATTCTCACCTAGTTGTAAAACAAAAGACCCCATCCACATAATGGTTTTTATTTTAGAAATCCCATATGCAAGTGCTAGGAGGGCAGCAAAACATAGGCTCTTTGCACTGAATTCAAGGTAGGACTGGGTTTAATCTCAGGTCCAGTGTTTTGGGTTTTTTTTTTCCCAGAATCCATGGTTTAGAAATTTATATATTTTTTTAAAGATTTTTATTTCTATTTTTATTATTTATATGACAGAGAGAGAGACAGTGAGAGAGGGAACACAAGCAGGGGGAGTGGGAGAGCGAGAAGCAGGCTTCCTGCTGAGCAAGGAGCCGGATGCGGAGCTCGATCCCAGGACGCTGGGATCATGACCTGAGCCGAAGGCAGATGCTGAACGACTGAGCTACCCAGGTGCCCCGAAATTTATATTTTTAATCGATATTTTTCTTCTGAGGGTTTCCCTTTACAAAGGAAATGTTTCTTTTTTATTTTTAAAATAAACTTTATATTTTGGGGTGCCTGGGGGGCTTAGTCCGTTATGGGTTGGGCTCTTGATTTCTCTTGATTTCAGCTCAAGTCATGTTGGGCTCCATGCTCAATGGGGAGTCTGCTTGAGCTTTTCTCTCTCTCCCTCTGCCCCTCCCCACCACTCTCTCTCTCTCAAATAAATCAATCCTTAAAAAAATAAAATTAACTTTATATTTTATAACAGTTTTAGATTTACATAAAAATTGTGAAGATGGTACAGTCTAGCAGCTTTTTGGGGGGAGGGGGAGAGAGAGAGAAAAAGAGAGCGCACGTGTGAGGCGGGAGGGGCAGAGAGAGAGGGAGAGAGAGAATCCTTAGCAGTCTCCATGCTGAGTGCAGAGCCAACTGGGAGCTGAATCTTGACCCTGAGATCATGACCTGAGCTGAAATCAAGAGTTGGATGCTTAACCAAATGACCCACCCAGGCGCCCCTTAAATCTGTGAACTTTTGAGCAACTGACTTAACCTAATTGAGTCTCAGTTTCCTTATCTGTAAAATGGGGCTATAGAGTGGCTTTCATAGGTCTGTTGTAACAATTAGAAATGATATTTTTAAAACATCTCACACTTGGTGGGTGTTCAATAAATCCTCGCTCTTCTTATTGTCCTCCAGCCATGTGACTGGGTTCAGCTAAAGGCTAATGTCATTCCTGGACTTACAGGCCAGTCGCTGATGGGCTTTCAATCTCCGTGTCATCTGTCCAAGGGACACTTGGGCAGTGGCCACATCTCCAGAGTGACCCAAGTACACTCTGTTCAGGGTCAGAGTCATGCCAGTGTTGGAAAAAGAAAACTCTTACTCTAGGAATTCTTGATTATGTAACCATTAAATCATGGCCATCCTCTTAGACAATTGACATACTTATTAGGCTGGAAGAATCTAGAATTACAATGCTTCATCCAGCTGAATTCAGCCAGAAATAAGTAAGATCAAATGACTCACTAATGGTGAGAACGGCCAACCAGCCAAGTGGAGAAAAAAGAAGTTTGAAGAGAGCGTCATCAGTAATGCTTCAGGCTGTGCTGATAAAATGTGCATGACTAAATCACAATATGTGTTTTAAAAAAATCTATCTTTAGTTGGCTTTTATAAAAACTTCTTTTCAAAGAAAAATACTTAGATTCATTGCCATGGGAAATACTAGTGGTTATTTTTATGCAAACATTTTCTGAGCACTAACAATATGCCAAGTACCATACTGGGAGCCATACGCATATTTCCTCATGTAATCCTCATGACAACTCAGTGGGGCAACCACCCATACTGTTCTACTCTTCAGATGTCAAAAATGCCACTGAATTTGATTCCAGAACTTGTGCTTTTAACCCTTAGACATACTGTGTTATGATGTTTTATTGAACAAATAGTTTGAGCACCTGTGTTATGCTGGGTTCTGGGAATAATGGGGAACAAACAGAAATGGACTCTATCCTCACACAGTTCACAGTGTGGGGGAAAGGCAGTCAATTATGAAGTGATTTCAATAAAGTTTGATGACTATTATAATGAGGGAAAAATAGGGTACCAAGGGAACAGAGTTAAAGTATAATTTTAAACCAGCTGAGCTCGCCAGATAGTTCTGAGACTGACTGCATTCCGTAGCAAAATGTGGGTTGCTGATTACACGTCATTTAGTTCACAGACCTATAATCCTTTATCATCTTAGTAGGCCTTTTTTCTTCTCTTCTTCCTTCTCTCTCTGTTCTTCCCTTTTTTCCTTTCCTTTTAACACCTAGATTAAGAATATGTTTGGTTTCAGGGCGCCTGGGTGGCTCAGGCGGTTGAGCAGCAGACTCTTGATTTTGGCTCAGGTCATGATCTCAGGGTGCTGGGATCACCCTGCAATGGGCTCCAAGCGCAGCGGGGAGTCTACTTGGGATTCTCCCTCTGCCCCCACTCACTCTCTCTCTCTTAAATAAATAAATAAAAATTTTTTTTTAAAAGGAATATGTTTGGTTTCTTTCCTATTGCCTATTAATTTTCTGGAATTCAATTACTGTGTTTTTGTTCATAACTGAAAGAAAGGAGATTTTTCAGAGATTACTTTTTTCTGTGTACAAAGGAAGAAAAAATATCTGGTAAGGTTTGAGTCCAGGCTCTGAGACCCTTTTAAGAAAACATCTAATTTGGGCGCCTGGGTGGCTCAGTTGGTCAAGTGGCTGCCTTCCGCTCAGGTCGTGATCCTGGAGTCGCAGTATGGAGTCCCGCATCGGGCTCCCTGTTCAGTGGGAGTATGCTTCTCCCTCTGACCCTGCCTCCTCTTGTGCTCTCTCTCTCTCTCAAATAAAATCTTAAAAAAAAGAAAACATCTAATTCAACTCTTTTTTGAGAAGGCAGTTTCACTGTCCAAAATACCTTAGTTAAAAAACTTACTGAATTTTAAAAAATCAATCAATTCCTATAAAACAATACTGAGTTAAGTAAAATGAGTTAGAAATATGTACATTACATTTCCTTGAGACCATTTGAATGTTGAAAAGAGAAATTCTTTTAGAAAATCATTTTGGTTTTGCCAAGCCGATAATATTTGAAAAATAATTTGAAATATTTTGTGAAACCTCATATCCCAAGAGATTCATCCATCTCTCCCAAATTGTTAGAACATATGTTTTATTTCCACACTTAACTTAACCAATTTGGGCCCTCTCATAGAATTAAAAAAAAAAAAAAAACAACTTTAAAGCAGGAGGGGAAAAAAAGCTACCAAACTACAAATCCAAACCAACTGTGACCCTTGGATTTGAGTGTTAGTGTGCAGTTTTTGCTTTTGCTTGAATGATCGCTTTTAAAATAATAATAGCCACCATATATGGAGCTCCTGTTATGTTCCAGGAGCTGTGCAAGCTTTCGATATTCTGTTAATTGGATTCTTTTGGGGTGCAAAGAACAGAGACATAATCACTTGGCTCAATTACTGTAGGTTTATTAAAAAGGATATGACATAAGAAATAGGAAAGATAAGTAAAGGTCTCACTGGCAGGCTTGTGGAAAACCAGATGTTTGTCACAGTCCATCAGCAACAACTGAGTAATAACTCTCTTGGAGTAGAAGCTACCCTTTGGTGACCTCACAGGAACTCGTGGCTTCTTGCCATGCACATGATTCAGCTCTCCTGTCTCTGTTTCTGTCTACCTGCTTATTTTTCCAACTCCTGCTACTGACGACACTCCACTCACTTTCTCTCTGCCTCATGGCTTTGCTTACTCATGGTGTCTGTTTCCTGTCTTCCTTCTGTCCACTTCTGCATTTACCCAGGCTGGCCCTCCCTGGATGTTTTACACTCAAACTCCGTAAGAGAGAAGAAAGGGCACTCCTTTCGTGCCAGGCATCAACCTAGGCCATTAGTCTTTAGGTCATGTGAGTCCCTGTTGAATTGGCAGAGTACATGGCAAAAACACATGGTTCACGCACCTTAGGGAACCTCTCACAAAGAATTACTCTGATGCTTTTCAGGAGAGAGAGGAATGAAACTGGCTAGGTGCCTTAACAGGCCTGCACATATGTTACTATTTAACTCTGAAACTCAACAAATGCACAGTTTTTATATAAAGTAAACGCTATCCTCACCATTATCCTCATCAACGTCAGCATATCTATCTTGCATAATAATATCCTAAAGCTTGGCAAATAATTACCTTGTGTAACTGTGTTACTCTATCAAATACTTTTGTTAGTAGAGAGTGGTTTGGTACAGTGAGGATTGTTACTTTTAGAAAAAGTCAAATAAGAAGGCATAATGGCATAACCCAGCAGTTTTCAAATTGGGGGTGTTACAGGGCCGGGTTTGGGGGAGGTCAGAGGCAGGAAGAGAAGTGAAGCAGAGAAACCAGCTGCTCAACCAGAGCATCCAGTTTATCTGTTGGATATTTTTCACATGCACAGAAGCTCTTGCTTTAAGATTCCATAGTTTGGCAAAAAGTTTGAAAGCTATTTTTATTTATTTATTTATTTATTTATTTATTTATTTGACAGAGAGAGAGAGAGAGAGAGAAAGATCACAAGTAGGCAGACAGGCAGGGAGAGGGAGAGGGAGAAGCAGGCTCCCTGCTGAGCACAGAGCCCGATGTGAGGCTCGATTCCAGTACGCTGGGATCATGACCTGAGCCGAAGGCAGATGCTTAACGGACTGAGCCACCCAGGCACCCCTTGAAAGCTATTTTTAGAGATATATGTTCAAATCCCAGTTCCTCCTCTTTATTGCTATGTCAAAAATGTGCTAAGTTAACTACCTTCTTTGGCTTTTCTTTATGGGGATAACACTAGCTCCTTCACAGATTTGATGTGTGGATCTATCTACTGAAATACAGCATGTAATGGGCCAGGATCACTGTAACTAAGTAAATGTTCGTTCCTGTCCACATCAAACACTGAACTGTAAAACTCTGCTGGTCATGACTTAATCTTTCATTACTGGTTTCAAGAAGGATTTTTCAGCAGCTTCATAAATAAAATGTTGGCCGAGAGTTACATACAGTGTCTGCTGCAGAAATATTTAAATTGTATTAAAGATACCGAACTATACTATTGTGAAAATCAAGTGTTCCAGAAACTTTGCATTGTACAATCAAGGAATTAGGGAGAACATAAGAAAGAAACATTATCCCATTGGATTATTCACACATATTATTTAATATGTAATTCAGTTACAATTTAAACCATAATTCCTTGAAAATAATGTGTTTTTCAAATATAAAGTATTATCATTTTTATAATTATTACTCATTCCTGGCTTCTATGTACTTTTTCTTAACAGCATTTTAAAACACTAATTTTACCTCATTGATAATGTTTCCTTTTCACAATCTTTCCAACAGTAAGATTAATTGTACAAAATGCAACTCTAGGTATCAAGAACACAAATGTAACTAAAGACCTATTGCCTTACATATACAAATGTTAATGTTTTTTTTGACTTGCCAATATACAAGTTGGATAATTGAAGTCTCAATATTTGGTGACTTTCCCAATTTTATAGAATTTGAGGATTGTACATGTTTGAGGCACTTATTTGATAAATGAGGAAAGTAAAGGCAGGGAAGGTGTGTGGAGTCATACCACAGTTAATGCTGGGGCCACGAACAAATATAGATCTGTTGGCTCTCAACCTCTGCCTCATGTTGAGACCAATGAACCATCTGCTGAATTATCATTTGAACAGGAAGTTGAACTAGAGTCTATTTTTTTGAAGTATATAATAATGACTAAAACTATAAAACATAGAGAATAAAAGCAGAAAAAAGTAAAAACTTAATGCTATTTAACAAGTTTAAAAAATCACATCCAAATCAAAAATTTGTATTGTATTTGCAAATTATTCTACATTAAACTAAAAATCCAGAATTTTAATAGAGAAGTCAATGAGAAAATCCAATGATTAGAGTCCTCTTTAGATGATAGCAGCAGAAGTCCTCAATTATTCATTTGTCTGAAAGAAAATCTTACCTTTATTATATTAAGCAGTGGGAAAATGTGTTTAAATATCTACAAGTTAATATTTATTTTTCTATGAGTAACAGCGACTGAGATTTAATATGTTTAAGTGTCAATATAGAATCTTATTTAAACTAACAGATTGTGAAATGGAATTCAAATGAGTTGATTTGCTATTTTTTTCTATATTGAGATATTAGCTTTTATGATGGTTCATGCTAATGTATATAACCCAGGTAATTGTGTAAAGGAGATAGGAGATAGGAACACTGGGTATCAATGGCTGCCAACATAGTCAGGGACCATATCTCTGGGAAAGAACTATATCATTGTATTAGGCTTCTCCCTCTTCTTAACAATATCCCCACAATGCTGTATGAGTTATCTGATTTTATATAGATAACATATTTGCTTAGGCTAACAAATTACCCCCAAACAAGTGGCTTGAAACAACAAAATCTCTGATAGTTTCTGTGGCTCTGGGATTTGGGTATGACTTGGTAGGTGGTTTTAAATTAGGTCTCTCATGAGGTTGCAGTCATCTGAAGGCTTTTCTGGGGCTGCAGGATATGCTTCCAAAGGTGGCTCACTCATATGGTGACAAGTTGACCCTGGTTATTGGCAAGTGGCCTTAGTTCTTCTCCATGTAGGCCTCTTCTTGAAACTATTTGGGTGACCTTACAACATGACAGCTGGCTTCCTCTTTTGCAAGCAATCAAAAAGACCAAGATAGACGACTCAGTATTTTCTCTGACCTAGCTATAGAAGCCACACACCATCACACCCCTATACTTTTATCGATCATATTCCTACTCAATCTATGAGGATACTACACAGGGCGTGACTCGTAGAGTTTAAGATCATTGGGGGTCATCTCATCGGTTGGCTACCAAAAGTATAATATATTAGCCAGGGCTTTTTTGGTCCTCAACTGACGGAGATACAACTCAAATTTACTTAGGCAAAGGGGAATTTACTGGTTCACATAACTGAATTGCCATTAGGGTGGGATGTATCCGTGCCTTAGATAATCATGAAACCAGATATACAAGCACCCTGAGAACTCTTTTCTATTCCAGGCATCTGCTCCTCTTTGCATATCAGTGGTATGCTCTTAAACCTATCACATGGTGAGGCACATTCCTTTTACCTTTGCATTCTTCAAAGAAGAACTGACTCTCTTCCCTTAATTTAGTTAGAAAAGTCCTGCAGAAAAACTCTCATTGGCATCATGTGGTCATTTTTATGGCCATTGGTTTGGGTACTACAGTTGGCTGCTCGCACCAGAACCATCAGGTTGGAGTGCAAGGCAGACAAGTTTCCCAAAATAAATGGTGCTGTTCCCAGAAGAAAAGATTTGGGGGACAACCAGATGATAGGGGTCTACAAAAATTAAGTATCTTGGGGCATCTGGGTGGTTCAGTCGGTTAAGTGTCCCAACTCTTGATTTCAGTTCAGGTCATGGTCTTGGGGTCGTGAGATCGAGCCCCATGGGCTCCTTCCATGCTCAGGGGGGAGTCTGCTTGATTCTCTCTCTCTCTCCCTCTCCCTCTGCCCCTACCCCTGCTCATGCGGATATGTTCTCTCTCTCTCTCAAATAACGTAAATAAATAAAATCTTTAAAAAAATTAAATATCTTAAGTTACCTAAAAAACAATCACTTAGGCACTTTTTTTTTTAGCTAATCCACTCCGAGTAGGCAACAACTTCTTCCTTTCACTGCCACTATTTCCTTTTACTCACTTTTATCATTAATACACTTTTTAATTTTTTGCCACCAAGGACAGTACTTGTTAAACAAGAAAGCCATTTAAAATCCTTTTTCAAAGGCTTATTTTAAAAGCTATAGATTATGTATTATTTTAATTTGATATCAGTATAACTTACAGATAGTTCAAATGAACAATGTGGGTGCTAAATAATGTGAAGTTAAGAAAAGATAATTATGTTGGTAGACTGGACAAATTGAATATTTGAAATCTGGAATGAGATGAATTTGACTAAGAACACAAAGGTTCTATCTCTTTGTCTGCCTATATATATATAATATTTAGAGTAAGAAGATATTATATATGTCTGTATAACATTTCCAGAACAGAAGAACAAGGAACAGATACACTCACTGCTGACAGTATATGATAAAATGTTAATGGACCAAAAAATGCAGAACTTCTCAAATCCTCTTTCCTTTTTCTACCGAGAAAACACTAAACTTTCAACTGGGAAGTATAGATCAATCACTGCTAAGGGAAACCTGAAGCTAAAGATAGATAAAAGTATAACAAGAGAGCAACTAATTGCTGTAATGAATTCATATCTTCTGAGCCAGCCAAAGACTTACTAAGTTACTACACAACTTGCAAATGGGCTTGAGGACTCAATTTCGGAAATCTTTAAGAAATCACGAGGTTCTTCAAGTAGGCTATGTTGACCAGCTGTTATTACTGTGTCTAAACTAAAAGTATTTCTCCTCATGGATGTGAATAAACCAGAGGTGCTTTCAAAAAGTAATCTCCATAAATCACCTCATCTAATAATAACAATGGCCATATGCCTCAGACATGTGGATTGGAGAGGCTTAGTACAATCCAAGTGTTCGAGTGAATCCATACAAGTTACCCAGAGGATAGTCAATATCATTCACATTTTATTGAAGATGAGAGAAAGACCCCAGAAAGAATCTGGGGTCATTTATTTATTTATTTTTTTCAGAACACTCAGAGGTAAGTTCTCACAGATCCTACAAGCATTTTGAAAAACCGTTCCAATGATAGGACTTCTGTAGGACAATTCTTTGTCTCCTAGATAAACTGGTTTCCAATAGATATATAATGCAATCCACAAATGTGAATCACATATGTGATTTTAAATTTAATAGCTACATTAAAAAAGTAAAAAGCAACGTGAAATTAATAACATTATATTTAACTCAATATATCAAACATGTTATACTCCGAACATGTAATCATTATACAAATTATTGAGCTACATGTCATTTTTTATTTGTACTAAGTATGTGTGTATTTTAAACTTACAGTACATCTCAACTCGAACCAGTCACATTTCAAGTGCTCAGTAGCCACATAGAGCACTGCTGTATTGGACAGCACAGGTCTAGCCCAGAATTATGGACAGTTGGTTCTCAAACTACTGTTCCTCCTTTCCAGGAGAACCTGAAGACTTATCAAGATTGCTCTTTGCCCATGTCAAGGGAGCTGTGAAACCAGTGTGCAATTCTTCAGCCTCTTTGCATTCTCTGTCACAGGCATGCTCCTTTCTTTCAGTCAACTTGATGGTGCTAAAAGCGGCTCCAACCCAACACATTTCCTGTGTTTTTCTCCAATGAACAAATCCGGTTTAGAAAGAACATGAGGGCAAGACGTATCTGAGTTCAAATCGCATCTTTGTCACTTATGACTGCCACCCGATGTGGGATGCGATCCCAGGCCTCTGAGATCATGACCTGAGCTAAAGGCAGATGCTTAACTGACTGAGCCAGCCAGGTGTTCTTCAGACATTTACACTTTTATATATGCCACTTCTGCTTTGGAGTTTCTGTTACTTGGCAGCAAAAATCCTTAAAAAAAAAAAAAATGACCTTGGGTAAAGATTTAACCTCTAAGGTTATAAGAAAGGTTAAAGTGTCTGTTCTAATGGCTAGTATCAAGTACGTACTTGATACCGTTTTTTTTTTTTAAGTATACTGCTTTTTTAAAGTATATTAAAATTACAAATCCACTTAACTCTGTAAGATTCCAAATAAACTCATTTGTTCCTCTTCTAGCTCTGCTTCCATCCTGGCTGCTTTCTGAACTAACTTGTAGATAATACAAAGATCTTCATCACCTTTGCATTTCTCTCCAGAAAATTGCCTTACTGCCAGGATAGTCGTGTTCATGAATGCCTAACAGCTCAAAAAAGCCTCTGCAAGAACCCCTCATGTAAATATTTAGAAAGGCAATATGAGAGAACTTGGCAATGCTCCTCCAGAATTTCTAAAGCAACAAGATACCAAGATCATGAGGCCCTTCCTCGCTCTAAGCAGATCTGTTTACTGTACTATTATTTTTAATAGGCTAAACAAAATTATGAAAGGATTCTTTTAACAGGTTTCTCACTTTTTAGGAGAACGAAAAGTAGAGAGTTAAAAAGCATAGGGAACATAAAAGTTTCTATCAGTTGTTTCCAAGTTCTTTTTTTTGTTGTTTTTGTAGTGGAAAATTTCAAGGAACCCCACTTTCTAAAACAAAAGTTTAACTACCTCAAAACAGTGATATCAGGAAGCATTTATTACAGAATGCCATAATAAAGGTACCTGCCAACCAAATTAAGGTTCTAGAGGATGCTAGAATGCTGATGTACTTAATTTGTATATAACACATTTTGGTGTGCATTGCCATTTATCATGCTTTCAAAGAATGGCTAAAAACAAAAAGGTTGGGAGCATTTCAGAAAGACACAGGAGTTAGCCCAAAAGAACTCCCAAAGACCAAAGCTAGAACAATTTGAGAAACAAAATTAATAATGGTCGTATTGGTTTATAATTCAAAGAATAACATAAATATATATAAGTCCATACTGATATAAATACATGATTGAATAAGTAAATAAATTGGGGATAAGCGAGCAATCTTTTTTTTTTTTTTTTGAAGATTTTATTTATTTGACAGAGAGAGACACAGTGAGAGAGGGAACACAAGCAGGGGGAGTGGGAGAGGGAGAAGCAGGCTTCCCGCCGAGCAGGGAGCCCGATGCGGGGCTCGATCCCAGGACCCTGGGACCATGACCTGAGCTGAAAGCAGACGCCTAACGACTGAGCCACTCAGGCGTCCCGCAAGAAATCTTTCTTATAAGAAACTGCAAATAATATATTTAAATACTCCCACTCCAGGAGGTGGAGCTTAATTCCCTGCCCCTTGGGTATGAGTTGGACTTAGTGGATTACTTTCAAAGTATGAACATTCTACAGAATACCTGACTAGGGCCCTTCAAAAGGGTCAAGATCATGAAAAACAAGGACAGACTAAAGCACTGTTGCAGATAGGAGACTAAGAAGACATGACAACTGAAAAGCATGTGCTATCCTGGACTAGTTCCTGAAACAGGTTACATATATTACATACGATACATATATATCACATATATATTAAATATACTACATACATTACATGTGTAATATTCATATTACGCATAGTTCTCCCAGGAGCTATTAAATAAGAGAAGCATGGTTGCCCTCAGGGAGTTAAATTATAAATGATTAAAAATGATTCAGAGCAGACATAATGAAAATCACCTTTGAATGATGATTGACATTTATATAATGCTTTATATATACCAGACACTATTCTAAGCACTTTATATAATCATATTAGATCATTTAACCCTCCTAAAACTCTATGCAGTAGGTAATATTACTATTTACATTTTTTTAATGTTTTATTTTGAAATAATTATGAACTCATGTAAATTTGCAAAGAAATGTATAGAGAAGTGCCATCCACACTTCTTTCAGACTCCCCCAGTGTTAACGTCTTAAACATCTACAGTACAATATCAAAACCAAGAAATTGATATTGGTATAACCCCCTGAGCTTATTCAGATTTCACCACTTGCACATGCACTCATTTGTACGTTTTTAAGTTCTATTTATTATTCCCATTTTATAGATAAGGAAACTGAGGCCTAAAAAGGCTAAGTGATGTTCCCAAGGTCACTCAATTTGTTTGTGATGAAGCCACTCTTCAAATCTGGGCAATTTGGCTCCAGAGTCCATACTCTTAATCATTAAGCTCTATTGTATCTCAATTTAGAATATTGCAGTAACTTGAATGATTATATCAACATATCTAAAGAAAGAATGTAATAAAAATATGGGTAAAGTTCAGGGGATAGGGTATAAAAAAAAGCCTATGGAAAGAATAATGTGCCCACCCTGTAACTAAGGAGAAAGATGTGGACTATCTTCAAATGTTGTGATGCAGTCACCATAAAAAGCAATTCTTGTAATAAAAAAAAGTATTTCAAGCTACGTTAACTGAAGAACACATCTCAGGAACAACAAATAGCCTTCATTCTTATTCATGACCCCAGAACAAGATTTCGTTATACATTTACTGGTAATGTCTCATTGAAAATGGAGTCAAGAACTAGTATGTAGGGACGCCTGGGTGTCTCAGTCGGTTAAGCGTCTGCCTTCAGCTCAGGTCATGATCCCAGGGTCCTGGGATCGAGTCCCGCATCGGGGTCCCTGCTCCGCGGGGAGCCTTCTTCTCCCTCTGCCTCTGCCTCTCTCTGTCTCTCATGAATAAATAAATAAAATCTTTTTTTTTTTAAAGATTTTATTTATTTATTTGAGAGAGAGAGAGAATGAGAGAGAGCACATGAGAGGGGGGAGGGTCAGAGGGAGAAGCAGACTCCCTGCCGAGCAGGGAGCCCGATGCGGGACTCGATCCAGGGACTCCAGGATCATGACCTGAGCCGAAAGCAGTCGTTTAACCAACTGAGCCACCCAGGCGCCCAAATAAATAAAATCTTAAAAAAAAAAAAAAAAAAAAGAACTAGTATGTAAACTCAACTGGAAGTTCCTTTGGTGTCCATCTTGTTTATGCTGCCTCCTGTTGAATGAGTGAATGAATGAACAAACAGATCAATGCTGTTGTTATCACCTGCTCCCCGCCCCCCATTTATCTAGAATTCTGGAAACCTTTCAGTGCTTTTCAAACCTATTCCATTCCTTTTTTTTTTTTCAATATTTTTACTTATTTATTTGAGAGAGAGAGAGCACGAGCAGTGGGGAGGGGCAGAGGAGAGGAAGAAGCAGACTTCCTGTTGAGCAGGGATCCCGATGCCGGACTCAATCCCAGGATCCTGGGATCATGACCCAAGCCAAAGGCAGAGGCTTAACCAACTGAGCCACCCAGGTGCCCCAAACCTACTCCATTCCTAACATCCAATCAATCCTTAAGTCCTAAGGAGACTCTTTCTAGTTTTTCACCCCTTCATTTATTTTATTTTGTTTTTCCACCACCAAAATTATCATCATACCTACAATAGTACCCATGTACTCTGCTTCCCTTCCTCTTATGATGAAATAAATGTCCCTTCTGTCTGAGGCCAAGCCCTCATTTTGTGCTCTCATTTCATTTCCTCATTTTAACAAGGACATTTCTTTGGCTTATATGTTCATAAATCAAATAGAAAGTAGCCATTTATTCATGTTTAGTATGTTAATAAACTGTTTTAAAATATAAAATAAAATATAAAATAAAAAATAAAATAAAATATGGAATAAAATAAATAAAAATATAAAATAAAATATAAAATAAATAAAAAATAATTTTAAAATATAAAATA
The DNA here is from genome assembly GCF_002201575.2 of Neomonachus schauinslandi. NCBI lineage: Eukaryota > Metazoa > Chordata > Mammalia > Carnivora > Phocidae > Neomonachus > Neomonachus schauinslandi. Next base: position 80,704,775 of record NC_058407.1, on the reverse strand, counting down.
ATAAAATAAAAATATAAAATATAAAATATTAATATAATTTTTTAGAATACTCTAACTCTCAGCTCTCCAGGGTCATGTATGAAGATGGACTTTTTCAATCATTGCCATTAGCATTTTAGTGAATGCCAGCAATTCATAGCATTTCAGTCCATGCCAACAGGGAAATACTGATAGCAAATCGAGATGGCAACGATAGATATACTAATTAGAGATTGCGAGTGTGTGTGTGTGTGTGTGTATTTTTTAAGAGGGAAGATGGGGGGGGAGGGGCAGAGGGAGAGGGAGAGAGAGAATCTCAAGCAGATTCCCCACTGAGCGTGGAGCCTGAGGCTGGGCTCATCTCACAACCCTGAGATCATGACCTGAGCTGAAATCAAGAGTCAGAGGCTTCATCGACAGCCATTCAGGCTCCCCAAGACTGTATATTTTTAAATATCATTAATATTATGGTGATCTTCACAATTATGCCTGATACAAAAGAGTTTGAAAATAGCAGGAAAATCACTATACTGTGTTTAGGGGATACATATTTGATGGGTTTCCTCATTTCCTTGTTTTCCTTATGTAAATTAAGTATCCTTCAGTTTCTGCTTTATTTTTATAAAAAGCTTTTTTTTTTTAAAGGAGTAGTTATCAGATTTAATAAAATTTTTTCAGCTTTATTGTGATATACATGACAAACAACATTGCAATATATTTAAAGTGTGCATGGTAGTCATTTGACATACATATACATCATGAAAGATTCCCACCACCTAGTTAATTAACACATTCCTCACCTCATTCATTCATGCATTCATTTATTTAGAACTTAACAAGGATCTTGGCTTCAAATTATCTCCTTTTCTTGCACTTTCTCCCTCATGGCTGGGTTATTTCCATCCGCAGACAGACATGCCTTAATGTCATCTATGTTAAAAAATAAATGATGATAACACATTCTTTAACTTCAAGTCATCTCTAGCTACCCTAGATGTCTTTGATCACCTTCAGGACAAAATCTTGAAATTGTCCATGTTACCTGCCTCCTTCTCTCTCCTTTACAATCACTCCCCAATCCACTATGATCAGGTTTTTTGTGAATATCACTCTACGGAAATGGATTTTATGAACGTCACCAAATAATTTCATTTTGAGAGGTTCTTACAGGCCAACTTTCCACCCATCATTTGATTTGATCTCTCAATTATTCTCTGTTGAAACATTTCCTTCTCCAGGCTTCCCTGGTATCACAGGCTCCTGATTTTATCCTCTCACAATAGTTCCTCTTTCCCAATCTCCTTTGTTCCTCGGTCCTCTTTTTTTTCTTCATAGTGATCTCATCCAGGTCTATGGTCTTGAATACCTGCCATATGCTTACAACTCCCAAGTACATCCAGTTCTGATCTTTCCTCTGAGTTCCCGACTCATATATCCAATCATCTACTTGACATCTCTTCTTGGATATCTAACAGGCATCTCAAACTTAACATTCCCACAGTGGAACTCCTGACTCTTGGCTCCCCCTCCCCCCCACTCCGCTGCCACTCCCCTTGCCCAAATGTGTTTCTCCTCATCTCACTAAATGATCCTGTGACACACCCAGGCCAGAAAAAGTGGCACTCATCCTTGATCCTATTCTCCTCATGTCTCATATTTGAGACCTATCTGTGACACCTTCAATATAGCCTGAAGGTGACAACTTTTCACTCTGGTCCAAATCTCCCTTATCTCCCACCCACTCCATTGCAATAGTCTCCCACCTGGTCTCAGGGCTTCTGCTCTTGCCCCACCTACCCGCGACTATTTGCTACCTAGGACCCACAGTGGTCTTCACACAGCATATACCACATTGACTTCCGACTTCAATGATTTTCCTTTGAGATCAGAATAAAATCCAAACTACTTTCTAAGGTCCACAGACCGACATTATTTGGCTTCTGCCTACCTCTGCAATGTCACCTCCTACCACTCTCCCCTTTGACTGTGTATTTCTCCTTGCCATATATAGTTCCCTCTGCCTAGAATATTTTCCCTCTGACTTCTCTCTGACAGAATAACACCTACTCCTTTTCTCAAGCCTCAGCTCTGTGCAGCTTTCCCCGACACCCTCCTCTGCTGGACATACAGGTGCTCAGTAATTGTCACTTCTTTGATCTAAGCTTGATTTCACCTCGGGGCTTTTGTATTTTTGGTTCTTTCTGCCTGAAAGGCTCTTCCCCCCAAGAAGTCCTTATGGACGCTCCATTTTTGTCATTTATGTCTCAGCTTGAATGTCACTTCCACAGAGGCCTCCTGTGACCATCTAAGGTAAAGTAGTTGCACCATGCTCCCAGTCCTCTCTATCCCTTCTCCTGGTTTTATTGTCTTTCTATCACTCAGCATTATCTGCAATGATTTTATTCACTTATCTGTATATCTGTTTTTTTTCTGTGTCCCCAGTTAAGATGTAACCTCTGGTATATTAGTAAGACACACAATAAAGAGTTGAATGGATAAACATTTAAGGATAGTTTACTATATGCCGGCTGCTATGTTAGGTAAAGGGGAATAACTCTGAAATACTGGTCCTTGCTCTCATGACCTTTCAAGCTAGTTTGGAAGAAAGATATGTTAGCAAAAACAATCATAATATGGTAAGTTCTACTGATGTATGTATAACTAGTTGTTATAGGAGCTCAAAAGAAGGAATAAGCAATTAATTCTACCTGCAGAGAAGGTTGACTGGGAGACTTAACAGAAGTGGTACTGGAATGGAGTCCTGAAAAATGAGAAAAATGTAAAAAAATGTATTTCAGGCAGGAGGACTAGAGTACAAAAAAATCATGGAGAAAAAAAATTTTTTGAAAGAACATGGTACAAAATTGATCTATAGACCAATGCCATGCAAATCATAGTCCCAGAAATCGGTCTTTTTTTTTTTTTTTTAGAAATCAACAAGCTGATTCTAAAATTAAATGGAAACACAAAGGACCTGGAATGCAAAGCAAATTTGAAAAGCATTGGAGCATTTATACTACATGATTTCAAAACTTAACATAAGCTAAAATAATCAATAAACTATGGTATTGGCATAAATATCAACAAGATCAATAGAACAGAATTGAAACCCAAAAAGAAATCTACACTCAGAAGGCCATTTGATGTTGGTGACATACCAAGGCAATCCTACGGGAAAAAGAAATTCTTTTCACCAAATAGTTCTGCAGTAACTATGCATCAATAGGGAAAAAAATTATTCTTTACTTCTACCTCACACCGTACACAAAAAAGTAAATGCAGTTAGATTACAGATCTAAATATAAAAGCTAAACCCATAAGATTTCAAGGGAAGACATAGAAGAATATCTCTGTGACTTGGTGAAAGTTTCTTAGGATATGGAAAGCAATAGCCATAAAAGAAGAATATGATCAATTAGACTTCACAAAATGACAAACTTCTGATTATCAAAAGATACCATTAGGAAAAGAAATAGGTAAGCCACATAGCAGAGAAAACATTAAAAAAACTCACATCTGAGAAAGGACTGGTAACCAAGATATATAATGATCTCCTACAACTCAATAATTAAAAAGCCAACAATTTGGACACATTACAAAAGGAAGTCTAGATAGATGCTGTGAGCATATGAAAAAGGGCTCAACATCATCAGTCAACAGAGAAATGCAAATTAACCAATATGAGATGACACTACACAGTCAGAATGTGTGCGTATGGCTAAAATTTGATAGGTATGTGAAGCAACCAGAACTCTCATACATACATTGGTAGAAAAGTGTAACATCGTACAACTACTTTGGAAAGAAAACGTTGTAGTACTTTATAAAGTTAAATGTATACCTTACCTTATGACCCAGCAATTCCACTAATATTTACCCAAGAGAAATAAAAACATATTGTAGAATGGTAGAAAAGTGTAGAAAAGTGGTAGAAAAGTGTAACATCGTACAACTACTTTGGAAAGAAAACGTTGTAGTACTTTATAAAGTTAAATGTATACCTTACCTTATGACCCAGCAGTTCCACTAATATTTACCCAAGAGAAATAAAAACCTATGTCTAAAGAAAGTGTTGTCCAAGAATGTTCATAGCAGCTTTATTTGTGATAGCCAAACACTGGAAAGAGCCCAGGTTTCTGACAACAGGAAAATGGATAATCAAACTGTGAAATATCTATCCGAGGAATACTACTCAGCAGTGAAAAAGAAATGAACTACTATACACTCAGCTACACTCAAAAACGGTAAGAGACGAGTATATGCTATATAGTCCATTTACATGAAGTTCTATGACAGGAAAAACTGATGTCATCTCTGGTGGAAAAAAAAATTTTGAGTCGTGGTTCCTTCTGGAAGGCCAGGCAGGAATTGACTAGAAAAGAGCGTGGAGGAAATTCCTGGAATGATGGTGAAGTGCTACATCTCAATAGGGATTTATGTATTTCAGGCACTGGTCAAAGATCAGTGAATGGGCAGGGGGGCGCCTGGGTAGCTCAGTCAGCTGAGCATGGGACTCTTGATTCCGGCTGGGGTGGTGATCTCAGGGTCGTGAGTCAGAGCCCCACAAGGGGCCCCTGGCTCAGTGCGGAGTCTGCTTGAGATTCTCTCACTCTGACCCTCCCCCCCCCACTTTCTTTCTCTTCCTAAATATAAATAAATAAATAAAATCTTTTAAAAATTCAGTGAATGGTATACTTAAGATTTGTACATTTCACTACTGCATGTAAATTTTACCTCAGCAGGAAAATAAAAGGCTGTAAATAAGTACTGATCTCTCATTAATGAATATACATGCTGAGGTGTTTAGGGGGAAAAGTACTGGTCACTGCAATTTCCTCTGATGGACAGAGGTATAGAGAGATAGGTGGATATGTAATAAAGTAAGTACAATACAATATTAGTGATAGAATTTAGGTTGTGGACATATGGGTGCTCACTGTAAAATTCTTGAAACATTAGCTTGGAAATATTCAAAATAAAATGTTGGGGGAGAACGCAGGGAGATGTGAAGGATGTGGGGAATCCCAGATGGTGTTCAATGGCGGAACATGGGGTACTTTGGCAAAACATGAGGCAGGAAAGGCAATCACAAGTCAGACTGCCAAGGGCCTTTCATGTCATGCTGAGAAGCTTGTATTTTATCCTGTGCAGCAATATCAGTTAATTGTCTTGCCTGTTCTCACTGATAGTGTCTTTAGTCACGCCCTCATTAACCTTCATCTGGGCTTTGGCACCGTATTTATTTAATCAAATGGGTTGAACTGAATCAGATATGAAGGATGCACTTATACTTCTTGTGAGCTTACATAATTTATCCTGCTTTCATGTCAGGTAACTTTAAGATTTTTGCATATAAATAGAAATTGCCATTTGAATACATTTTCAGTTGAGAGTAGTTTCAAAACTGTATTTTTGTTTCTAGCCCTTAGGGCCTTACTTCAAATTTTCCTGAAAATAAGCAAGAAGCAGACTTCATAGGAAAGTTTAACAATTGAACAGTGAGAAATGAATTCTTCGTTTTTAAAAGAATTATTAAAAGATTTATTTATTTTAGAGAGAGAGAGAAAGTGGGGGTAGGGGCAGAGGGAGAGGCAGAGAGAGAGAAAATCCTCAAGCAGCCTCCCCACTGAGCATGGAGTTCGACGTGGGGCTCAATCCCAGGACCTCGAAGTCATGACCTGAGCCCAAATCAAGAGTTGGCCACCCAACGGACTGAGCCACCCAGGCGCTCTAAGATATGAATTCTTTTAATTTTTCTCAGTAAAAGGTATTCAAGCAAATGTATATAAAATATTGTAGGAAACACTAGGGAGTTGCATAAATTATCTAATTATTAAAAAATAGCTCCTGCCTCATTGATCTTGACAGTCAAAATTCCTACATTTTATGAAACACTAATAGAATTCTTTAAAATGTATGCTTTGTTGCTAGATTCTGTGAGTTTTTCCCCCTTTTGTTTTTTATATTCACACTTGATAATGAGATAACTATTTGCAAAGGTGTAATGGTAGATGATGTCATCGGTTTGAGCACATTGTTTACCATCTACGGAGATAAGGCAACAGAGACTGAGTGAGCCTTGTATTTCCCAACATCTTCCTCCAAAATGCAAACTCATGTCCACCAGAGGCTTTTAAGAAAATTCTAAAAACACAGTATTACTTATGCATCAGGCAATTTCTCCCTTTGAGGAAAATTTGGCTTTTTAAATTTTTTTGCTTCTTCTCACAAGATCTGGTTTCATTTGAATGAGTTTTAAAATATGAGTATCTCTTAAGAGATTAAATCTAAGCCTATTTATCCATTTGTTCATGTGAACTCTCTGTTTTCACCAAACTTTGAATTCTTGGAGTTTTTGACTATTGCTTGGCATAAAATATGTAGATAATAAATATTACTTGAATAAGTAAATGGATGGTATCAGACATGGTATCAGAATACTAGAAAATGGAACTAATGACTATGCATTTAATAGTAAATTAAATAACATATAATCCCTTCTTAGTATTAAGTCATAAAACACTAGGTATCTCTGCCTGTATCAAATTAACATTTCATTAAATTACAGGAGTCATGTTGTATTTCATCAGTGAAATCATTATTTCAAAAAATAGTTGTTGTATACTAGCTTTGGTGGGGGAAAAGGAAGCATAATACCCTAGGTAGTATACTCAATAATATCATTAATAGACTGCTTCTATTAATGGGTCCTACTGACAGGTGTTGCTGTTGCTGGTATACAATGATAATGGATATTAATTAAAGATGAATTTAAAACCAGAGTTGAGCCCCAGGGAAAAGCTTGAAGGTTATGAATTGTATATTTGGAGCCTTTTCCCTCTTGTGTCTTCTCCTCTCTCTTCCCCTTCATAGAAACAAGTATTCTTCTCCCCTTGTACCACACACTGGTTGCTTAATCAATAACCAATTTTCTTGGTTTTTCTGTCCTAATAGACCTCTGCTTTTACTTAGGTATCCATCCTCCTCTAGGAGCTGGGTGCTTGGAGGGATATTGGCCCCATCTCTAGCTCCAGAAGCAATCATGGCATTCTCATTCCCCTGGCCAGAGATGAATATGGGCACTTGTTTCTGACATAATTTCAACAGTGCAACATCATGGGGAGGTTTGCCTGGGAACTTTGGTGAAAGGTTTAGCCATCTTGTGACACACAGGAACGGAGGGTGCCATCTTGCTCTGGACATTGTTGTGCTCTATCTGGTGTTGGCACCTGGCCTTGTTCTGGCTTTACTTGCTACGAGGCTGAAGATGAAGCCAACAAGCAGAGAAAGGCAAAGGCAAGAGATTATAGGGAAATGGAGCTGAACTCTATGCGGTCTACCTGACTTCTGTGTAAGCCAATTTTATCTGAAGTTTTCTGTCACTTGCTGCTAAAAGCAGCTTAACTAATAACCTTTCCTTCGAGTACTGGATAGTCTCATGTTTTCCTTTGGTACCCAAAGCCCCCCATCAGAAACCATCCAATCTACTCTTTAGAGCAGTCCTCCCTCTACATTACCACTTCTTTAGCTCATTATTCATTAACACTGCATTTATCTGACTGCCTCTGTTTTCAGCTAGATTCAAGGCGAAAACCTATCTGATGCTAATTTTCACTAAAATTTTTCCAGGAGACAACCAATCTGATGCTGAGTCATACTAAGCTGAGAATAACTGGACCCCTTGGAGCATCCATATTCTCAATGCAGAACTTGTTCACTGAAATAAACCTTGGATTGGTTTAAGTTTAGGAAAAGTGACAAAATGAAGAGAATTTCAAGCAATGTGAGGAAATATCTGAAGTTGGTTCTTAACTCGTTCTTCCTTGAAGCTAGGCTAAAGTATATCAACATATTTATAATGTTATGTGGATTTTATCAACTCTAAATCTAGGAAAGCTGACCATCTATGAACGACATACATAGAAATATAATTAACCAGAATGTTTGACTTTTATTCTCAACTTGGTCTGGAAGATGAGAATTTAATGTGGATGTTTAATAATTAACATATAACCTTTCCTTAAAGTCTTTTGGTTAAGGCTAAAAAAATATTAAATGAATTACATTAGAAAAGAAGAAAATCATTTTCTTAAGCAAAAGGAATACTTTAGCATCATAGCTTGTGCCGTCCACCCTTAGAACTGATTGCAAAGAGGAAAACTTACTTGATGGTCTGTGATTATTTACTCTCGGCAAGGCCTGTAATCTGAAGGATTTCATCCAAATGGAGCTAGCTCACACCAAGGACACATGATGGGCTCTCAAACATAATTGGCGCCACTTAATAGGATGGTGGTTAATGTTGCTGTCTGAGTAAGGAGAGCATGTGACCAAGGATCAATTTCACATCATCACAACTGAAGATTTCTTTTTTCAGATCAGATTCTTTGGGGGATACTTTGAAAACCTCAGGTTAAGTGACAGAGGAGCTGAGAAATGCTTTTATGAGCATTGATGATGAAAGGAGCTATTTTAAAGGCTAAGATAAGAAAAGAAGAGCTGATCCTTTCTGAATGGGCTATTCCAGGCATCTCCTACGAGTGAAGGCAAACGGGAAGTTACTGCGCTCAGACCAAATCTTGATAGCTCCATTATTCCACCAGGTATAGAGAGAGGGCCGTGACAAGAGGATTATGACTCACTGTGGCCCAATACCTGGCACAGTGACTGGTACAGGGGGAACTTCTCATTGTTATTTACTGAATATCTGAACAATGGAAAGGCTGAAATGAAGGGGTCACTTCTCTTCTAGCAGCAGCCATTGATAGGTCCCTCAAAGGAGTTTCTTTATTCATTTGCTACCATTGTTTTTATGGTCCCTAAAGATTCGAAAAAGAAGAAGGAGTTACAAAACAAGAATCAAGATAGGAACAAATCGCTTTGGGAGCCCAAAGCAGAAAGCAATTAAATGCCTGGGGGAGCCAGGTGTATTTCCATACAGGTGTCTTATGGAGTCAATGAACTGGAGTCAATGAACTATTGAATGCCTACTGTGTGCCAGTGGAGAGACATGGGAAGCTTACACAGGCCAGGAAGTCTGGGTTGGGACAAGGCCCAAGGTTCAGGGTAATTATAGCTTTAGGTATGTCTGGAGTCCATGGGAATGTCGGGGAAGGACGGGTGGCAAGAGAGGAAACCAGAAGCTGAAAGAGAGGGACTGCCAGGTTCGAATCTTGTGTTTTGGAAAGTGTTTCATGTGAAGAATGAATTCGTGGAGAGAGAGATTAGAAGCAGAAGAGCCAGTGAGGAGGTCATTTTAATAGCTCATAGGAGAGCATTAAACCCATTTCCAGTGAGAAGGAAGAAAATACAGAATCCAGGGAGTTTTTAAGAAACAAAACAAAAGCACCATCAGGAGGACCAGGGGACTGATGCGTTGTGGAGGGAGAAAAGGGGAAGTTGAGGATTATTCCAAGGGTTATAGTATACAACTCCAAGGAGATATACAAATAATTTCTTCCATAAAAGCTCCTGTGTTTATGTATGTCATTAAATCACTGAAGAGAGAATAGCATTGTGAAAGTAATGTATTAATAATTTATTAATAATAATAGGTAACAGATTGTAGACATGGTAGGGTGTAGAGAACTGAAGAAAAGATCCTCACTAAGTTCACAAAGTGAATGATATTAAATAAAACGTTCTCTGAAATTCAGGATACATAGTATTATTATTCATCTTATTATAGATGTTATCAATAATAATAAATAGAAGCTATTTAAAATAAACATCAGCTATACGCAAGAAGCCAGAAGAAACATAGTATTTTCAGTAATGCTTCTAGATTTTCAATTAAAATTTTCCTCCTTGGTTTTCAATTCTTACCCTGAGCTTTTTGACTTAATCTTCACATATTTAGCCCCAAAGTCCTATCACTGAGCATTACTAGTCATATTTTAAAAGAAAAGGAAATAGCTAAGTCATCTGTTTTCACTTTTGATGCTGAGTTGGTCTAGACAGGATGAGTTTATTTTAACAGCGCTTTCGGCTAGTAGCCATTATGCCCTTAGAAATGTGATTTTTCAATTGAGGATATGCTATTCGAGTACTTCCATTGTTAAGAATGGCTCTTTGGTTCTTTATAAGTATTTACCTATTGTTATTACTAAAAATAATGATACTATAGGCATAGGGTAATTTATAGTTTTAAAAATGCCCTTACATTTCTCACTTGACTCATAACAGATGTTTGATGTTGATAGGGCTCATAGAATTAAGTCCTTTGAAGTAAAACTTAACTCCTTTATTATGAAATATAATGAATATATAATAAGGTACACAAAACATGTACAACTCAAGGAATTAAGACAATCAACTGTGGAACCACCTCCCGGTCACGAATCATTGTCAGAACCCCCAAATCCCCTCCTGCCCTCCTCAACTCTCACACCGACCTGTGCCCCACAGGGAACCACCAACACTTCCTGGCTTTTCTTTATAATTTTGCCAACCACATATGCATCCCAAAACATTGTAATATTTGTTTGTTTAACTTGATTTAAATAGAACTGTGCTCTATGTATTCTTTGGAGCCTGGCTTCTTTCACTCAAGATAATGTTTTGGAGACTTACTGACATTGTTTCTAGCTATAGTTCATTCATTTTCATTGCAATAAAGTATTTTCATTGAATGAATATCCCACAACTTACTTATCCCTTTACTATTGATGGATATTTGGATTGTTGCCAGGTTTTGGCTAATGTAAATAATGCTTTTATGAACTTCCTTCTACTTGTGTTCTGGAGGGCGTATATGCATATGTTAGTATATATCTGGTAGTGGAATCCTTGGGTCACAAATGACGTACATACTAGATAATGTCAAATTGTTTTCACTTGTTTATACCAATTTACATCTCCATCAACAGCAAATGAATATTGTTGTTCCGGCTACTCATTAGCACATTGCTATTTGGTCTTTAATTTCTTACTTTCTGGTGGGGGAATATAGTACTATCTTATTTTAATTTGCATTTCTTTGATTATTACCAATGGGATTGAGCCCTTTTTCATGTGTTTATTGCCACTTGGGTATCTTTTCTTCTAAAGTATCTATTGAAATACCTTGCCCGTTTTGTTTTGTTTTGTTTTTCTATTGGGTTATCTTTTCCTTTTCTTTCTTTCTTTCTTTCTTTCTTTCTTTCTTTCTTTCTTTCTTTCTTTCTTTCTTTCTTTCTTTCTTTCTTTCTTTCTTCTTTTTAAGATTTCATTTATTTATTTGACAGAGAGAGGGAGAGAGCACAAGCAGGGGGAGCGGCAGGCAGAGGGAGAAGCAGGCTCCCCGTTGAGCAGAGAGACAGACGTGGGACTCGATCCCAGGTCTGGGATCATGACCTGAGCCGAAGGCAGACACTTAACCTACTGAGCCACCCAGGTGCCCCTATCCATCTTTTTCTTGTTGATTGCTAGGAGTTCTTAATATATTTTGGATGTAAATTCTTTGTCATTTTTATTAAAGATACATTTTTTTTTTTCTGGCTCATGGCTTGCTTTTTCACTTTCTTCATCGTGTCTTCTGATGAACAATTCTTAATTTTAATGTAGTCCAATTTATCAGTCTTTTCCTTTATGGTTATCATTTTTCATGTGCTTTCTTTGTTGTATAAGAACTCTCTATTTACTCCAAAAACCTGAAGGTGTGTCCTATTATAAAGAAATGGAGGGTGCCTGGGTGGCTCAGTTGGTTAAGCGACTGCCTTCGGCTCAGGTCATGATCCTGGAGTCCCTGGATTGAGTCCCGCATCGGGCTCCCTCCTCGGCAGGGAGTCTGCTTCTCCCTCTGACCCTCCCCCCTCTCATGTGCTCTCTCTCTCAAATAAATAAATAAAATCTTTAAAAAAAAAAAAAAGAAATGGAGACATAGAGAGATGGGGTGGTTTACCAAACTCATATCCAGTTATTTTGATACCAAATTCTGCTTTATCTCCATTACATCATGCTAATGTCAATTTTTAATGCAGAATTATTTTTATTTATTTTAGTCACTGATCTTTCCTCATTGCTTGAGGTAGTACAAAGCTTTAAGAGTATGGGGGAGCAGGTGATGGTACTTAGGGATAAGAAAAGTCCATAAGCTCCCACATGTCCCTTTATACCCTCAACTGGGCCTAGAAGAATATTTGGAGATACTACAACTTTAATGCTCATACAGCCTTTTTTCAGCTGATTAATATTCCCACACATCTTCTGGCCTCATTTCTGTCCTACACATTCAAGACCAGGTAAAATACAGTGCAATAGGGGATTTAGGTTTGTAGAGAGTATATATGCTAAGCCAATAAATCACCTTAAAAGGTTTTTTGTTGTTGTTGTTGTTTTGAATAGCAAGATACATGGAAAGTTTTGGGGAAGGATCTATAAATAAAGCAGTAACCAAGCATGTTTTCAGCTGAGTATAGGCCTCCTCAAGTTTCATAGGGATGTAAAGCTACATATGATCCCACCTCTGCTGGATAAAAGATCCCACCAGATTTAAGAAGCATCTAGAGTTCCTATAAACACTCTGGCAACTTCCCCTAAGTCGTTCTAAAAACTCTGGGTTCATCTCTGCTTGCTCACTGGGAGTAAATGACTGGTACAGACCAACTCCAATACATCCCTAACATTATTTTGGATAACCAATTTTGACATAATTTTAAACTTGCAGAAGTTGCAATTATACATAGATCTCCCATATGTCCTTATGCAGTTTCACTAATTTTTTACATTTTAGTCTATTTGCTTTATCATTCTATCTATCTACACTGAATACATTTTTTTTCTGAAGCCTGTAAGAATGAATTGGAGACATCATGTCGACTTTTCTCCTAAATACTTTGTTTTATTTCCCATTGTCAATATTATAGGCTCATTTGGTATTTTCCTTGCCTGAGCTTTGGAATCAATTTTTTTTTTTATGGATCTCTAGTTCTATTTAGTGGAGAATGGTATTTAGGAAGCTAGATCCAGGTAGCATTTACACAACTGCATGCATTTATCAAAACTTACAGAACAGAGAAAGAGTGATTTAATTTTTTTCTTTCTACTTCTTTGCATTTATAAAATAATATATGTAATCATTATAATAAGAAAAAATAGAAGTTTTAAAAATGAAATTCAGGCCATTAGTAAAGTCTCTATCAATCAAAATATAGTACATTTCCAGTACCCACACAAATTATCTGCGTTCCCTTAATGTCAATCTCTCCTTCCACCCAGCCCCTGACAGCCACTGACGTATTTTCTGCCCCTATATTTTTTGCCTTTTCAGAATGCCTTATAAATGGAGTCATATGGCATATAGCCATCTATCTCTTAACTTCATTCATTGAGCCTTTTCCATACTTTTGCATGTATTGGTAGTTTGTGGGGTTATTTTCTATTGCTGTGTGATATGCCATTGGATATATTAAGTTTATCCATTCATCAGCTGAAGAACATTTGACCTTTGGCAATTATGAATAAAGCCACTATAAACATATATGACAAGTTTTTGTGTGAACATACATTTTTCATTTCTCTTAGGTAAATACCTAGGAGTAAGATTACTAGATTGCATGATGTGTTTAACTTTATAAAGTAAAACTTTATGCTTTATAAATTATTAAAAAATGAAGTATAAAAATGCCCTTCACTTTATACAGTTTAAACTGTTTACCTTTATAAAGTAAAACTGCCAAACTGTTTTCTGCTTGCATTCACACCAGCAATGAATGAACGTTCTAGTTGCTCTGATCTTTGCCAGCACCTGGTATTGTAACATTAAACAACGACAACAACAACAATAACAACAAAACTTCAGGTATTCTAATAGATTATTGTGATATCTCATTTGTGTTTTAATTTGCATTAACTTGATTATTAGTGACATCGAGCATCTTTTTATATAACACCTATGCTTTTAAAAAACAAAAGTGGACTTATATTGCGTATACTGTTTGTAACCTACTTTTTATTTCCCACCTAACATGTGTCATTCATGTTGTTCTATAATACAATCAACTATTTTGTCTGAAGTCTAAGTAAATTAGTGGCTAGCAAATGTGAAAAATAGATGAGGAATCATGTAATGTGATGCCACTTTCTCTAATAAAAAAATAAATAAATCTAGAATTCACATTTTGGTGCCAGAAGGACACTTAGCCCCAACTCTTTCCCATTATTTGCTTTCCCTCTTGGAATAGCCTACAGATTATTATTTAGTGTCTCGTTTCTCCATTTCCCGGACCTCTTGCCGGAATAGCCTTCGGTTGGAGACGGAGCTGGCAGAGTAATCTGCTTCATAGTTCAATCTTCAACGTCTTCCTTCTCTTCCCTCCAAATCATCTCTCACTCTTTGATCAGCCTCTCCAAGAGGGAAGGGTTCAGACAGATTTTGCTTCTCTCCCCACTGTGTGGGAGACTTTCCTTACCTAGCGTCTTTTAACTGAGCTCTTAGAGATAGTCTACTACCATGACGACTCCTATTTCCCTGGGATCCACTGGACCTCTCAGGACCCAGTCACTAACTGCTCTGCTCTCAACCAGTTCCTATTTTATCATGGTCGTGTTAGTTTTCCAAGAGCATGCCACAGACTTCTGCTGGGGTTGATTTTGTCAGGCAATTTCTTCTAAAGTTACTTTTTTTACTCACTATTTCCATGGAGTCTTCTGTTTAGCTGGATAGGTTTCCTAGAACAAGACATGTAGTCCAATTTGCTGTTTTGTTCACCTCACCCACGTGGAAATTTGACGTAGAAATTTGATAAATCAAAATAAGAGAATGACTTCTCAGAGTTGGGATTTTAAAGTCCCCTTCCCTGGGTATGCTTCCCTCTGATAAGAGGCTGTTCATGGACTTCTGTGCTCTCCTTTTTTCCAGAAGGCAGAACAATCACTTGGAAAGGATCATCATGAATGCCTGGCTCTTAGGCCCCACTTCTCCAAGTGATCTCTGACTCTGCTGGTGAAAAATCAGTTGAAGCCCTTCTTGTTTTGAATGGTCATTCTTCTCTCCCCTTTGAAGTAGAAGATTTGTGGGAAGCAAGTTTCTCTGTGAACTCATTTCTCCTCCATGTTGGTAAGTACTTCCTCCCACTCTTGAATAGATTTCCAAAAGCTTCTCTCTGCCTGGACATTGACTCCACTTGGTCCTCTCCAGTTAAGTTTCTATTGTCCAGAGTAGGCATTTTCCTCCCCACTTTGTTGGAAGATTTGATGAGGACAAGCTAATCCACCATCTTATCCCTTAACTCGTGTTCAACCCGAAGCCCATCATATCAGAAGATGTGCTGAGAATGAGCTGGGATGTCGGTAAGATCTGAATCTGTCTCCCCTATTTAACACTCCTTCTGGACTTCTTGGCTCCATACTGCCATGCCTTCATTATCTCTCATTGTGTAATGAATTGTCCCAAAATAAAACAGCAAACATTATTATCTCACATAGTTTTTGAGGGTCAGGAATCTGGACTGACTTAGCTGGATGATTCTGGCTCAGGATCTTGCATGAGGCTGCAGTCACAGTATCAGTCAGGGTTGCAGTTTCTGAAGACTTGACTAGAGCTAAAAGATTTGCTTTCAGGCTCATTCCTGTGGCAGTTGACAAGTAGCTTCAGTTCCTTACCACATGCGTCTCTCCATTGGGCTGCTCATGGCATGACTTCCCTCAGAGAAACTGATGTATGAGAGAGAGATAGAGATGAAAGAAAGAAAGAAAGAAAGAAAGCTTCCCAAGATGGAAGCCAAAATCTTTTCATAGGCTAATTTCAAAAGCAACATACCATCACTTCCTGTTGCATGCTATGTGTCACACAGCCCAGCTTTGCTACAATGCAAGAGGGGACTACACAAAGGTGTGAATACCAGAAAGTGGGGTTCACTGGGGGCCATCTAGAGGCTACCTCCCATATGCCAATTACCCTTCCCTACTGATAGCATTCTTAGAAACTTTGCCATAAAGGGCCAACCCTCATGATCTTCATGCTGGTCAGTTCATCAGCCTTTTTTCTGAGAGATCTCTCTTCTCCCTATTACATGGCTTTTTCCTTATCAACAAATATTTGCTTGTTGACAATAAACATTCTAGTGTTAGGATAGACTTTTTTTTCCTACCCTTTATTCCTAAATGTCCGCATTTAGTCATAAGTAAAACTTACTCAAATGCAAAGTATCATGGATGCCCCAAGTTGGTCCCCAAATCTTCTCTGTGTTTGTGCAACCTCACTGGCTTATGGAAACGTTTCATTCATAGACAGGCTAAGTGCTCCAATCCTTTTGAAAGGATTTTCTTATTCTGGTAAAACTCAGCACCTTCTAAGGATCAGTGCAGAGGGTTAGAGCAGTGGGTCATGTAGTTCTCTTTCTCCTTCTTGGGAGTGTCTTGCTGATTATTATTTTTTGCCACTACTCTGGTGTTAAAGCTTTGTGATATCATCTCCAAAACTCTCACCCATTTCTTCTCTTTATAATTTTTTTTAAAGATTTTATTTATTTATTTGAGACAGAGAATGAGAGAGAGAGAGCACATGAGAGGGGGGAGGGTCAGAGGGAGAAGCGGGCTCCCTGCTGAGCAGGGAGCCCGATGTGGGACTCGATCCCGGGACTCCAGGATCATGACCTGAGCCGAAGGCAGTCGCTCAACCAACTGAGCCACCCAGGCGCCCCTTCTCTTTATAATTTTTAAGGCCTAACAAATCTGTAACCGTCAAATAAGCTTTTTCTGAAAGGTTGAAGACTTATAATGAAAGCTAACACAGAGAGTAACAAATTTAGAAAATATAGCTAACAAGGTAGTTTAGAGACTTTTGCTTACACTCTACTCTGAAGTCCTGGTCCATCCTTCCTAGCTACTTCCCTGCATCCACCTGAAAAAGGCTTTTGTTAATTCCAGCCAGTAGGGCCCACTTCCCAGACACCTGGATTCCTTACTGTCTAGCCAGAATGAAGACAGAGCTCTTTACTTCCTTAGAAGTCACCCCTACAGTTTTTCTCCTTAAGGAGTTTTCTCTTCTTGTGAATGCACCAGGAAAGACATTGCCTACCCTTTAGGGGAAAGACTGCTTCCAAAGCTGAAGAACTGTGGCTCTGCCTCTGTCAGCCTTAACCTGATGGCCATTTCTAAACAAGCACAGTGACCTGATATTTGCATATGTAATGCAGAAACTGGAAGTTGTTTTCTTACAACTCCTACCATGATCAATTATTTTAATTATTGATGTAATTTCGGTTCAGTTTCATTCATGCTGAGAGGATAATTCCCAGAGTAAATTAGAAAACGGCTACAACAAATATTGGCAGAAGACATTTTGTATCATTTCTCCTACTAGGATAGGTGTTACATTTAACACCGACATCCTGTCAAAAGTGAGGTATAGATTCCAAATTAATTTCCAGTCACATGGTTTAATTCTGGCTTATTTCCCTGGTTTGCATGAAGAATAGGAAAAGTATCTAGAACTTTCAAAAGAGTTTGAAAGTTCTGGAGGACAGGCTCTAATCACAAGGACCCCTTGCTGTGAAGAGGAACTCTCAGGATATATCTTTCCTTTGTACAATACCTGTCATTCAAATCACATACTTAAACTGTGTCAGTATTCTCTGTATCTGGGATGGCAAGAGGATTTCCTATCAAGGGCCCGGAGTATTGTACTGTGAGAAATGATAAGGTTGCATTTGTGATGAGTAGCAATGAGTCTCTATAACTGATGAGAAATTCCTGCATTTGGGTCTGGGTGGTCTTATGTAGGTCAAGTGCCATGAACAGGCTGTGCCCACCCAAAAACATTGTCTAGTTGTGGGCTCTGGGATCTTGGACCATCAGCCCATCTAAGCCAAATGTGCAAGATGCCCAATTCCAATTAGGAGAGAAAGTGTTTATTCATCCCCTCCCCCAGTCCGTGGAAAGTGGACTCAAGTAGGTCTTTTGTTTAACAAGGTCAACCAAAAGAAAAAAAAAAGAGGAAAAGCTAAAATTTTCTTATTTACACCTCTTATAAAAATTTCTTATTTACACCCCTTTTGGCAAATTGCATTTTAAATGGAACAGGTTTAAATTGTATAGCTAAATTTATGAAGTTGCTACAAATATTAAACAACGTACACCAACATGAAGCAAACTGTGTTTGAAAAGAAGCTCAAGAGGACAATAGTTTCTCTTAAAGCAAAGGGGAGGGAAAAAAAAAAAACCCTCCTGATGTGACTTTACAAAACACCACACCAAATATTTTAGGCATTCATGAGAACTAGTTCTGGAAGCTTGTGTAAAGAAAAGACATATTCTTTTCCAGCACCCACATAGCTGTAACTACCCTCCCAACAGTCTCCAGAGTTCACATAATTGGCCCCAAGATTTTCAAATGATTTAGCCAAGTCCCTGGAGTAAAATATTTGCCATTTAAATGTTCATTGCTTCTTTCAATCATTCCTCCTTTTTAATATCTTACTCACTTCTTTGTCTAGTAATTCATTTACCAATTTGTGTAATCGCCAAATTTTTCTCTTTTGGGATAAACATACAGTTTCAGGGTAAAGAAGAATTTCCAGGATTTTGGATATGTTATATTACTCAATATTAAGGATCTTTATGATGGTAAATGTGGAGGATGGGAAGGAAAACATCTCTCTATACACTTGAAGATGGGAAGAAGTTACTAGTGCTTAATGGCACATCAAGTCTCCCTTTAGGTAACCAGCTAGCATTTAAAGTATTATAAGTAATTCAATCACACAATTTTTGAAACCAGTAAATATTTTCTAAATATGTACTCTGGGCATACACTGGAGGCTATAAAGATTGATAAGGCAGAATCCCTGCCCTAAAAAACTTACAACCTCATGAAGGAGCTAGGCACACAAGTATAATGTCCTATTCTTCTGAGATAATTGAGTAATAATGAATTGAGGCTAAATGGCTATGTTCCCATCCCAAAAGAAATATGGTTTAGATCTTTTTAATAGAAGATAAAGAATAATGTCTTCTCCAAAGGTGAAGTCGAAATGGAAAAGGATTTGGGGTTTATACCTGGGACACAACAGTCGTGCTTCATATACGCACAGTATTTCAGTGTTTGAAACATCACTGTGTTGGGTTATTATGATCCCGTTTTACACATAAAGAAACTGAATCTCATAAAGATGATATTATATTTCTTTAAAGCCACATAGCAAGTCAGAGTTAGAGTTGGGACTAAACCTCAAATATTTGTACTCCAAGATCAGTTACACCATATATCCAAGTAAGTCTTCTCTATATTCATATAAGCATCCTCACTATCCAGGAAGGCCCCACATGCAGGGGTGTATAATTCCACTAAGTCCATTTCCTAAATTTTCTCATGTCTCTTCTTTTTTTTTTTTTAAGATTTTATTTATTTATTTGACAGAGAGAGAATGAGAGAGAGAGCACATGAGAGTGGGGAGGGTCAGAGGGAGAAGCAGACTCCTCGCTGAGCAAGGAGCCCGATGCGGGACTCGATCCAGGGACTCCAGGATCATGACCTGAGCCGAAGGCAGTCGCTTAACCAACTCAGCCACCCAGGCGCCCCGCTCATGTCTCTTCTTAAGAGAAATGACTTCACAAAGTAATTACCCCAAGTTACCCAGTTGTTCCCAGCTCCACTGAAGAGAGAAAGGGAAAGAAATGTCACAGAGAAGATGAGATTAGAAATAAGACTGGAGCCATTAAACGCAACAGGTTACTGGTGATAGTTGTGCAATTTGCTCGAAAGGTATCTAAAGACAGGACAAATTCTCAGCTGCTCAGAACTATTTAAAACATAGTTCTGTCTGAAGGTCAGAGAATAGTTCCAGTAATCTCAAAATATAATTACACGATTTAGGGGAAATGGCCAAAAAACCTCTTTTTTATCCCCAGTGGAAGTGAAACATAGTGTGTCTAGGTTGATAGTCAATAATAAACAGAATGAACTTTACTTTGTAAGCTTTTAAAATAGAGACATTTATCTCAAACTCTTTCTGCTATTGTTAAATCCTAGAGTTGGAGACTTGTGACAAATAACCCAGATTCCTCTATGTTGTAACAGCCAACTTTCCCCTGAGGGAAAACACCTTTAATCTTCAAAAGACAAAAAGAGAAAGTGTTCAGATACAAAATTTTCACTAGCATTACTTATCACCTAGCAGACATAGCAAACCTACCCTATTGAGAGTCTCTGTAAGACACCAGAGGGAATCCAGAGAAGGCTAAGGCACAGTGCTTATAACCGAGCCGTGTAGCAATTTTACTGGGATCACCAAATGGCAAAGAATCTATGATACATTTGCAGTTCGAATTAAAACTCCCCGGAGCGGTATCTTTAAGCCCCAGCCCTAATTCATTTCCAGATAGCCCGCTGTTTTAACGTGATTTGTAGACCGTCTGCAAAAACTGTGGAGAAAACCCTTGGTAATCAGATGTCTTGTACAAATATAATTTACAGATCCAATCAGAGAAAAAGCATCGAAGCAAGTCCAAGGGAGGGAACCATGAAATGTTCCTAAACCCTACAGCGTCCCTCACACTACAGGCACCTGATAAACTTTGGTCCACTAAAGAAAGGTGCCGTGCCAGACACTGCGAAGGCTACAGGGTGAGGAACACATGATTCCTCCTCTCTGGAGGCTCATCTCTCGTGGGGACGGGGCGCACAAGTGACTTATCATAGACGTGCCTGCTCGGGATCCCTGAACCACTCCTGACCTGACGGCGACAGAAGTCACGGGCACAGCATTCACAGCGGTCACGAGCCCCTGAACTTCGCTTACGTAATTCCTGTCTGCTCGTCTTGCAACTGTCAACCTTGAACCTTCTCACACATCAACGTATGTCATTCCTGATCCATTTGGCTTTACATCTTGGTCCTGCCCATTGGTGTCGAGCTTCCCTTGGACGGGTCACCTTAGTTAGAACCGCTTACCTTGGCACGGCCCCAGCAAACCGTTCGGAGGGACTACATGGTGATTAAAGAGCACAGACTCTTAACTATCTTTAACCATCTGTATTTGAAGATTGGCTCTGCTGCTTCTTAGCTCTTCCATTTTATCTTGGGCACATGACATAACTTGTTGGTGGTGTTTCAGTTTCCTAATCTTTTGAATCAGGATTATAATAGTACTTAATTCATAGGGTTGTTATAAGGACTGAGTTAATACTTCCAAAGCACTTAGAAAAGTTCCTGACACCTGATTTCTGTATTAAATTAAAGTCACCTCCTTGTGGTGTCCTCTTAGTGCTGTTTGACTAAATTGAAAACAATAGGCCCTATATGGCCACCTGGCCTGGCCAGATCCTCAAGAGCTCTGAGTGAGCAAAGGCAAGGAGGTGGGCAAGTAAAGAATGTCTAAGTAAGAGTCCAGTCTGACTAAAGCACTGGGCTCAGGGACCTGCATATGTAGTAGTGGTTTTATTTATTTTTTTTAAAGATTTTATTTTATTTTATTTTTGTCAGAGAGAGAAAGAGAGAGGGAGAGAGCACAAGCAGGGGGAGCGGTAGGCAGAGGGAGAGGGAGAAGCAGGCTCCCCACTGAACAGAGAGCCTGACATGGGGCTCGATCCCAGGGCCCTGAGATCATGACCTGAGTCAAAGGCAGACACTTAACCAACTGAGCCACCCAGGTGCCCCTGTAGTAGTGATTTTAAAAGGTTGAAAGGACCAGGTTTTGGAGTAACTTGAATACCAAGATGGGGTGTTTGTAATCTCTTCTGTGTACTACGTGCCATCCCAGCACTATGTCAGCGCTCTAGGAAGAATCCTGTTGGTAGTAAGGAGGATGGATAGGAGGCTGCGAGATGATGCAGGCAAGAAAATATTTTTCAAAAAGTTGCAATGACATAAGTAAGCGATAATGCATCATGAAACTAAGACGCTGACAATGTCAGCGACCTCGAGAGAGAAAATGCTAAGACAGTAGAAACTATTTGGGAGCACACCAAAGAAAGGAAAGTGTAGAAAAATTATTTGCATGTCTATTATATGTCAGGTCTGTACAAGGTGCTTCGGAAAACATTTAATTGATGCAACATCTCGGTTGGGTAAATATGGGTGCTTGATTAATTCAGATTAAGAAATTCAGGGAGATTAAGCAATTAGCCCGAGGTCGCAGTTCTAGAAAGCAGCCGAAAAGGGATTCAACCCAGTTCAATTTGGTTCCAAAGTCTGATCTTTTGTCACTGATTAAGTTCATGAAGGGAATGAAAAGAAGGAGCTGAATGTGCTTCCAAATGTTCTGAGTGGCTGGAAATGCATTAATCTAGGCAAGAAAGTTTCAGAGATGAGATGACTTTTGCTTTGATTTTAAATTTTGCTTTGATTTTAAATTTTAAATTGTTTTAGGATATGGAGACATAAAGCGGGCAGTTGGAAATTCAAGTGCCGAATTAGGAGAGAAGTCAGGATTAGAAACACAAGGATTCGTCGTGGGGGGATAAAAGATTGGAAAGGCGTAACTTTTGGAATCACTTGCAAAAAGTTAAAAAGCTCTCAAAAGACAGCACAAAGAGAGAGCTGGATGAAGGGGATCAAGAAGACCCTTAGTAACACTTCATTTAATGGAGAGAAGAGAAAAAAAAGTCTGCAAAAGGTAGTGAAGTCAAAGATCAAGGAGGGGAGTCCAAGGCTTCAGGGAAGAGAATTTCAGCAGGGAGTAGACGGTCAATAATGTCAGATGCTACTGAGGTCAGAGAGGATAAGAACAGAGAAAAGGCCAGCGGATTTGTGTGTAGCGAGGCCACTGGGACCTACGGGAGGACCCTTTTAGGAGAGCAGAAGGAGCAGGCCTGGGTTTAAAAGTGAAGGTTTGGTTATAAAAGAAGGAAAAGAGATGGGACATTTGGACGGGGATAAGAATAGAACATGTTTATAGGTTGAGGAGAAGTCAAGCTAGCAGGGGTGACTGAAACTTGGTGGAGGGATGACTGTAGAGAACAAGGCCGCAGAGGAGATTGGAAAGGATGAGATCACACATAGGGGAGGAGACTTCCCTAGAGGAAGTAAGTCCTCTTCTCTTCAAAGATCCAAGGAAATTTGTGGTGAAGGGCAGCATAGTGAAGGGCGCCCATGTTGCCAGATCTCGCTTTCCTCAATAACGTAGATGCAAATAATGATCTGCTGAAGTTGAAGGTCTGGAGGGATGTCTAAGGCGTGTGAGAAGAGCAAATAATCCAAACCCTTCTCTTTTACCTTTTCCTGCCATATTGTTGAATGGCCCATTACAGACATGGTTTCTCATTTCCCTTTATTGACTTCTTGTTGTTATCTTTTTTGGCCTCATGCATGAGGTACAGTAGGTTTCCAGCTCTTTAAATGGTTCTCAGTTTTTCCTGGCACTTAGGAAATACATTTAACATTCTACGAAAAAGAGTGAAAATTTTATAAGAGGATACAATTGTAGCAAAACAATAAATAAATAGATAGGTAAAATAAGATATCATGACAACTCTTGTCATAAAAATATCCAAACGAAGAACCCGAAATAAGATTTTTGGTGGATTCCTGAAAATGATAGTTAAATCATGTAAGCTTTGTCTTCGATGACCAATGACATTTTCTACATTTTCTAAGCATTATACTAGGAAAATGGGAAACACATTTTTACTTTTAATGATTGTTTCTTGTACTTCATTTGCCCTATTTCAAGACAAGAAGCTACATCTTTGTATAGTGTAAGTAACAATAACATCACTGTTGATGATAACAATAAATAGAAACATTTCCAATTCTTCCAAACTGTAGGTCAGGGACTAGAGGTTAGACACTGAAATTTATGCAGAATGGGATGAATTCCAGCCCAGCTCCTGCAGAGCACTCCCCCGATCCTCCATTTTTCTAGAGATATGAGCAGTCTCGGGGATTTCCTGGTTGTAGAGAAAGGGCTGGTATGTAGTGGGGCTCTGCTTCAATTCTCATAGCTCTGTGAGCCGAATCCGGGAGAAAACATATGAGGGGGATGGTGAACTGAAAACTTTCTGTGTGGCGCATTTGCAATGTGGCTGAAAATACTGATCAGAATATCACTTCTCTCTGTTACCACGCTTTTCATCGAAGGAGCTCAGACATCTTTGTCCCACAGAGCATTCCTATCTCAGGATGGGCACAGTAACTAGCCCAAGGCAGAGGAGGCACCCAGATTAGCCATTTAGTTCACTTAGTCAAGGCAGAGGTTTAATCACATCTCCCATTTGACTTTTCAAAATTTTTCCCCCCTAAGGTCACCCAGTTTTTAACTGTTTACTACGCGGTAGGCCCTGTATTATTCATTCACATAAATTAACTTGTCCCATATTAACAACTCTGAAAGGTAGTTTTTATTGCCTCAGTTTTATATATGAAGACACCATCTATCTGGAAAATAAGTAATTTCCCCAAGATCATTCAGCTAGTAAAAAGTAGAACTGAAATTTGAATATAGACTGTCTATATACAAAGGTCATGGTCTTTACACCCTAGGAAGCCACTT
This sequence comes from Neomonachus schauinslandi, assembly GCF_002201575.2. Lineage (NCBI taxonomy): Eukaryota > Metazoa > Chordata > Mammalia > Carnivora > Phocidae > Neomonachus > Neomonachus schauinslandi. The sequence continues at coordinate 80,680,386 of NC_058407.1, read as the reverse complement.
ATCCATGGACCCCCCTACCCTCACCCAATATATACTATCTCCCTCCCCCAGACATAGAGTCTTAGCCTTTCCCTTGGTTAAAAAAAAAAATCTTGCTTTTCAGTACATTTGTGCTTAAAAAAGTAATGAAGAAGAAAGCTCCATAATTTTATTTCTGAAAAGTAATACTGGTGTTACAAATGTTCATTCTGTATTAAATATTATGGGTCCAAACTACTTCAAAATACATACGTAATAATGCATTTTGAGAAAAATTTGAAAAACATATATAATTTAGGGTCCACTGAAGTCTGGTTTCGACCTCAGTACTCAGCCAAAATTTACTATTTGACTTCAGTTTCAGACTTACACTTGGCTTCTGAAAGTCGGAATAGCTGAATGCCTACGCCATAACGTAGTATCAGTAATACAATGTATGTTATTCGGATTAATATTAATATCTGAATATTCACTTTCAAATAGAAGTGATTATATGCTTACATATTATATATTTGTAATGTAAGCTTTCTAGAAATGAGATTTTATAATGAAATCTATAATATACTTATAGAAATATTATAGTACTTATAAACATTCTAGAAAGTACGTAGAGTAAAAGTTCACTTGTGTGCTTTGCTCAGATTTTGTCAGTTGAAGCATAAGTGCATTTTGACTATTTTGAGAATAAAATGCTGCAATAACTGATCATAAGTGTAAGCTTACTAATTTTATGCACCCAAAATGGCCCTCGACTACTGAGAACCTTGAAATAAAGATTGACAGTTACTATAAATATAGGTCTATAATCCTTTGTCCCATATATCTTATAGAGTTCAGAAATGTTCGGATTTCAGGAAGGTAATATATTACATGCACCATATTTATCGACTCCTCTGCGGGGTGGGGGACTGGGAAACAAAAGAATGAAACATATTACTGCATAGTAAAGTGTATGAATATTTCTACTGAGTTTCACATCAGATCAGATTTTGTGGCCAAGTTGTAAAATATTTTCCTTTCTCAGAGCTTTTGGATTTTTTTAAAAGATTTGTTTATTTATTTGAGAGAGAGAGAGAATGTGTGCACATATGGGGTGGGGCAGAGGGAGAGAGAGTCTTAAGCAGATTCCTCGCTGAGCCCGCTCCTCAACAAGGGGTTCCACGCAGGGCTCCACGCGGAGCTCGATCTCAGGTCCCACACGACCTGAGCCGAAACCAGGAGTCAGTCGCCTAACTGACTGTTCCACCCAGGTGCCCTTCAGAGCTTTTGGATTTTTAAATTCCAGGTAAAGGATTATGGACCTCTTTAGTGGAGACATTAGCTACATAACTTTAGGAAGAGTAACAAATGTTTTACAAAAAAAATGTTTAGAAACATAAAAGTAGTAATGCAAGACCGAAAAATAGAGATAGATATTATTAACATCATACCATAATGCTAATCTTGAGTTGTTTTGTGAACTGAGATTCATAACATTAAACTACAATCATCTTTTAGAATAGTATTTAATTTTTAGCTCTTTGGTTCCATTTAGGCCATTTTTCAAGAAGGTCTCTATTCGGGATTTCTTTATACCCTGTGAGGATGAATTAAAAAAAAAATTCAGTGTTACCATCTATAAATTCCACAAGGATAAAAAGCTCTAAAAGTATGTACAATAACATTCATGATGAAGACAAAATGTATGAAGGAAAGAAGATAATCTTAGAGAAAGATAAGGTAACTCAAAACATACCCTGTACTCACTACTCAAATTTCAAAACAATAGACTTTGTAGGAATGTTTTAGTAAGATACTTTCTTTTGGTTTTGAGTCCATGAATTCAAAAAATTTAAACAAAAAGCTTGTTTAAATGATTGTTACAGCTTGCCAACTATGTAAACATAGAGGATTTTCAGACTTAACTACACTGTGAGTCCTGGGTACAAATCTTCTTCTAGAAAACATCTTACTGAAAAACATCTTCTGTTTTGCACAAAAAAAGTGAGTGATGTCACTCAAAATGGGGCATATCTCCATTGACACAAATGTAGGATCTAGAACAATCTAACAGCTGACTATGTTAAGAAATTATTGTTTCTGTGATATCAAACTTTGAAAACTTATCTAATTTTTATTTTATTTTTTTATTTTATTTTATTTTTTTAAAAAGATTTTATTTATTTATTTGACAGAGCGATAGACAGAAGAGCACAAGCAGAGGGAGTGGCAGAGGGAGAGGGAGAAGCAGGTTCTGCACTGAGCAGGGAACCCGATGCGGGACTCGATCCCAGGACCCTGAGATCATGACCTGAGCCGAAGGCAGACGCTTAACCATCTGAGCCACCCAGGCACCCTATTTTATTTTTTTTTTAAGATTTTATTTATTTGAGAGAAAGAGAGAGAGCATGAATGGGGGGGTGGGGAGCAGAGAGAGAGGGAGAAGCAGACCCCCTGCTGAGCAGGGAGCCTGACCTGGGGCTCAAACCCAGGACCCTGAGATCATGACCTAAGCTGAAGGCAGATGCCTAACTGACTGAGTACCCAGGTGCCCCTAGAAAATATAATTTCAAACTGGGACTATAGAAAACAGTATAGTGACAAATTTTGACACTGGTACTGATGAAAAATCAACTACTATTTATTGAACTCCTATTATGTGCCATGCATTGATCTAGGTACCTTCAACCAATGGCTCTGTGAGAAAGGTGGTTTTAGTGAGAAAATTTCACAGGGGAGAAAATTGAGGCTCAGATAGATTTATTTATTTATTTATTTAAGACTTTTATTTATTTATTTGACCGAGAGAGACACAGCAAGAGAGGGAACACAAGCAGGGGGACTGGGAGTGGGAGTGGGAGAAGCAGGCTTCCCGCTGAGCAGGGAGCCCGATGGGGGGCTCGATCCCAGGACCCTGGGATCATGACTTGAGCCAAAGGCAGACACTTAATGACTGAGCCACCCAGACGCCCTGACTCAGACAGATTTAAATGTTGAGGTTGAACCCAATTCTTTTTTACTTCAATTTTAAAAAATGAAAAATGAGGGTAAAACTCCTAATTATCATGGCTCTCATATGAGAATAAAACCAAAGCAAATTTACAAATCAATGCCAAATTAAATCAATACAATATAAATCTACAGCAGTAATATGATATTTGATGTTATTTTATTGAAGTTAAATTGTCAAGTTAAATAATGGAAAGATATTTTGTGTATTTTACTCTACTTGTCTGCATGATTCCTTCCTTTGCTTTCCCACATGATTAATCCTCAGTTGCATTGCCATTGGACCTGCAGTTTGCTTTTCTTTTTAATTTTTGACTTTCATTTATTATTTTGTTCTGTTAATAATTTTAATAATGTCCTGCAAAACACAATCACTAGGACAATTTTGTAAAGTTTTATAATTTTAACTATGCTAATGTTCATCAACTGTTGTTAAGTTGGAACGCATATAGACATATACACTACAGACTCCTTGTCTAGAATAATGACTTGTCACCTAGACCACAGTTTCTCTTAAGTTCAACAAGTCTATACACCATGCTCAAGGTAATGACTCAATTTTCCTACCATTTTCCTCTATTCAAATTACTGGGAAATCTTTGCTTGTGCAACATGGCATGATGTCATTTGGCTTGCTATGAACCCAATCATAAACAGAAATGTAAATGAGGCCCCTGAAATCACATGACACTACTCAGAAAGAAGGTAGTTGTCCTGATGACCCAAAAGCTACTTGGATAACAAAAATAAAGCACAAAATTTTTAAAAAATCTTGAATTTCCAGACTCCTGAGAAAACAAGGACATAAACATAGGTACCATTAGATGTTAGTAAATGTGCTGTAAAACAGAACAAAACAAAACAAAAACCACGTATTGTTGAATAGGTTTGGGAAACTCATTACCGTATTAAAGGCTCTGAGAAGTCTCTTTAACTTTCACTCAGTTCAAACTAGAATGCATTTTGGCAAATGCCACTCTCAACAACAATACACAAGGTAGAACCCCATAATACAAAGACTGATCTTCTCAAAATATTGACTAACCAATTGTTTTCAGCTCAGACTTTCTAAAGTTTTTTTTTTTTTTTTCCCATGGCTTGGTCTTCAAAGACCAAGAAACCAGCTATCTGTTTATACTACATTAATCATATAGTAATAATACCTGGATTCAACTTAACTCTCATTTCAAAGAAAAGAATTACATCTTTTATTCTGAATATGACCACATTGCCTACCAAGTGTCTTGCATGTTGTAAACACTTCCTAAATGTTTGATATTTGGCTGATGATGCAATTTCTCTAAGCCCCAGGTAAAATTTACAGGGGTAATTTTTGTTGATAATAACTAAGTCCATTGGGACTGAATCACATGAGCACAAATGTCAAAGCTATGATACTGTCAGGAACCTCCAGCCCTGTTGCTGTTGAATAAATATAAATAAATATTTATGATATATGCAGAAATAAAATACATAGGACATTTTTATATATGAGTACAATAAACAGGATTGAAAAGAACACAGGATATATTTTTAGCCCATGTTTTCCCTTCTTATGAGACTGGATGGTTTGGTGTTTCATGTTTTTAAAAAGATGTTTTCATTTCCTTTGAGATTTTTATGAGTTCTTTTCGGTTGGGAAAACTGCTGCCTCCCGTGGCACATAGGTCTGTAGAAGCTGCTTGTGGATTTTGGCCCCGGGGACGTAGGCGTTATTGTGTATTTCTACGATAAATTTTCAGGGATATGTAACTTGCCTATAAAAATATGCCTGTGGGCTGAATTTTGGCAGTTAGCATTTTAGTAAGAGAGTGTATTTAGTAATATCTGAATGTCTAAACAACCAACACGTAGGTAAGCTATTTTTAAAAACTGGGTGACAAAAAAAATTGCCACCTTTTGAATGTGTTTGGCTATAACTAAATATCAACTTCCAAATTTATTTTTTAAAAAACATTTGAGAAGCAAGGATTTGAGTTAGCCCTGCCTTGGGTCACCTCATCATGAAAAACAAATAACCCAAATCCTTCATTTGAAAAATCGGTGACACTGAGCTGGACTTTTTGAGTCAATATTAACACACCTTGACTTAGGTCCTTGGGTTCAAATGTTGAGGGCTAGCAATGACTAGGGGTTCTCATTACAATCTCCCTTTTTCTTCACTAACTCAGTTTCATAAGGGTGTGGAGAAGGTATTTAGCTTCCCTATTTAGTATTTACTTTGTCCCAAAAGTACATAAAGACAGCACCTAAGAACTGGAGGGCGTTAGCTTTAACAGGTGTCTGTAATTTGCACGTACGGCTGAAACAAAGGAAGCAGCATTGCTAACTAAGCCGTTTGTTCAGTGGGCTTGTCATCAATAGTTTATGGGTGGGGACACAAATTTATTAACCCGCAAATTAAAACACCCAAATGAGTGAATAATAAGCGCATTTGCAAGACAGATGGCTGTTGTGAAAGACTCCATGCTTTGGATCCAAGCTTGGGCATGGTTCCCTAATCTCTTTTTGCCATAATGCTCACATTTGTAAAATTGGGCTTGTTTTGCAGGGTTGCGGGGTTGTTGTAAAAATTAGACAAATATAAAGTGCTCAAAAACTGGGGACTACATGATGAAAATGTCTTTATGGCCAAGTGTCTGTTGGAGTTTCACAGCTAGAAAGTGCTAATGGGAGTACTCAGTAAGGGAAGGGTGAGGTAGCCCAGAGCAGCCGAGAAAGGCCTGGTCCTTGAAGAGGTGAGACCTGTGTGAGAGCAGAACGTAGACAACGGATGAGGTAGGAGGGAAGAAACTAGGTTTAGAAAGAAGCCTTTCTTTGATCTCACTTAGGACTACATGCTCAAGCCACATGGAAGGATTGTAAATCCAAAATCTCTGCATTTTCATGGTCAGTAGGATAGTACGTTGTTCTTAACACTATGTTTAAGCTGGATATGGCTATTATGACTGAAATTTTCTTTGACTGGAAATGAGAAATAACAGAGAAATCTGTTATTGGCCATATTTTCATATTTTGAAAAATATACCCGTTTATCTCCCAATCACATATTAAGTTGAGCATTGGCTCGGTGCTTTCACAGACATGATCTCATTTCACCCTGACGGCAATGTTGACAAGTATGCATTATTATTCTCACTTTAACTATGACAAAATAGGCTCAGAGAGCCCGGCAGAGCCAGCATTAGCCTTTAACGACACCTTGTTGCACATCCCATACATGTCCATATCTGAATCACATATCACGATGATTTTCTACTGCTGTTCTTAAATTTCAAAACAGTAATTGAGGGAGGGGCACGGGGGCAGGAAAATCAAAGTATGGAGGGAGATCGTGAGCTCTTGGGGTGGAGGTGGGATTGAAATGGGGACTGGGTAGGGAGGAGACTATCAACCATATTCTAAAATAATCCAATGTACTATTAATTCAAATATTTTGAGGGTCTCACTGGGAACCTCAAGAAATATATTTCTTGTTTCCTCAGTTACTTACTGGATCTCACAATTTTGGGGGGGGGTGCAAAATTTGTTATCACATGGATTTCTATGATAACTCTGAGACAAGCGGCTGCTAAAACCCCACCTCTTCCAGCAAGCCTTCCAGGACTACCGCCAACGATGTAACGACTACCAGCAACTCCACCCAGGGTAGGCAGTAGTAAACTCCTGTGATTCCTTCCTACTTGTCACTCTTCCTCCTCAGGCCTGCTGACCTTTCTGTTTTTTCAGTAAAACTTACGCTTTCATTCAACTTTGACAATCACATTGTCTACACTCCTCGTAGAGTCTGCACAGTCTTATCTGTTTATTGGTCTGCCTCATCTTGCAAAGCAGAACTTCCTGACTGTTTACTTGAAGACTTGGGAAAGATCTTGAATTTGAAAACCCGTGAGCATTTCCGTTTCAAGGAGGGAAGCAAAGCTCCCAGGAGCCAGGCCGGCCTGTCTTGAAGCTTTGGGATATTTTCGAGACTCCCCCTTCTGTGCTCGGACTTGCCAGGTTTACTCTGAATGTGGCATAGGTAGAATTTTCAAAGACGATGACTATCAGCACAGTGTGGAGAAGAGCCCCAGCCTCCGAAGCCCGTGGTGTGCAACTACCTTAGTGTCTGTGCTCCTACCAGTGACCAACAAGAGCGTTTAGACAATTGGTGAAGAAAGTTCAGAGCAGATTATAGAATAATTTAAGCATAATTTTAAAGCCTATTTTAGGGCCGCCTGGGTGGCTCACTCAGTTAAGCGTCTGCCTCTGGCTCAGGTCATGATCCCGGGGTTCTGGGATTGAGCCCCACATCGGGCTCCTTGCTCCGCGGGAGCCTGCTTCTCCCTCTCCCACTCCCCCTGCTTGTGTTCCCTCTCTCGCTCTCTCTGTCAAATAAATAAATAAAATCTTTAAAAAAAAAGTCTATTTTACTTTATTACAAAAGGAATCCCTATTTACTGTACAAACTCTGTGAAAGGTAAGCATTCGGATATGATTGACAACAAAGAAGACGCATCTCTTAGCTGGTTTGGGGGCCACTCTCCTTCCACAGCCTCTGCTCTCATTAAAAGACAAATGTGACAAAGGGTACCAAGAAGTTCCTTTTCCTTTCTCTCTTTTCACAACTGCATCTTACAGAGGAATGGCAGATCTAGAATTTTCCACAAAAGGGCTTTGGGGCCATGTCCTATTATTATAAAGAGAGGGTTAAGGCTGTGAGTTTGCATAGCACTTGACCTAAGACCTGGACCATGTCAATTGGTTATTTTAAAGAAGGGCTCATGGAGATGTTCTGCAATATAAAGTCCTGCAATATAAAGCTGTGACCCTCGTGTCACAGTTGCTACAGAGGAATGTTCGAGGGGGCTACCCAGTTGTTTATTCAGCTAACAAGCATTTACTGAACACCTACGTGCAATGCCATAAGGTAGATTCTAGATGAAAACGGACACAAGAAATAAACTTTGGTTTCGCCTGTTATGGAATTTTTTAAATAACAAAAAGATTTTGTTTGACATTGAGGTCATTTTCTACTAAAAATAATTTGGTGATGAAATCCCTGTGGTTAAATTCTTTTGCACATCTATAAATATTTCCTTGGGACTCATTTTTAGAAGGGGATTTGTAAGGTGTCATTGGGTGATCTTAGAACTTAGGATAAAATAACCAGACAAATGCATTAGACACAGATAGAACTTAGCGGATTATTATTTTGATATCTGTAGGGGTTGGGTGACTCTAAAACTATGAAAATATATAAAAAGAATGCAAGCATTTGACTAAAAAGACATTTAAATATCTCAAAGTCTAAAGAAATACAAAATCCAATCCAATGAAGCATTTTCTTTTTTTTTTTTTTAAGATTTTCATTTTTAAGTAGTCTCTGCACCCAACATGGGGCTCAAACTCACAACCCTGAGATCAAGAGTCACATGCTCTACCTACAGAGCCAGCCAGGCGCCCCCAACGAGGCATTTTCAAGAGTGGGTGTCACAAATTCTAATATGTCTTGAAAATTAGGTAATGAAATGACCCAAATCTAAGGTCTTTTGCTAAGTGACCACCTTTTGTTTTAAATGATGACCACTTCTCTGTTAGAGGTTAAAAATGGGGTTCAGTGTGCCAGTATGCCCCATCAGTGTCATAAACAAGGACCCAGTATTGTCTCGGTCTGTACCATCTGGTCCTTATGAGGCTTCAGCAAGCTGAAAACACGATGTAAAAGTTACATGGGGAGGTAATCCTCCAAACTATAAAGGATGACATAATTACTTCATTGGTGGCTAAGCATCTTTCAATTCAAAGATTTAGAAAATTTTTCTTGGTATTAATATATTTTGTATTAGGAAATCTGTGCATACTTAGTATTTTGGGTACTTTCAATGTTTGGAATTTGGCTAGTAGAGTTAACAGATCAGTTTTTTTGTTACAGTTTAGAACATATAATATGTAATGGATTTAGGCTTGTGATTTAAGCTAAAATTTTATTGAGTTGATATACATATTAGAATAGTTAAGTTAAAGTTCATTGCACTTGTGAGTTTATTTTGTTAGATTTATGGTTTATTTGATACCAGGAAGATTTTTTTGCTAAATCAGACAATTATAGTATTAAAAAAAAATGAGTATTTTAAATTTTAAATGGACTTTAAGATGTTCAAAAGCATTCATTTAACTGTAAGTGAAATCAAGCATTAATTGATGGTCTTTAAATATGATTGGAAGTATTTATTGAATGTAGAATATTATTATTATTATTTTTAAGATTTTATTTATTTATTTGACAGACACAGCAAGAGAGGGAACACAAGCAGGGGGAGTGGGAGAGGGAGAAGCAGGCCTCCCTGCTGAGCAGGGAGCCCAATGAGGGGCTCGATCCCAGGATCCTGAGATCATGACCTGAGCCGAAGGCAGACGCCCATCAACTGAGCCACCCAGGCGCCCCTGTAGAATATTATTTTTAAGCTTAATTTAACACTTTAATAAAAAACTACTCTTAAGAATTTGTAACTTTAATTAAAAAGTTCTGAATAATCTTTCTACACACAAAATCCTTCTTCAAAGATAATCAAAAACATCTGGCTTTTAACACAGGATTAATACAAATGCACAAGTCTAGTTGTTCAGTAACTATTGGGTTATCTGTGTTTGAAGTTTTAAATTCTCTTACCCCTGATTAAGTTATCCCCATAATATGCATAGCATTATCCCCACAACACATTTTTTTAATCTTTCTTTTTAACCTCTTATTTTGTTCTTCTTATTCTACTGAATTTTGAACAATCTTGGTCTAGGGCACACATTCTGACTTACAAGCTGATTGGCATAATGAACTTCTAGGGGATATAAATGCATGTTTAGAATTCAGAGATTCTAAAGAAATCTACTGGTTGTAGAGTTTTCATGTTATTAGGTAGGAAAAAAAAAAAGAATTGAGATGACCTAATGAAAGAACCACAAAACTAATTAAAGTTTTGTGAAATAAGCCCCACAGGAAAAAGTTTAAAGATCTGAAATATGTAAACTGGAGAAAACTGAAATGTCTAAATAAAGTGGATTTAAATTTTCCTTGTAAATACTGGTTGGAGTCCTTCCAATAAACTCCTCCCTCCTCCTCCCCACATGAAAGCCAATGAAGCTGAGATTTTTTTTTATTCATCAGCTGGTCTATTAAGTACAGAATTTGAGGGTCTCTTGATATAGGAAGAGATATCCTATGAATTATATGCTAAACAGATATTTTCTTTCCATTAGAGATAGTACAAAAATAGAATTCGCTTTAACTATAGAAAGAAGATTACAGGTTGACATAAAGCTTTAGATCTCAAGATAGCATTGTACAAATAATGTACAAATAATCTTTTTTTCTGGAAAAAGAACTAAAATAAATAGAAACCATTTTTTCTTTTCCTTTTTTTTTTTGTTTGGAAGAGTGTGATTATTTTCTTATAACTGAAAATTTAGTTTATGTTTTGTACAAATTTATGAAATGATAATGCTCCACTACACTAAATACTACCCACATATGATCAGTATTAGTGTTTTCAATAACATTAAGCCATGACCTATGCTTTCAAAGGCCCTGTTTCTTCCTTAAAATATCTCTGATACCAAAAAAGTAATCTCGGGATGGATTTTCCACTTAATTTACAAGAGTCTTAAATTATTTAAAAGAGTCTTAAATTAAATTTGCATGCACCTAGATATTAATTGCTGGTTACACTTATTTTAAGAGTTCTTATCGTTATCTCAGAAAGCATAACAAATATGAGCTGTTGGAGTTCTCCTTTCATAAAGTTAGTAGCATATTTTTTACCTAAAACTTTCTCATTTTAAATAATTTTCTGGTATTGGAAAATAATGTATTTCCTTTCTTTACTGGTAAAAAAACAAAAGGCTACCCATATGTCTCTATGCTTCACTAACCAAACTTTATGATAAGTTAATTAACATTCTTTTTGTTCACTTGTTTGTTATGTACCCAAACAATTGATTTTTATGATGGTTTAATGTCAACTAATGTGGGGGCGCCTGGCTGGCCCAGTAGGTAAACCGTGCAACTCTTGATCTTGGGATTTTGAGTTCAAGCCCCACATTGGGTGCAGAGATTACTTAAAAAAATAAAATAAAATAATGTCAACTAATATGATTGTAAATATGTCAAATTATCATATTCCATGAACATTTCTGTTATACATTTTAAACCCTTAAGTACAAGTCTGTATCTGTAAATGGCTTACTGTAGTATCTAACATATTTCATATGCTAAGTATTGACAAAAATTCTAAAAACTCAACCAAAAGATCTAATCAACAAATTCATTAAAGTTGCAGGATACAAATTTAACATACAAAACTCAGTAGCATTTCTATACACTAGCAGTGAATTTTCTGAAAAAGAAATAAAGGAATTGATCCCATTTACAATATCTTTTTAAAAAAATTTTTTTAAAGATTTTATTTATACATTTGAGAGAGAGTGAGCAAGAGAGAGAGCACACAAGGAGGGGCAGAGGGAGAGGGAGAAGCAGACTGCCCACCAAGTAGGGAGCCCGATGTGGGGCTTGATCCCAGGACCCTGAGATCATGACCCGAGCCAAAGGCAGACCCTCAACCAACTGAGCCAGCCAGGCAGCCCCCATTTACAATATCTTTAAAACAATGAAATTCTTAGGAATGAATTTAACCAACACCATTCTTTAATGACCAGAGAGGACCAGAAAAAGGTGCTGAGGAAACCTCACAGAGCAGAAACTGAAGGAAAGGAAACAAGGGTAAGTAGCCCTTGGGCATAGTCAGGTCCTAGACAAAATTTTAAAGATGTCAAATTCAGTCCTCTAGTTATTCCAACTTTCCTACCTCCCATTCAGGCTCCAGGAAACTAGCTCCTTAGAACCCTCACTGTCACAGTCCCCGCTCTGAACCACACTTGTCTTTCTCTAACCAACCTGTCTCCGGCCCTCAGGGCTTTTTTTTGATGAAATAAAAATCTGCTCATCTGACAAGGTAGTACTTACTCAGTTGCTAATAGGTACCCCTTGGCTAAAGTGATCTTTGCCAAATAGCACATGTACTTTATAATCAGATTCTCCTGAGTATTTAAAGCTTCACTCAGAGAAATTACTTCAATAATAATACTCTCTGGTACTTTGTTAGGTCTGGGTGGGGAAAGCAGATTTGGGGGGGGAGATCTAAATATCCCATGTATATTCATTCATTCAATAAATAATTACTAAGCAATTCCTGTGTTCCAGACACTGTTCTGGGCATGATGGCATCAGAGAGGAACAAGATATACAATGTCCCTTTCTCATAGGATTGTGTTCTAGTGGGATTTAGGGGAGACACCTGTAATTTCATATGGTGACATGCACTATGAAGAAAACACAAAATGGTGATGAGACAGAGTGACTGGGCAAGGTTGGGCAAGATAGGGGGTGCAGGTGGGAATGGTGGGGGGATGTGCTCCTTTTTCTGGATTGGGCAGTCTTGGGACTCATCTCTGAGGAGGTAACACTTGAGCTGAGAATCTGAGTGATTTGGAACTAGCCAGGTAAACATTTGGGGGCAGAGAGTTTTCCAGGAAACTCTTCCAGTGAGGTTGGATGGTCTGCATAAATTCAACCGAAGAATACCAGTAATCCTGGCAATACTGGGCTCTCATTGTCTCTAGAGGTTCCAGAAAACTAGGAAATTCAGACCATAATTTGACACCCCTCATGATCATTTTCTTTTTAGATTTCAATCTTCTAGGCAATTAGAATAGTCATACTTGGCTCATATAAGCTTCTAATTATTCATTTATTCATTAGATCTTTAACATTCATTCAATAAATAGTTATTATCTACCATGTGCCAGATGATACAGCAGTGAACCAAACAGATAAAAATCCACATCCAGGGGTGCCTGGGTGGCTCAGTTGGTTAAGCATCTGCCTTTGGCTCAGGTCATGATCTCAGGGTCCTGGGATGGAGCCCCATGTTGGCTCCCTGCTCAGCAGGGAGTCTGCTTCTCCCTCTCCCTCTGTTGCTCCCCCTGCTTGTGCTCTCTCAAATAAATAAATAAATAAATAAATAAATAAATAAATAAATAAATAAATAAATAAATAAATAACATCTTTAAAAAAAAATCCACATCCATATGGAGTTCGCACTCTAGTGGGAGAGAGATACAATAAAGAAAATACCCTATTTCATGAAGCCTAAGATGCACAATTGCTCACACTTCAACATTTTTGAAATTCTAATGTGGCTTTTTCTTTTTCTTTCTTTCTTTCTTTCTTTCCTTCTTTCTTTCTTTCTTTCTTTTAAAGATTTTATTTATTTTTTTGACAGAGAGAGACATAGTGAGAGCAGGAACACAAGCAGGGGGAGTGGGAGAGGGAGAAGCAGGCTTCCCGCCGAGCAGGGAGCCCGATGCGGGGCTTGATCCCAGTACGCTGGGATCATGACCTGAGCCGAAGGCAGACGCTTAACGACTGAGCCACCCAGGCGCCCCTAATGTGGCTTTTTCAACACTATCTTGCATTTATAATTGGCAGCTGTTTTTCTTTCTTAGTGATACAAAAAATAATATTGTATCTTATAATCAAAGGCATCTTAGATTTGATGAATTATAGTTAATAAAAAATAAGTGCATAGTTAGATAGTGCTAAGTACAAAATAGAAAAGTAAAGCAAGAAGGGAGCAGTAGAAAGTGCTGGTGATGTTGGGAGGCAGGGGAGAAATTGCAATGTTAGATGGGAAGGTCTCATTCAGGTGACATTCATGTACAGACTTGAGGATGGTGAGGAACCTGAGGGATGGTGAGCCATAGGGTCATCTAGGGGAAAAGCATCCCAAATAGAGAACTGCAAGTGCAAAAGTCCCGAGGTAGGAGCTTGCCAGGTGTGCTTAAAGAACAGCAAGGAAAGATATGTGACTGTGACAGAGTGAGCAAAGGAGAGAGCAGTTCAAACAGGTAATGGAGTGCCAGTTATGAATGGCTGTATCAGTTGATTTGCCATTGATGAAGGAGACTGCAGGAGGAGAGGATTTGAGGAAAAAATATGAAGAACCCAACATGGGGCATGTTGGGAAATGTCAAGGAGTCAGTTTATCCTTGTGTCTAGACTCAAGAGAGGCCCATGTTGGAGCTATAAATTTGGAATATATATATACATATATATATATATATGTATATATATATACACACATTCAAATTGTTTATAAATTTGGGATAAGAATGCTAAGGACTGAGTTGGAGTGAGGAGTGTTACTCCAGCATTTGTCTGTGAATCAAATAGGGAAGTTTGTGCTCAAAGATGACTGACTTTCCTATTCTACACTAGGAAGGAACCTTACTCACAAGGCTTAACGTTTCCTAGTTCCAATCCAATTAATTTAAAAGACCCTGTGGGATACATTTAACCATATTGCATGCATTTATCACAGTGGATGATGGCATAGGTGGTTATTCCTTGGGGAGCAGTGTTTTGATCTGTTTTACCTGTTCCAGACACCTTTCAGTACTAATATATTTCAGAATTGAGCACAGTTGTGCCATAAATATCATCCAATCTAGATTTTTCCCATTCCTTGACAGGTTACAAATAATTATATCAATTTCCTTACTCTTTTTTTTAAATTTTTTAAAAAAGATTTTATTTATTTATTTGAGACAGAGAGAATGAGAGAGAGAGAGAGACAGCACATGAGAGGGGGGAGGGTCAGAGGGAGAAGCAGACTCCCTGTCGAGCAGGGAACCTGATGCGGGACTCGATCCCAGGACTCCAGGATCATGACCTGAGCCGAAGGCAGTCGCTTAACCAACTGAGCCGCCCAGGCGCCCCTCAATTTCCTTACTTTTAAAATAGGAATATAATAGCTACTTGACAACATTGTTTTGATGAAATAAAGAAAGAAAGCATTTAATACAACATTTGGGAGCACACTGTCAAATCCATAGGTGTTTATTTCTTTATTTCTTTTTTTCCAGGAACAGTCTTGAAGATATTTTTTTAAAAAATCCACTGGACCAGAGTGTAAAGATATGTTCCAGGGAACCACCCAATGGCACCTGCAATTATAAAAAATGAATGTGCGAGGACATTCCAAGATTATCTTGGAATCATATGAAAAGATTAAATGCACAACCTTTCCGCCCTTTGCAATGTATAAGGAATGACTATAATGCTTTGCATCATTGAAACTGCTCTTATATATAGCTTAAATTGTATCAACAGTATTATTTGTTGTTTATCTTAATTTTAAAGACTGGTACTAAAAATCTAGGCTTCTAGAAGAAAGAGAACTTTCTAACATGGTGCTTCATCATACATATAACATAGCACTGTGTATCCATTGGTCAACAGATTAACTTAATGGATGTCTATGTATTTCTTTTTTTTTTTTTTAAAGATTTTATTTATTTATTTGACAGAGAGATAGCGAGAGAGGGAACACAAGCAGGGGGAGTGGGAGAGGGAGAAGCAGACCTCCTGCAGAGCAGGGAGCCTGATGCTGGGCTCGATCCCAGGACCCTGGGATCATGACCTGAGCTGAAGGCAGACGCTTAACGACTGAGCCACCCAGGCGCCCCTGTCTATGTATTTCTTTAACAACTAATATTTTAAGGACTTACTATGTACTGGCTAGTGTACTAACCACCGGAAATCCATTGGTGAATAAGATAGCGTTTATGCTGTCAAAAAGATTAATGTAAAGAGTGAAGTGGAGAAGGAGAAATTTTACAAGAGGAGTAAGTTCAATGCAGTATGAGAAGACAAGAGCACCAGGATTTTCCCCTGAATCTTTCATAACCCGCTGGAGATTTCATTTACTGGAGGTCTAGCTTCCAATGTCACAATTCCACTTTATGAGTAGCAGATGATTTCAAATATTTGAAATAGACTACCCCATTAGCATCATTCAAGTTTTCCTTTTCCTTTCTACCCCCAGAAGTGTGAATATGAATACCTGAATCTACCCCAAGCATGCTCAGCCACAATAAGAATGGGTATTACAGTCATTTTGCAAGCCAAGCCTGAATCACAGTTTCAGTGAGTAAATTCTCTCTCTGCAGATCTTTCTGTAAAGGGTGCAAGAGTATAAATGTCTTGGCTAAATAACACCAATGCAGGGCGCCTGGGTGGCTCAGATGGTTAAGCATCTGCCTTCGGCTCAGGTCATGATCTCAGGGTCCTGGGATCGAGTCCCGCATTGGGCTCCTTGCTCCTTGGGAGCCTGCTTCTCCCTCTGCCTCTCTCTCTCTGTCTGTCATGAATAAAAAATAAATAAATAAAAATAACACCAATGCTATTTTCCTGGAGGGAGATCAGATCTCATAGAAATATTTTGATTTTCTTCCTGGAGTATTTATAGTCAATGGCTCCTGGAAGCAAAATCTCCCAGTGGATGTAGTTGTTGTGTGTGGTAACTTCTTAAGCCATTTCACTGTCTGTTTTTTTTCTTCTCTCCGAGTTTCAAGGTAGATTACTAGCCTCCCTCAACACTTATCGAGTGCTTATGTGTCCTGGGCTCTAGGGGTGAGGAATTGGATAGTATTCACCTCACAGCCTCGTACCTTTCTTTCTGGACATTGTGAATTCTCTTTGATCAACTTCCAACCACAGAGGTCTCTGTGATATTTGTTCATGGAAGTTACCATTTGATGCTCACCAAGACAAAAGAAAACATAATTAAAATTCAGCAATATCCCAAACCACCTAGAAATGACCCATACTTAGGGAGAAAAATCCTATTCAAAATTCCTTGCTTATCCACTAACAAGTAACCTCAGAAAACATCCCTAAAAAAAGGCTGACAATTTCTATTTTTTTGAAAATGTTAAGTAATTCAGTGAGGTTGAATCAGGTACAAAATATTGAGGAAATTATTCATGGTTTAAAATTTGTCTTTTTTAAAAAAAATTTAGAAGTATACTTTCCATTTTAGTGGGAAAGAATTATTACAGTTTTTGCCTAAAATAAAGAAACATCTCTTTTAAAGCTAGGCTTATCCTGTAATAATTTATCATATATTTCTCAGTTAAAAATATTACATTCAAATTCCCATCCTTCTTGTTAACAGCCTCTTTGTAGACCTCAGTGTATGAGTGCTTATACAGATATGCATTTTCAAGTGAATTTGAGATTTGTAAAGGACTTAATAAATTAGTTGTATTGTATGAATTTCTTTACATCTCTCCCTGATTAGACTGTCAGTTACTAGAGAACAGGGACTGAAATCCTTAAGTATGCACAGACCCGACACCTAATGGAATTCCAATAAATAATTCTTGAACTGGATTCTCAAGTGGGCCCTAAAGACAATGAGACTTGTGGATAAATAGGAATTGGAAGGAAAATTAAAAATAAACTTTTAATTCTGGTCATGTATTTCTTTAAGATATCTTATGCCCTAGCACTGTATATAGAATCGGTAAGATAATAGTAGGTAGAAGGTGATGCCAATCCCCAGAGCAGTAACACATTTTATGAGCAAACTAGTCTTAGAGGAGATTTTTTTCCCTGTTTTTTTCTTGGTTGTTGTTATTTCTAGTATCTGCAATTAAATGAACGGAACTGCTGCATCCAACAATTTTCTGCGCTTATTGTCTATTTAAAGCCAAATATAGCAAGATTCCCAGAGCAGTGGATTCTTTTTTTTTTTTTTTTTTTTTTTTTAAAGATTTTATTTATTTATTTGAGACAGAGAGAATGAGAGAGACAGAGAGCACATGAGAGGGGGAAGGGTCAGAGGGAGAAGCAGGCTCCCCGCCGAGCAGGGAGCCCGATGCGGGACTCGATCCCGGGACTCCAGGACCATGACCTGAGCCGAAGGCAGTCGCTTAACCAACTGAGCCACCCAGGCGCCCGAGCAGTGGATTCTTATAATGGCTTTGCTTCTTTACCTTCTCAACAGCTGTGTGTCCATGTGTGTGCCCATGTGTGTGTGTGTGTGTGCATGCTTTTTTATATCATTACCGACCTATTTAAAGAGGAAAACTTCTGAGAAAAATCACCAGAGAACTGAGTTTATCCTGCTCTGACAAACTAAAAATATGAAAACAAAAAACCAGTTTCAGCAAATCATCTCTTACCTCTCTTTACAAACACTTGATCCATTTGCAAAATCACAAACTTTTAACTTAAAAGTTCTTTCCCTCAAAATATATAATATGAAAGGGAAGAATAATAAAGTCATATCATTGATGCAAAGCCAGGGTTTGCACCAGGTTTCTAGGGTCCTTATTAATGCATGTGAGCTAACCTCATTCAGAAAGTTTCCCTTTAAAATGTTGGGTTCATTCTATCCTCTTTGTGCAAAGGACAATCGTGGGCATGAGGAAGAGAAGAGTCTTTTAAAACAGCTTCTTTTCCAGTTGTCTGCCTTCCGTTAATCAATGAAGTTCATAACTATTTATTGAATGCTTACTAAGTATCCCCTGCATTAGGAGATACAAAGATGAATAAAACTAGGTCCATCTCCTTAGGGAGAGTGACAACAATACATAGGGCAGGCACACTGTGGGGAGGCACGTGACCTGTCTGGGGAAGGTTTCCCACAAGTGTCTTTTCACTGGAGCTGGGAGGGGGAGTTGGCGTGCTGGAGAAGCAGGGAAGGGGAGAGGTGGAAGGAAGGCCCTTCATTTCAGGCAGGGTGGAACCACAGGGATAAAGGCAAGAGACACTGGAGGACCTCCTATGTTTGACAAGTGGGGAGGCGTCTGGAAGGCTCAGAGGGTGGAGAAGTAAATAGCATTTGGATTCTGAAGGCCTGAAGAGGGAATATGGGCTTTGTTCCCTAGACCTGAGATGGCTGCTTCTCAAAGTGCTCTGTATGTACTCACCCAGTGGCATCTGAGGCTTTAGGATAAACATAGTGCAGCTTCCTAGACTACCAATTTAACGTGAAGATTTGGGGAGGGAAAAACCATCATTTTTATATAAAAATAAACATGTATATATTGTAAAGTAGAAAGCCACATTTTCTGTTTGGCACAGTTGCTTAGGGTTTTGCCCTAGATGCTCAGATTTGCTCTTCTTCCAACCCTTCAGCCATTAGGCGTCCTCTGCTTACGTCTGGGAATTGCCGGAAAGTCATCAGTTAGCTGGCGTAGAGCCTGGACCTGAGTACAGCCACCCAATCAGAATCAGGAGACTAGCACCTTCAGACTGGCGCTCCTCCCCCTCCCAAAGAACCCCCCCCCACTCTGCCCCCGGTGTTAGGTGCATTCATTCCATCCTTTCTCCCTTCTCTGATGTGTATCTGAGTAGGAGTTCCAAGTTTAAGTGGAAAGATAATAATTATAGCGTCATTTATTAAGACGACTATGTGTCATGCTCAGAATCTACATTATGACATTAAACTCTTAATCTCCTGCTAGAAACTGTGCTTGTTTTGCATAGGAGAAAACTGAGACCTAAGGTCACATAGTTTGGAGTGTTGGGGTCAGAACTTGAAGTCAGGTCTATCTGACCCCAAAGCTCGTTTTCTAAGTACTCTCCTTTATGTAACTCTGCTTGGGAAAAAAAAAAAAAAAATGGTTGACAGAATTAGTTAACCACGTCTGTGGTGAGTCCTGATGCTCAAAACAGCATACTTGTACATGGTGTCCTAAATCCACAGAGACAAAGCCATACCCAGGTATAAGCCTGCCCACTGTGCACTTGCAGAATCTTCATCCTGAGTTGCCAGACCTCTTTCAAGGCCACAGAACCCAAAGCAAACATTGGGGCTGGGGAGGTAAAATGCGGATGCCTCAGGCTGGGGTGGAGTCCACTTTGCCTCTGTGGCCCAAACAGGAGTGCATACAGTTCTAGCCTCATACCTTACCTATGGGAACTAAGACTCAAACCAAAGAGCTAATGCAAGCACTCTCATTCAGCACTCCTTTAGGCTTTTATGACCTCCGCCTATAAGTGAGGGTGGGGCTTGTTGGCAAATTTATGTAAATTGGCACTTCATTTCCTAGTTGATCAATGTTTTTCTTACACTTTGTACTCACCCTGTTATAGAAAGTTGTTTGTTTTTTTTTTTTAATCTGGCAAAGCATGAATTCACCAGAAATTTGCAAATTGTTTTTTTAATAGAAGCTTGCAAATCATTTTATTTTTATTTATTTTTTTAAGATTTATTTACTTTAGCAGGGAGGGGCAGAGGGAGAGGGAGAGAGAGAGAGAACCTCAAGCAGACTCCCAGCTGAGCACGGAGCTGACCTGGGATTGGATCCCAGGACACTGAGATGCTAACCTGAGCCAAATCAAGAGTGGGCCGCTCCACCGACTGAGCCCCCCAGGCACCCCGCAGATCATTTTACAAAACAGACATTTTCAGAATCTTACCTGCTCTTACATACTTGGGGGAAAAATTAGTACTTAAAGGGCAGGAAATTAAATATATGGTAAGAGCCTAGCTGTAGGACTTTCGTCTGCCTGAAGAGTCATGTGTGGAGTTCATTTAGTGCTGATTCTGGGTCCCGGCCTTAGGGATTCTGAGTTAGTACTTCTGGAGGGTCCATGAAGCGGCAGAGTTAACAAGCAACCAGGAGATTCTGAAGCAGATCACATTCTTGAAAAGTACTCTCTGAGCTACTGTTCTGGAATACTATATAATCACTTTGCTTGTTTTCCAACTTTTCCAGTTTTGAGATTGTATTATTTTTGTAATCAGAACCAAACATCTAGTTTTAACAAAAAGAAAATGATTCCAACTGCTGCCTTAGGCTACCATAAATACTTTGCAAAACTTCCAACATATCCCATGATTTCTTGCTGAATTTTAGTCTCTAAAAAATATGCAACTGGGCATTAAGAATTCTCCGTTGGTGCTCAGTCTCTTTCCCCAACCTCCAAGCAGACTGAATTATTTGAGCCAGGCTCTTAATGCACAATTACAATAATGAAAAGAAAAAAAAAAAAAAAGATGTGCAACTGATAGATGCATCAGTACTGTGAACTAAGGATTATGATGAAACCATTAAATTTTAACTTATTAGCAATTAAATAGCAATGCCGTGTAAATGCTTCACCAAGAAGTAGGGGCAGAACTACTTATCGAGAAGAGCTAGAAAGGGCAAGAATGTCTGCTGTGTCAACCAGGACACAGATCACACAAGTCAGAATGGGCTGAGCTTGCTTTTTTTTCCATGCCTTCACACCTCTGAGCTTTTTCAGGCACACCCGGGTTCCTGTGCTTTAGGGTCCATGGTTCCCAGGTTAAGAAATCCTGGACCAGCCTGTTGAGGTAGTTTTGGAACTTGCCTCATCATCCAGGTATTTGCTGTCCTCTCAGGATAAGAAACTATTTTGAGCAGAGTAGGGCCAGTTTCAGGGACTCCTTGGAAAGACTCAGTTCTACACAGGTTTACCAGCGGTATGAGCAGAATAAGAGGACAACTTGAACTCCAGGCAAAATGCTGTATTAGGTTTTCACATCCATAATCTAATTTCATCCCAACTTCAAATTGTCCTACATTTTAGAGATGAGTTTCACAGAGGGTAAGCAACCCTCCCAAATTCACACAGCCATAAGTGGTAAATCCCAGTTTCAAATGAAAATCTGTCTGATATTCAAACCCAGAAGACCTCATGTCCAAGGGGGGGGGTCACATAAAAAACCCTAAGTAGGATCTCACAAGCCACGAAAAGTAATATGGGGATATTACAATCTCTGAGGCCAATGCAGCACTGGAGGGGGCAAATGGGAGACTGTGGAGAAATTGAGAAATGATGATGCATGCTATGAGGTAAGTTTCAATGTTTTGTTTACTTTTGGACATTAGAAAGCATATTTGAAAGGCTGGCTTGGGGTCGCCTGGGCGGCTCAGTCAGTTAAGTGTCTGCCTTCAGCTCAGGTCATGATCCCAGGACCCTGGGATCGAGCCCTGCATCGGGCTCCCTGCTCAGCGGGAAGCCTGCTTCTCCCTCTGCCTGCCACTCCCCCTGCTTGTGCTCTCTCTCTCTCTCTCTGACAAATAAATAAATAAAATCTTAAAAAAAAAAAAAAAGAAAGGATAGCTTGTATCCATAAAAGCTAGGATAGAAAATTCATTAAGGGAAGGAAAGAGGTGTTTACGCAACTAGATTCTAAGTAGAACTAGGTAATCAACAGCCTCAGCAGCTTAATTAATAAGAGATGATGACAAAGGGGCATATTTTCAATTAAGAAGAGCACTTATTCAAGATCAGCTTAACTGATACATGTTCTGCAAGACTGAAAAAGATTATTTAACTGTGATCCTATCTTATTTATAGAGAGCTTAATGTACTAGGAAAGATTTGTTTCACTTTGTTTCAGTTCAAATCACAAGTCTATAAAAATGTTTGTTAGATAAGCAACGAAGAGACATTAAAAATGTCACCGAAAGGCTTCTCCACTGTCACCCCAGACTCAATTGCATTGCCCTCTTTTGTTTTCCTCAGAACGCTTGGTACTACCTGCAGTTATCTTAATTTATATACTACTTGTGTGTCTACTAGAGTATGATCTTCCCGAGAGCTGTCTGGTTCGTCACCGTACACCCGGTCATACATCTGTGCCTGGCACCTGGGAGGAGCTGGTTGTGAATTTGTGCAAGAAATGAATAAGACAGTCAAAGCACTTGCATGAGGGATTTAAAAATATTTTATCTGGCTAAGTTTATGTTTTGGATCTGGTAGCAGAAGAATGATATAGCTACATCTAAAAATGTTACCTCATTATTTGGATTTGTAGTTACTATCCTGTATTTTTTTTTTGAGAGTGCTCTGAAAAAGTATATATTTTATATAAAATAGAAAGATACATTACATAGAAAGCCAATATTTATTGTGTGCTTACTACGTGCCAGACACATATTATCAAGTCAATCCCACCACACCACCACGAGCTAGGGCAGTATTTTTACCTTCTAAATTTTATAGATGCTAAAATTAAAGCACAAGGAGATAAGGCAACTTACCAAAGTTGTCCAGCAGGGAGGTTGTGGAATTGGGATTCGAACCTAAGCCATCACAATCTGGAATCTATAGTCTCAATCACTATGTTCTACTGGCTCTGTATCATTGTTACACATGGATTTTGGGGGGGGGAGTGGCATAAACATGGCAGGAATCGTTACATGCTTAGAAAAAAATTTTTTTTTTAATTCTATAATGGTCCTGACATTTGGTGCAAACACAGGTCTAAGAAGTAGACATGATGCCATAGATTGCACATTAGTCACAAGGGGGAAAGCCAGTAACTACGCAGGGGAGAAAAAGACTACATCTTGACTAGCTAACCAAAATTAAACTGCCAGTGAGGAGGTGGTGGACATCATGGGTCCACCATGGATGGAATACCTTGAGAAGGACGTAACATCACTTAATGTAATGATACATAACCTGAATCTAATCATGAAGAAACATCAAACAAGCCTAAGCAGAGGAATATTTCATAAAACAACAGCTGTAAAACAAAAATGTCAATGCCATGAGAGACAAAAGAAGGCTGGGAACCTGTTTCAGATTAAAGGAGAATGAAGAAAAATGGCAATTAAGTCTAATGCATGATCCTAGACAAAAATCCCATATAGAAGAGAGAAAATGGGATACATGATCAAATAAATTGACAAAATTCAAACATGGACTACAGATTAAAGTAGTAGCAATATTGAATTTCCTCAATTTGATAACTGTACTGTGATTATATAAAGAGTAACCTTGTGCTTTGGAAATACACACTGAAGAGTAAAAGGATAAAGGGGTATGATGTGTGCACCTTCTTAAATGGTTAAAAAAAAACAGTAAAGAATGATAATGTATGTAGCAAGTTTTTAAAAATTGGTGAATTTGTGTAAGTTGTATATGGAGTTATTTGTATTACTCTTGAAACTTTTTGGTAAAAGAAATAATTTAAAGTTAAAAATAATAATTTAATAATTTAAATTTAAATTTAATAATAATAATAATTTAAAGTTAAAAAAGGAAAAAATGCTTCAAGGAGGCATTGGGTTTATTATTTGATATAACTGATTTACGTAGACTGTATTTCAAGAAAGAGCTTATCCAAACTAGGACACGGTTTGAGTTGTTGGGTGTGTTATCATGCTTCTGTCACAGGAATCACTATGTTGTCACTAATTATGACCACTTATTATTGGCATTCAATTTCTATTCAATCTAAGGCATGGTATCCTGTATGCCTTAAAGATTCTCTGATAGAAGCGTTCAGAATCACCTCAAACAACTGGTATCCTGTAGTTAGGTAGAGAGAGACCGAATGATCCAGGGTTTCGGCTAACAAACCATGAGTTGAGACCTGAGAGAGATCAGTGAGGCTTTATTAGATCTCTAATTTACAAATTAAGATATGGAGGAAAGAATGTTAAGGAATTGGCCAAAATTATATATTCATATGAAATAAGGAAAAAGCGAGTTTAGAAGGTGGGTAATAATAAGCAAGAAGAGGTGGAATGCATATTTGTTGCATTGTTATGTAATAATTGCTATGTGAGGACTTTGGATTACTCTAGTGGACAGCACACATTGATTCCCAACGTTTATACCATTTATGGAAGCAAGAGTTTGTTCCTTTTTTATTTGTTACACTAATGTTTAAAAACTCCCAGTTTTGATAGAGCTCTTTTCTTAAAACTAGCTATTTTGGCAAAGGGGTAACTTTAGCTGAATGTCTAGGAAGTCCCCCCGGAATCCTTTTTCTCTTGAGTAGACTACCGTTTGAAGACAGACACTTAATCTTATGTAATGGTGATCATTACTGACAAGTAGAATTTTCAAGTCTTCCCTGGTACATATAATCACAAATGGAAAAGAATCTTGTACCAAGTCATTCAGATGCATTCTAAAAAGACTGTCAGCAAGTTTGTTTACATTGATGATTCCAGCCACCTAAATGAGCAATCCAGCCGCTGAATGGCTAATCTGTCCCAATGCAGTACAATTCAACTTAGCACTCAGAATCCATAAGGCAAAACTTGATTTCACTATAATTTATAGACATAAATTAGCTAATTACTTCTTCCAAAGCCTTGAAGATTAAATAAAGTCTTAACATAGCCTATTACTAATGTTGATAGAGGAAAGTAAGGTGTTTCTCTAAGAACTTAAGAAACTAGAAAAAGATTATTTTCCTAATATAAAGGAGAGATGATAGTAGTGATACATAAGAGTAACCCAAGAGGGGCGCCTGGTGGCTCAGTTGTTAAGTGTCTGCCTTCGGCTCACTCAGGTCATGATCCCAGGGTCCTGGGATTGAGCCCCACATAGGGCTCCCTGCTCCGAGGGAAGCCTGCTTCTTCCTCTCCCTCTGCCCCTGCTTGTGTTCCTGCTCTCACTGTCTCTCTCTCTGTCAAATAAATAAATAAAATCCTTAAAAAAAAAAAAAAAGAGTAACCCAAGAGAATGCTGGCAATAGTGAATAGAGTTTTTAATTATGGACATGTACAAAACAAACCCTACTCAAGGTGTTTAAAGTATTTTTTTTTAAAGATTTTATTTATTTATTTGACAGAGAGAGAGAGGGAACACAAGCAGGGGGAGTGGGAGAGGGAGAAGCAGGCTCTCCGAGGAGCAGGGAGCCCGATGCGGGGCTCGATCCCAGGACCCTGGGATCATGACCTGAGCCGAAGGCAGACCTTAACGACTGAGCCACCCAGGCACCCCAAGGTGTTTAAAGTATTATTTGAGGAAGGTATGAATGGATGTGATTATAATAAAGGAAGACAAAATAAAAACAACTGTATAGATATAATGAATGAAGAAAGATTTTATTTACAAAAACAGAAGGAGCCTCGGAAAGGGGAGTCCAACTACCAATAATGTGGCACCTCCGTTAGGAAAGACTTGGTGCTCTCTGTGAGTGACAGGTGTGGTTCATCAGCCTCACCTGGACCTGGGACGCAATCCCCCTCAAGACTGGCTTGCTCCTGCGTTAAAGTTACGTTTCTTTTCCTCACTAAGCTCCCTTCTGCATTTGGCTGCTCAAAAGGAGAGAATGCACCCAGCAAATGAACTGGAGCTTCTGTTCCATTTGTCAGCTACGTTTCTCATTTAAATGAAGAATTTGTCACTCTGTTTAACTCAGCAAGCTCTTGCCAGTTTAGTTAGCAATATTAGATTCCTTGCTCCCATGTTGCCGTGCTGACTCTTCAAAGCTGAAGACCAGTTTTCTGCGAAGCAATGACCATGCCCAGGTACTGCTAGATTAAAGGAGCTGCATCCCCACAAACTCTCCCTAAATGACAGTTCTCTCTTTAAACCCTCAATCTGTAATCATTGGGAGATGTATCATTCTGCTAATTAACCATAATTAATTTTATAGCCTTAGTTCCACATCTTACTGGTTTTAATGTTATTTCAAAATAAAAACCTGCAGCAACTAAAGCATTACATCAGCAATGTGCTATGTATTATCTCCTTCTCACAGCTGGATGGATGGGACAAAGCAAGATGGAAGCCTGAGGGGTCTGGGTGAGGGGCGGGGAGTTGAGGACAGGCTCCATTCAGGTTAAGCACTGGTTTATAGGTTGCACTTCAAAGGACTTGGGACATATTCAGAAGACCATCAGGCAGCATAGAATGAGCAAGGCAAAGAGACCCAAGAAAGTCTGAACTCCCCTTTTCCCACCCACAGGAAGGAAGATCTATTAGGCCTGCCTGAAACCTTTACTCCTGCAAGTGCTCTACCAACCATCAATTTTCCTGATCTCACTGTCCTCACAGTTGTACAGTTCGCTCTTTAAACCATATTATCCTGCAGGGAGGTGAGGCTATCTCACAACAGAATAATATAAATACCATTCAGCTAATATCTATTGAATGCCTATGACATGCCAGGCACTCTACTTCATAGAGTCATCTCATGTAACCCACACAAGTCTGCAAATTAGTTGCTGCTGTTAGAGAGTATATATATATGTATTTAATATATTTAAATTTATTTGTATATACTTAAATATATATGTGTATATATTTACACATAGATGTGGAAATTGAAGTCTATGAAGGTTAAGTAAGACAGGTCAAAATTCACACTGCCAATAGGTGGAACAGGATTGAAATTTACATCCGTCCGTGTCCTTCCCACTGTACCAAGTGACAAGAGCACATTTGCACAAATCCCTAGCCAATTAGTGTCCACCTTACCTTGGACCCAGGCCATTTTCGAAGCAGCTTGGTTTAGATGCACAAAAGTTCCTCTGGAATTTCAGGGATGAAACAGCTTTTCGTACCTACCTATAGAGACTGGCAGTTATTATTAATTATTGTTATTATTAATCATTATTTCACCTGAATATTCAAGCAGGACAAACATAATGTTGCATGAATTGTTCTTTTTAATATTTACTTTCATATTGATTTTTACCTTCTTAGTGCCTTTATACTTAGTGTCATATTTTTCTAAACACTTATGACAGATATAGCCAATCCACATCCTTCCAAATATTCTCAACTGTCAACACTACTTACACTTTTAAAATTTTAGTTTACTTCAGGAGAGAACACTTCACTGACAAAAGACTGTAGTGTTCCTGAACAGCAAATAGACTTTTTATTGAAGGACTCAAAAGTCTAGGAGAACACAGACCAACCACATTTTGTATCCTATAAGGGATCTGGAACAAACTGGTGTTCTGTAAATATGAAATAATATACCAATTGAATTTAAGTTACCATTCATCATTTCAGGCTAATTTTATACCTTAATGGAATGGATATTATTTTCATAACAGTACAAAGAAAATGATTAAAACTGTTACTTGTAGATTGTGTTTCTAAGATGTTGGAGGCTTCCCCACCCCCTGTGGTGTATTTAAAACATTAATAGTATTACTATTATTACTCTCATTTTTGAGTAAGAAAAGACAATCAGATAGATATTTGTTTTTCCAAGGTAATACAATGACTATGGATCAATTAATAGCTTCTAGTTTAGTCAACTTGTGCTTTAACTCTTATGTTCCAATTTTTTGTTTTCCAAAAGAAATGTCTTTTCACTTATTCTTCAATCACTGCAGATAGGAAGTTGTCTGGGACAACTTAAGAAAGTATTTTGCAGGGGCGCCTGGGTGGCTCAGATGGTTAAGCGTCTGCCTTCGGCTCAGGTCATGATCCCAGGGTCCTGGGATCAAGTCCCACATCAGGCTCCCTGCTCCTTGGGAGCCTGCTTCTCCCTCTGCCTCTCTCTCTCTCTCTGTCTCTCATGAATAAATAAATAAAATCTTTAAAAAAAAAAAAGTATTTTGCAGTGCTGATTCGAAGGGACACAATGTTTATAACAGCACTATCAACAATAGCCAAACTATGAAAAGAGCCCAAATATCCATCAACTGATGAATGGATAAGGAAGATATGGTATATATACACAATGGAATATTACTCTGCAATCAAAAAGAATGAAATCTTGCCATTTACAACAATATGGATAGAACTAGAGTGTATTATGCTAAGCGAAATATGTCAGAGAAAGACAAATACCATATGATTTCACTCATATGTGGAATTTAAGAAACAAAACAGAGAACATAGGGGAAGGGAAGTAAAAATAAAATAAGATAAAAACAGAGAGGGAGGCAAACCATAAGGGACTCTTAAATATAGGGACCAAACTGAGGGTTGCTGGAGGGGAGATGGGCTAAGTGGGTGATGGATATTAAGGAGGGCACTTGTTGGGATGAGCACTGGGTGTTATTTGTAAGTGATAAGTCAGTAAATTCTACTCCTGAAACCAATACTACACTATATGTTAACTAACTTGAATTTAAATTTTTAAAAAAGTATTTTGCATCGGTAGTAATCAAACCAGATGATTTCTGAGGTTTCTTATAAATTTGATATTACTTTAGGTATAAAGCATTTAATATTAAAACCAAATAGGGCGCCTGGGTGGCTCAGTTGGTTAAGCGACTGCCTTCGGCTCAGGTCATGATCCTGGAGTCCCGGGATCGAGTCCCGCATCAGGCTCCCTGCTCGGCAGGGAGTCTGCTTCTCCCTCTGACCCTCCTCCCTCTCATGCTCTCTGTCTCTCATTCTCTCTCTCGCAAATAAATAAATAAAATCTTTAAAAAAAAAAAAAAAAAAAACCAAATAAGCATATAATATAGATTTAATATCTTTTCAAAGGGTTACCTATGTGTTATAAAATATATGAACAATATAGAATTGTGATAAACACAAAAATATTGGGCAGGTACTGCCATACTTATGGTAATGACTTCTCCAGTGACCCTGTCAAGCCAGTTTCTCTCCCTTTTGAAGGACAATTCTTTTTCTTTCACTCTAGACATTGCTCCTAGATAGGAACTGCCATGTTCTTACATGCCTGCCCATCCCTGGCTATGGGATAAAGAGGGTATGTGAACCAATTTGGGCAATGACAGTACCTACATTATTGGCCCCAGTAATTGGTGCAGGAATGGGCATGTGACCCAAGCCAGGCCAATCGGAATCCTTCCCTGAGATTCTTGCTAATTCAAGATGAGGGAGGAAGAACTTTCTGGGAAAATATGAGCCTAGAATCTGCCAGCAATGGCCATGTCCCCACAGCGTGAAAAAAGCAAGCCTGCAGGTCAAGAGGAAGATAGATGAGATCCAGAAAGAAAAATAGCGAAATTGTTTATGGCATTCCTTGACCCCAGATATTCCTCAGGCCACCTGCACACATGCCCTTCCTACATTTGGGAACATGATCCAATGAACTCCTTCTTTTTTTTATGCTAGCTCAAATAGAGTTTCTAGCATTTGCAGACTCCCCCTGCCCCGAAAAAGCCTGATTAGTACAATTAATGTATAAAGTTGAAAGCAGAATAATCTCCCCAACCCCATCTCCAGAGGTCCTCATCAGGGTTTTATGGGTGTAAGTTCAGAAACCCAATTTGATCCATCTTAAACAAATAGGGGGATTTATTTGCTCATATAATGGAGCCTTTGGAAGGGCAAGTTGTGTGAGCTAGCCTTCTGGATCGACACTAGGAGATCAGGAGCGGCTCTGTCTCCTTCCTGTTTTTCTCTGCATGTTAACTTCATTCTCTCAGACTGATTCTTTTCCGCTTGGAATGAAATTGGCCACCAGCAGCTCAAGAATCATTCTGTGACCAGAGAGGGAAGAGGCCTTTCTCCTCCTGTTAAAAGAGGCTAGTTAGAAAAGCAGAGTGGCCAGAGGCTCTCGGGGAGCACAACTGGCCAAGTCCTGCAGCCAAAGAGAGAGAGAATTGAAAAGACAGTGGTAGCTTCCATATGGAACAGCTGACAAGAGCAAGAGGGGTGGCTTATCAGAGAGGGTTGCTGTTTCTAGAAGAAAAGAGACGTGTAAAGCAGATAACCAGTTACTGATCACATGCTTTCCTTTAACAGTTTGGTGCGTACCTTCCAGACTTTTGTCCCTTGTGAGTAAATGTAGAAAATAGGAAAATTCCAGTGTATCTGCTCATGCTGGATGCATCCCAATATTTACGACAAAGCATAGCTAAATACAGATTTCTCTGTGAAAATGAGACCTGCCATATTGTATCTTGTGTTAATATGAAAGGACAAAATTGTCCCTGTCCCTAATTGGTGGCATTCTACTTTCTTTCAGGCCAAGAGAAAAGCAGAATTTCCCAAAAGAACTTGGAGGTGCAGGCATAACTCTGCCTAACTTTTGGCAAGAGAACACCATTCTGAAAATATATTACAAAGATATCCTTCTTTTTTTTATTTTTTAAAGATTCTATTTATTTATTTGAGAGACAGAGAAAGCACAAGGAGGGCAGGGGAGAGGCAGAGGGAGAAGGACAAGCAGATTCCCTGGTGAGTGTGGAGCCAGAGTCGGGACTCGATCCCAGGACCCCAAGACCATAACCTGAGTTCACTTAACCCACTGAGCCACCCAGGCACTCCACAAAGATATCCTTCTGATAGAATCCTGAGACTGCTCTATCACTTCTGCTATGTCCCTTAAGATGCTCCTAGCATGGTTGTGGGCATTCAGCATATTCCCAATAAATAGATGATTAACTGCCTTGGAATCTAAAATCTGAATGTCTTTTCATCAGACCTCTGCTGTTCTCTATGTATAATATTACATGTAAATATATATATATTTGAAAAGAAGTTAATGGTTTTGCAGTTCGGTAATGTTTAAAAAACATCTGCACGGCTTTCTATTCTAAGCTGTGGCAGCCAGCCTCTGAGAAGGGCCCCTCTGTGGTGTTCATGCCCTTGCATGATCTTCTCCCACAATGAATCAAGGCTGTTTTGTGTGACCAATAAAGTAAGACAGAGGTAATGGTTTCCGAGGCTAGGTGACTGCCGCCGTGCCTTGTGCTCTCTGATTATTCACTCTGGGAGAAGTCAGATGCTGTGTCATGGATATTCAAACAGCTCTGTGGAGAGGCATGGGTGGAAAGAAACTAATGTCTCAGGCGCCTGGGTGGCTCAGTCGTTAGGCGTCTGCCTTTGGCTCAGGTCATGATCTCAGGGTCCTGGGATTGAGCCCCGCATCGGGCTCCCTGCTCTGCGGGGAGCCTGCTTCTCCCTCTGCCTGCTACTCTGCCTATCTGTGCTCTCTCTCTCTCTCTGTCAAATAAATAAATAAAATCTTTAAAAAATAAAATAAAATAAAAATAAAAAAGAAACTAATGTCTCCTGCCAATAGCCACACCAACTTGCCAACTGTGTGAGGGGGCCACCTTTAGCCCCAGTGAAGCCTTTACATGAGGTCAGTCTCAGGAGACACCTGAGAAAAGCTCGCAAGAAGACTGAGCCTGAACCACCCAGCCCAGCCGTTCCCTAATTCTGGCCTATGGATGGATACAGTGGAAAATAAGAAATGTTTATTGTTTTAAGCCACTAAATTTTGGGGAGTCATTTGTTACACAGCAATAAATAACTAAATATAAATGAATAAAAATGAATTTAACAAATATATCTCAGTATGCTTAACAGCAACCTTTTCTTCTGAAATTCTAAGTCAATTTTGAGATGTCAAATTAGACCACATTACCACATATGGAATATGTTTTCTGGTTCCTTCTTCCTGTTGAAGCTACTATTCTGAAAGTGCCTATCTCTAAGACACTAATAATTAAACATCTGTCTTCAGCCAATGAGATCTTTGTTGCAGAGAAAACTAGAAACCTTGTTTTCTTTACCAGTAGTAAAAATTCAGGCAAGAGCTGAGGTCACTAGTGAAAGAATACAAAGTAGCAGTTGGGCAGTATCTCTCCACCCCACCCAACAGGTTTTCCTTTAAATGCTAAATAGACCTGTACCTTAAAAAACAAAAACAAAAAAAACCACATTTAATAAAAGTTCTGCTATTCATATATATTTTAGAATTTTTTTTGTTGTTTACTTTCACTAAATAACTTGTTGAGAAAATGCACGCTACTGAATTATTTTTAGTTATATAAACTTCTTGTTAATTGCTAAAGGAAGGGGTTTTTGGAAACACTCATGCTAATATTTGCTTTCCTGAACACCAACTGTCTTTAGCTACATGTTCAAAAGGTTCAAAGAAAGAGCTTTAAATATTGCAGAGAAGGAAGAATAAGAAAAAACTATTTTTCTAAAAAAAAAGAACTATTTTTAGAAAAATTCAAATTGATCTAGGCATTCTAACAAAGGTGGTAATGAATTATATTTAAGTTCATGTCTAAAATTACAGGATTTAACATGAGTAAATATGAAAATATGGTTCCTTTTTAGCTGCAGGTTTAAAAAAAAAAATCCTACCAAGTTAAAAATCATTGTCATTCAGAAAGTAGATTAGTGGTTGTCCAGGGCAGAGGGTGCAAGGGATGGGGAGTAACAGCTAATGGGTTCAGGGTTTTTTTGAATCTAAAATTAGATGATGATGATGGTTGTACAGCTCTGTAAATTTACTAAAAAACCATTGAATTTCATACTAGAAATACAAATTATATCTCAATAAGTCTGTTCTTAAAAATTGTCATTGATGACTGAAAATAAAATATTTGCAATGTGCAAAAAGTCACCAAAAGAAGCATTCTAGCTCAAGTGTTGCTTTCCTGCTTCTGACCTGTTAGATGTGCATAACTAAAGCTGAAATCAAATTTTAAGATGCTCCAATGGTACATTAAAAAACCTCTCTAACAAGAAACACATTTAAGAGGCCTTATTTAAGCATGGAGTTATGCTTCACCTTGTGCTGACAATGAATTTGATCGACTTTGAACTTGCTTTCAGAACTGAAGAGGTAATAGCTACAGTTGTTTGCAGTTACTATCAAGGCAAATGCACAGTGCAAAACTGAAACTCTTACAAGTGAAAAAGGCATGCTTTTCATAGACATTACTGTAACCACAACAAAGCATGCCAGAGATTTTGCATTTTAATTCTTTCAAAGGGTTACAAAGAAATTGTTTTTCTGTGGGTTACCTTATATATATGGAACAGTTGTGAGCTCTAAAGTATGCAAGTCTATTTTTGTTTGTTTATTTTAGTTTTTTACTTCTGGCACTGCAACAACCACCAAAAAAATCTTGGTAATTAGCTTTAGTTGACTGTCTGTAATACGAGTTTTTTGAATGGGAAAGGTTTAGTTCTTTTGTTTTTTTTTAAAAGATTTTATTTATTTATTTGACAGAGAGAGACACAGTGAGAGAGGGAACACAAGCAGAGGGAGTGGGAGAGGGAGAAGCAGGCTTCCCGCTGAGCAGGGAGCCCGATGCAGGGCTTGATCCCAGGACCCTGGGATCATGACCTGAGCCGAAGGCAGACGCTTAACCGACTGAGCCACCCAGGTGCCCCAAAAGGTTTAGTTCTTAAGTAAAAGGCCAAAGATAATTAAAGGTACTGTAACTATATCTGTATCTATACATTTACAAATTAATTAAGTTTATTCAATATACCAGGCCAAATTGTATATTTTATTTAAAAAAATATAAAATGTATAATGAAAATATATTTAAAACAAAATACTTACATTGAAAAAAGCCAGGAAGAAAAGACTATTACTGTATGATTCCATTTATATCACGTTCTAGAAAAGCAAAACTTTAGGACAGAAACCAGATAAATGCTTCCCAAGAGCTACGGGAGAAGGGGTGCTGACTACAAAGGAGCATTAGGGAACTTTCTGGGCTGATGGAAATGTTCTGTATTTTGATGTGGTTGTCATTACATGACTTTGTGCATTTGTCAACATTCACTGAACTGTAATTAAAAGGGATGAATTTTAACATAAGTAAATTATGTCAAAATCTGACATAAGTAAATATATTAGAAAAAGTAGATTTAACTACACATTTTGACCATAGTATGTAGTTAGAGTTGACTATATAATGCTGAAAATACGCTATGGCATCAAACAAAGATTGAATCTATAGTTAGTAGAGGTTTTATTACTTCCCCCAATTTTTTTTATCTTCATTGTAGAAAACTTGATGAGAAAAAGGTATTAAAACCAGTCTGGATAGAAACTCTTTAAGCTGAAATTAGTTCCTACGATGTAGATGATCAAGTGTTTTACAGGGTACTTACTTTCGTCATTCACCTGATTATTAATCATTTACTGCATCCCTCTATAATTCGTCTACTGCTCTTATTATTACAACTACTTAATAAGCTATAGTTCATTAAAGGCCTACTAAATGCCAGCCATTCTCTCACCTGTCTCTCTCTTCTCTTTCTTTTTAAAAAAGAATTCATTTGACTTAGTTCCCTTGATGTAGACACTTCTTTACTGTTTGTTGAGGTAACAGACCATCCACATTACAATGTTCTTGGTACATGTATATACAATGTTACACATTTAATAAATAAAATCAGAGAGATTTGAACCTAGATTTTTTCAATTGGAAAAATGTATCTTTTCATGTTTATTTCTATTTTGCCCTATTATGTGAATTGTTTGATGGAAGGGGCAATACAGTATGTGTCTTCATTTGCGATCTCTACTGTTCTGCCCTCAATGTAATGCACACAGCACATCCTCATATGTTGTTGCTTGAGGACAAAACTGAGCCATGAATAGTCACCACAGAGTTGCATGCTACTGTAATACTTAGCCTTACCTCAAAATCTTTTTGGAGATATATTTATATTAAGAGTTATGGGGAAGGGCTTCTCCCTACATCAATAACAAAACTGATTTATAATTTATCCTTGACAGTCATGGTCATTTTATTTTTAAAAGAGCATTTCCACTTATTACACAAGGTGTGGAGGCAGAATTTCGTTCCATTCCAATGAATTGAAGACACCACTTGACTGTGGTTGTGATGGCTTTTGTAGATTAGTGTTGGACATACTTTCCATCATCCTTCTAACGTGCCTGCCTGTTCTGCAGAGGCTCCCAGCTTCCTTGCAGCTGGGTCCCAGAACGTATTTAGAATCAGCCAATGAGACACACTTCCGGAAGAACAAAGGCTACTTCCGTTGCCTCTGCGGGCAAGGACAGTTGTGGGAAGTGTGGGACTTTGCTGCGACAGCTTTAGTACAGCACCCGCTCTGTCTGGTTTCTAGCTTCATGGGTGTGGGGCACGGGTTTTGCTGGTTTGGACAGAAATGAGTGTGAAGTGCTTCTGAAGCCAGCAGCCATACCGCTCGGTTTCTGATCGTGGCATTAATGGCGCAGTTCTGGAACCTGCGACTTCCTGACTAGAGAAGAGGCAGTGGCTTCCTTGGTGGTCAGTCCTGTGGAGTGGTTTTTGGATTGTTTTAAAAGCTAAAACTCGAAGGGTGTTTCTTCAGCCATTTCAAAGATTTAAGTCATTTAATACTCCCTAATAAATCCCTTCCTGCTTAAATAAGCTTGAGTAGATTTTATTCTCTGCAAATGAACCCTGACCAATAGAGAAATGAAATGGATTGTAGTCATCTATGGACAAAAATTAAATGGATGATAGCACTCTACTGTCAATCAATACAATGACCAAAATGACTCCTGAGCCTCGCTAAAAGGAATGAGTTTACATTGTAAGTTTAGATGGAAATTCTTTGTCTATCTCTAATCTAATGAACTCCAAAGAGAAGGCTCCATATTGCATACACATTGAACATTGCCTGAAATAAGAAAGTATTGATTAGGACCTGTTGGCTTATGATATTTTCCTTTTGATAGCACTATTTCAAACTGATTTTAGGCATGATTAATTAGAAGCGGGAGGGAGGGAAACAAATGAGTGAGTCACGTTTTTGCATGGAAACTTTTCTAAAATATGCTAATTTTTTGAAAATCTACTGATTTTATTTAGTTACGAAGAGTCTTAAGCAAAGCCTGTGAGAAGTCAAAGCCCTCCCAAAAAGGGGGGACCCCCAAGTATTTGAGGGTCCTGGATTAAAAGGGGAGCCCTTCATGAAAAGTTTTGCTTGGAGGTCTAAAATTACACACAGGATATGTGCAAAATTTTACTCTGAAACCATATAATCAATTGGTGTTAGACAACTTATTGCAGAGAATTTTGAACTTTTAGAAGGAAAAAAGCCTTAAAATGTAGACTACGACGATGATCATCTATTTTGAAGGATATTTCTCTTGAATGGTAGTTAGAGCCACCGTAACAATTTTCGTGATGCTTTAACTTAAAATAGTTAAAAGGAAGTCTTACAGTACCACCTAGGTTTCAAGTTATATCATTATATCATTGTGAATGTGTCAGCAATATAGAACTGCTATTTAAAAAGTGCTGACATGATCCTACAGTATACTAACTGAAATGTGACACACAAAAACCATGAAGAAATTTTTCCCTGTGTGTGTATATATATATATATAGGGTCAGTCAAACCTATATTAGAAACTCACATCCAGTCTGAGGCTTCATTTTTTTTTTAAAGGATGCCAGAAACTAGAAAGGGAACAGTATAGTACAAAGACTGATTACGGAGCTAGAAAAATAGCACATAAAAATGGTAAGGAAGGGAACTGGTTTTATTTAGCCATAAGAAGGCTAAGTGGTTTTAATGTGTAACTTAGCATTCTTGGCTATAAAAATAAAATACAGACAACTTACAGGTAAAAGTCCTAACCATCCGGACAGTAATGGCATAGAATTAAAGGAATAGGAACCTAAGCTTTGCCACAACAATCACGTAATTGAGAACTGGTTCTACCTTTTGATTCCAAAACAGCTAGCCAGATCAACTGAATCTCCACAGTGTAAAAACACCAGGAAAATGATAGAAGTTCTGTGGTGTCTGAGGATTGCTGGATTAATATTTAAATATTTCATGACAAGAAGAAGTACTCCAACTATTATTTATTCCGGGGAAAACCATTAATGGGGAGGCCAGCATGCTGTACCAGTTGCAGATATTGTCTGTAGAATAACTCATGCACATAGGCATCAAGCTCGCTGGCATTAGCAAGTTCCAGCAAGTTTTACGAATAATTGTAGAGGACATACTTAACATGTACTGACAGATTTGAATCTCCAGTAGTAACACTTATTCTTAAACCTAGGCTCCATGCCAACAGGGAAAAAAACAAACTATTGGCTCTTGCGTCCCTGTCTACTTTCTGCGAGGAACCTGCCTTATCATAAACTCAGTGTTTTAAAGAATAATCTTGGTCATGAGGCTGGTTTCTAATATAAACCAGGCTAGGGTTAAAGATGGCAAAACAGCAGAAGGCTGTTATCAAATGCCACTAATTACTTCTTTTGAAACATTTTTGAAATATTTTGATAATAAAATGAGGGTCCTCAGTTGTCACCCCTGCAAACCCCCGCCCCCCCCCACAAGAGAAAGCATGACTGATTGCCAGAACAATGCCATAGATTTTGGACCACCCTGATGACCATATATATCAAGAGATGGACCCAGTGGTTCTCTAGAGAATCATGTGGGAAGATGTGGGAGGAATTTGGAAGGGAGCTAGTGAGGAGTAGAAAAGTGGTGTTGCGAGAGAGCTTCCGGATGTTTTCTGCAATCAGATATAGCCTTGATGCTTTAACTCTGCCTCTTAAAGAAGCTTAGAATTCCAAGTAAAATGCAAAAAAAAAAAAAGCCAAAAAAAGGTGTGAGGAAATGTTTTCTTAGTTCAAATGAAGAACAGAATGCACAATTATCCAGTGATTTTGAAATAGTTCCAGGATTCTGTTTGGATAAGCAGGCAAAATGAGAGTTTCATATGTTCCCTGTAGTGGAAACCTGTGGCATTTTTGCTGCTCTCTAGGCCTCACTCTGGGCAAGTACTTCCTTGCCCAGCTCCATGGGATCTCGATAGGACAGCCAATCACATGGCTCTGCCTGACCCACCACAGGCCTGAGCATCAGAGGAACCCCTTCCTTGGGCACCGTGGTTAGTCCAAGGTGGCTATGGGTCTAAACTGAGCCTTGGAGATTAGTGTGGCTTTTGGAGAATAGAGGCCACCTCTTCTTCTGGGACAACCAGCTAGCAAGTCCATGTAAACCTAAGATGGTGGAAGACCACCTTTCTTGCCACCAGGAGAGAGTCTGCAAGAGAATGAGTCCAAAGCAGAGCTGGTGCCAAGAGATCAAGAGTGAAAAACAATCCCGTAGCAATGTTTGAGCCTATCCAGCCATGATGAAGACAAGCTGACCCCTGGACTTTTTATGTGAAGGGAGCCATAAGCTTCTTTGTTCTTTGGCCTATGTGTACTTACGTTTCTGTCACTTCTACCAAGAGTCCTGACTATTACACTCCTGTACAGATTGGGAAACAAAAGTATGATAATTATTAAAATCTAGAGTGAACAAGATGTGAGAAAACCCATCAAAATGTTCACTACTCCATAAGCAACTGGATATACATGGACACAATGACGCTATCACAATTTTATTTATTTGAACTTAACCACTTTAGAGTTTGTGAGGTTTTATAGTACAGAGGTGAAGGGCATGGGTTTTGAGTCAGACAGCCCACAGTCCCAGTCCCAGCTAACACTTACTGGTTGAGAGGCCTATGTGGCAAGGGAGATGAACCAAACCCCCCGATGTATCAGTTTCCTTATCAGTAAAACAGGAAGAAGAATAATTCCAACCTCATACAACTATCATAAGGATTAAATGAGGTAGTATATGTAATTTACTGTGTGCAAACTCTATGTAAACCATACAGTGAGTGGTATTTGGTAAGGATTCAGTAACTTCCTCCTGTTTTCCTCATGTTAGTTCACACCAACATTATAAATGAGACCTGGTTGCAAGGTTCAAGGGAAGGTTCAAGGACTTGGGGGGGCAGAAATTTTGTGCATTTCAGAGTATGGAGGTTTCTTCCCCTACGTTAAAAGATACAGTTATAAAGCTGTTCTGAACGTTAGAACTGTTCTTTTAAAATCAATTGGACCTATCAATCCTGTGTATACATAACAATACTACAATGAGGGAGTTTTTATTTATTTTTTTAAAGACTTATTATTTGAGAGAGAGAGAGTGAACACAGGCATGGGGGAGGGGCAGAGAGAGAGGGAGAGAGAGAATCTCAAGCAGACTCTCTGCTGAGCACGGAACCCAAGACAGGGCTCAATCTCACAACTCCAATATCACGACCTAAGCCAAAATCAAGGGTTGGATGCTTAATCTTAACTGACTGAGCCACCCAGGTGCCCCAATGAGGGAGTTTTTAAAAAGTTAGGTTATTTGTGTCCTTCTCTGTCTCCCCTCCTTCATCCTCCTCACTCCCACCATCTTCCTGGTTTCCTAATCTCTGGTTCTGACACAACCATCCCACCTCAATCCAGGCAAGATAGCCAGGAGGAATCGATCAACTCTGTCTCCTTTATCCTCATGTCTTGCTCATTTGCCATCTTGCTCAGATCTATTTTTGTACCTTCCTGAGCTTTGCTCTTCCTGCAAAAGACAAGCTACCTTTCTCAGCCTCCCTTGCCAGCCAGCTCCTAGTCAGGCTTGGCCAGTGGGGATAAGGGGACCAGGGGAGGGCATTTCTTCCCTCTTGCTGACTGCATCTCTTTCATGGTCCAGCTCCCTCTAGGCAGCCACAGCTCCGGGGCTCTGGTGGCACGACCTGCCTCTTTGGTCTGTCCAGTCTTAGGGGGAGTAGCCCTGCTCTTCCTAATCTCGGGGTTTCCAACGGTTTCCTATTAACCCTTTCATTTTTCTAACACCTTCAAAAATAGTTCCTCATGTTAAATTTCTTCTATGGAACTCACTGACATGGGTTCTGCTTTCCTGAGTAGACTCTGACTGATGGAGTCCTCTATATCCAATTAGTGATGGTGCCTTGCCAATCTGTGTCTCTGTTTCTCTTCATCCTTTTCTCAATGCCCCTAATTCAGGCCATCATCTCTCATCTGGACCAATCTAATGTCCCCATTTCTAGTCTCTTGATCTTCAATCCAGTTCCCTATAAAGACCTTTTCCACAGGCTGCCAAAGCAAGCTTTCTAAGACACAATCACCTTACTGTGACCTTGTTACTAACCTTCTTAAAAACCCCTTCAGTGGCTCTTTATCTCATACAAGAGCTCTGAGCTCCCTGGCGTGATAGACAAAGCTTTTCATAACCTGTCTCTTTACCCCTGCCAACTGCATCTCTGACTTCCCAATGTTCTAGTAACACCAAATTGCTTATAACATTGGCCCACACGCATTCACACATATGTATGCACACAACTCCTCACACACAAACATTCTGTTCCACCTCTCTGGTCTTAGATTGTTTCCTTCTTATCTGGCTGACTAGCTCTTCCTTCAAAACTCAGTTCAAAGATGTCTCCTCAAGAAAACTTCTGTGATGATCCAGCCTGGGCTTCCTCTTAGCTTGAGTAGCATCTTGTGAATACTTTTATGAGTGTAGTTACCATATTTTATTAACATACCCTGCTTATGCATCTCTTTTATCCACATGGAGTTCCTCAAGGGCCTCGACCATGCCTTCCTCATTTGCCTGTTTCTGCACTTCCTATCAAGAGATATTGGTTGAACTGAACTGAACCCCCATGTGCCCTGGCAACCCAAATTAGGAACCTGTGAATCATCCTTAATTTCCTTCTCCTTTATATAACTACATCCAGTTGGTGAACTGGTTTTAATTGTACCTCAGAAATTACTCTGATATCTTGATCCTTCTCTCTCACCCCAGAGCCACTGCCTCAATCTTGAAGTCAAAGTTTTTAAGCTTTCTTGAACCCTGACCCCATGGTAAGAAATACATTTTGCGGGGCACCTGGGTGGCTGAGTTGTTAAGTGTCTGCCTTCGGCTCAGGTCATGATCTCAGGGTCCTGGGATCGAGCCCCGCATCGGGCTCCCTGCTCACCGGGAAGCCTGCTTCTCCCTCTTCCACTCCCCCTGCTTGTGTTCCTGCTCTCGCTATCTCTCTCTCTCTCTCTCTCTGTCAAATAAATAAATAAAATCTTTAGAAAGAAAAGAAATACATTTTGCATTCTGACCCAGGATATGCCTTCTGCAGTTCGCATTTTTAATAAAATCACTTCTAAGATACCATTTGTAACCAAGAGGAAACTTACTCAAGATTTAAACCTAATAATTAACCACTCATTTTTTTTCCTCATTTCTCTTATTTTCCAGGTCATAAACCCTCCATTATGTTGAATGGCCTCAAGCTGTCATGCTTTCTATACAAAGTAATTGGTGCCTATGTTGAAACATAGGCACTTAAACATGCTAAATTTTAAGTAAATCCACTTTGTTCATTTTGAAGGTTATTTAAATCTATTGTAGAAGTGAATTTATTAAAAATTCAAATTACCTAGAAAGTGATGCACGAGTAAATCAAAAAGAAATTTTATGAAACACTGACCTTTATTACATGAGACTCTGATACTTTTTGTATTCAAATCTATTTTTTTTCTAAATGCAGGTTGTGACCCACTAAAATCATTTCAAGATCCACTTATGGGTGGCAACCCACAGTTTGAAAACCACTGTTGTAGGCTTTTGTGATCACTTGCTTGTCCTACTGCAATTATATCCAACTT
Organism: Neomonachus schauinslandi; assembly: GCF_002201575.2. NCBI lineage: Eukaryota > Metazoa > Chordata > Mammalia > Carnivora > Phocidae > Neomonachus > Neomonachus schauinslandi. The sequence continues at coordinate 80,638,608 of NC_058407.1, read as the reverse complement.
GCCTCCTTGTCTCCAGGCTGGTCTCCATGCAGCTACCTTTCTAAAAGAGATAAGTCTAACCATGTCACTTTCCTTCTAGATAAAACATGTTCTGGGAGACTGACTCCCCACTACCTATAGAATAAAATCCCTGTTCCTTAGCACGGGCACATCAAGTCCTCCAGGAACAGCCCAGCTTCACTTTTCACCCTAATGTCTACCCACTGCTGTCAAATGCTCTACCACACCACCCAACGTTTACCTTTCCCCTCACAGACACAGTCCTAGCGCCATCCTTCACCACTGCTGTTCCCTCTACTTAACGTGCCCTTCCCCTTCTTATGGGTCTGTTTGTCTTACTTTATTCTTCAAGGCCTAAGTGTCAACGTCAATATTTATGTCTCCCTCACCTGCCCCTCATCTCTAAGAGGCTAGCAGATTAACAGCCTCCTCATCTGTGTTCCCATTTGACAACTTTGGCATTATCATTATCGCTTTCTGTGAGGCTTAAGATGTGCCCATGTCACCTTTCTGATAGGAACCTCTTGAGGACAGAATATTTTGTGCTATTAGAAGAGATGATGACTATAAAGCATTTGGGAAAGAAGGTGGCAGGGTCAATAAACATAAACTCCTTTTCCTTTTCATTCATCTTTGTCTTATCATCACGTGGTCATCAATAAATGTATGCCGACTTCCAGCTCATAACTTAATAGTCTATATTTATAATTATTGTATATTAATAATTTTTATGTAGTACTTTAGAGTTGCATCTGACAAAGTATTTCTGCAAATGTAACCCATTGATTCTGACAATCAGTGGGGTATATGGTCGGACAAATGGAATCCTATTTTACCATGGAAGGAAGACCCAGAGAGGCTGTACTATTGACTAAGGCCACACAGCCAAACATATATCCAGACCCGACTCAAAGCCACCTGTATCTTGTTCTCTTTTGGGGGAACTACCTGAGGCCACTAAAGCCTTGCAGCCATCCACCTGCCACGGAGCCCCATCCACATTCGGTGAAGTGCAAAGGCTCTCACTAGCTTTCAGTTTATAGCTTTCTGGCTCCAGTCTGACCCCTCCTGAGTGTCAGTCCCACTCCTTCAAAGACAATCGGAATAAAATTCCTTTTCTGAAGATGGCTTCCCCCCAAAAAGGATTTTGGGAGATAGATTTCTCTCTTAAAACCAACAAAAAACCAGACCAACAGAGAAACAGTAATATCTGAGGCAGCTTGTCCACTAACAATGGAGTTTCAGGCAAAAATCAGGCCTAGGTTTTGTAGGTGTTTAAAAAAAAAAATTTAGGGATGTGGCAGGGCTCTAGGAGCTTATGGTAAATATCTTTCTCTTTCACTCCCTTGGGGGAGATAAAGGGTGACAAGGATGACAGACACAAAGCATCAAATGATAACTCCTAAGCTTCCTTATTTATTTTTTTTTTTCAGTAGGCTCCACACTCAACTTGGGGTTTGAATTCACAACCCTGAGATCAAGAGTCGCGTGCTCTACCAACTGAGCCAGCTGGGGGCCCTAAGCTTCATTTTAACAAGTGGAAGGAAAGACAATCCAGATGTACCCAATGTCTATTATGTCCTGGTGACTCAATATACATATTTTATCTAACCCTCACATCCCCGATCAACTGTACAAGTACTTCCTTCCAGAATATTTTCTACTCTGCCTCACACTGTACCACGCATGAAGGAGATAAAGGTGGACAGGGCAGATCCCGCCCCTTTCCCTGCGGCACTGCCAACCTCATGTAGCCGTTCTCAGCCTTTCTTCCGTCCTGACACACTTGGGGGACACAGCATAACATCATCCATGCCAGGGACTCATTGTGTTGTGATTTTCAGCTCAGAACACACTCATGGCAGATTGTGAGTGGGGAGGGGTGGATGGGGTTTTGGAGAGCCGGTTGACAAAGCACCCTGAATGATTCTGATGTATCCCCTTCCACATGAATAAGGACACAGATTCAGCCAAGTTTAAAGGCACTTAGTATACAGTGTATGGGTGCTGTGATGGGAAAGCAGTTCACTGAGCAAGCTTGGGAGCATCTACAGTGGAGCTGAGTGGAGGTCAAAGAGCCTTCTGGAGGAAGTAACATACAGTGAGAACTAAAGAGTAGTAGGAGCTGTTATAGAAGGGAAGGGAAGGGAATGGGATGACATGGTATGGCAGTACCCTAGGAGTAGCTTACGCTAAAGTTCAGAAAAACAACGAAAGGATTTGGTGCCATTAGAAGAATTAAAAGAATTTAAGAATGGCTGAAGGACGGAGTGCAAGCAAGAGGAATAGCTCAAGACCTAGGTCTGGACCTAGTCTTGAGGGGCTTTGTAACCCATGCCCTGCTTCATTCTGAGGGCAGCAGAAGCCACCAAAGGGGATTGATGAAGGGGATATGGCTGCACAGTGAAGAAGGTTTTAGGGGCTGGTAGACAGAAGGCAGCTAACAGCTTGACCACGGTAGGAGCTGGCCATTAATTGGATGTATTGGTTAAGGGAAAGAGGAATTAGCTAGGTTTTGACTTCAACACCTGGGTGGGGATAGACCTTTTTCTCGGAAGTGGCTGGGAGATAGATAATGACCAGTTCAGTTTGGAACATTTAAGTTTGAGGTGTCCAAGTGGGGACTTCTATATATAGTCAAATACACAGATCTGGAGCTCAGAAAAAAGACCTGGGCAGGAGAGGAGGACTCCAAAAGGTAGCCAGGCCCATGGCCAGGATAAATCATCTACGGAGAGTGTGTTGAGTGAGAAGAGACGGCCGAGGCAGGGATTTTGATCTTTTAATAGCAGCATTTAAAGAACTAGAGGAGGAAGTGGAGGTAGCAGAGGAGAATGTGAGGAGCAAAGCTGTCTAGCAGTGGATGCGTAGCAGGTTACCTTCTATTTCACAGATGAGGAAACTGGGTCTCACATTTCACAGCTCGTCTAAAGCCTTCCAGCTGGGATGGGGCAGAATTGAGCTTCAACCTCTATCAGGTGTCTGGCTTTCAAATCACTTGTTTCTATTAGAAGCATACCTTGTTTTATTACACTTTGCTTTATTGAACTTGGCAGATATTACTTTTTTTAACAAATTGGAGGTTTGTGGCAACCCTGCATCGAGCAAGTCTATTGGCACCGTTTTTCCAACAGCATATACTCACTTTAGGTCTGTGTATCGCATTTTGTGTAATTCTTGCAATATTTCAAACTTTTTAATGATTATATTTGTTATGGTTATCTGTGATCACTGATTACGACTTGCTGAAAGCTCAGATGGTTAGCATTTTTAGCAATAAAGTATTTTATTTATTTCATGCTTCAGTAATCACTACACCCAATGTGGGGCTCGAACTCACAACCCTGAGATCGAGAGTTGTGTGCTCCTCCCACTGAGCCAGCCAGGTGCCCCAGCAATAAAGTATTTTATTATTTTTTATTTTTTATTTATTTATTTATTTATTTGACAGAGACACAGCGAGAGAGGGAACACAAGCAGGGGAGTGGGAGAGGGAGAAGCAGGCCTCCCGCTGAGCAGGGAGCCCGATGCGGGTCTCGATCCCAGGACCCTGGGATCATGACCTGACCCGAAGGCAGACGCTTAACGACTGAGCCACCCAGGCGCCCCTAAAGTATTTTAAAATTAAGGTTTTAAACGTAAAAACACGGTTTTTTAGACATATGCTATTGCACACTTAATAGACTACAGTATAGTGCAAACATAACTTGTATGTACACTGGGAAACCAAAAAATTCCTTTGACCCGCTTTATTATGACATGTGCTTCACTGCAGTGCTCTAGAACTGAATCTGCAGTATCTCCCAGGTGTACCCGTGTACACAGTTGTGGTTGTATGAACAGGTACAAACTCATCCCTCTAAACCTTTCCTCATTTGGATTTCCCTTCCCAGACACTAATCACAATCTTCCAAAAACACAGGCAGTTTCCCTTCCCTGGCTCTCTCTGTTGCCTAAATGCTAGTGAAGAGAGAGAAGGCAACCAATTGGGAAAACAAAGACTCATCTGACCTTGATTAGGCTATCTGCTAATTCTGAACATGGCCTCCATCCTAATTTACATGGCAATCTCACTCAGTTCTTTAGGTTCCCTATATGCTTAATGGGGAGAAAAGGATTTCACATTATCCAATGGTCTGAGCTAAGAATGAGGTGCTATATAAAGTTAATCATTAAACAGCTTATAAGATACTGTTCCAAACAGTGCAATGAGAAAATTAGCTTAGGTAACTTCGGTTTTCCCAACAGTCTCTTTTACATAAAGGGACTAAACCTGCTAACCCTGCCACTTGACACCCACCACGTTTAACCAAGACTAGGTCTGGGTTTTTTTGTTGTTGGGTTTTTTTTTAGTAATCTTTACCCCCCAACATGGGGCTAGAACTCACGACGCTGAGATCAAGAGTCGCAGGCTATACCGACTAAGCCAGCCAGATGCCCCATGACCAGGACTAGGTTTATTGTAGTTCACAGGATACCAGGGATGAATAAAGGCCCTTGCCGTCTTGGTGTGAGGAGAGGTGAGCCTGGAAGTTCCCCAGACCACAGTCGTCTCTCCCCCCCCCCCCATATAGTTGGCATAGAGAGGTTAACTGTGGGCTTTGGAGTCAGACTGCCCGTGTGCTCCCATCCCCCTAACTAGTGGACGCCAGATTCTTGGAATCAGTTTCCTTAATCTGTAAAACGGGGTAATAGTACTCACCTCATCCAATTCCTGCGCGATAAAGTCTGACAAAGCACTCAGCAAGCTGCACGGCACAGAACAGTCAATAATCATTAGCTATCGTCACCACCTGTTTTGTGTTAAGCTTTGCCAGGGGTGGAGTGGGGCAGGAACCTGGAACTGGTTACTAAGGTTACCTTGTAATGACCCTGAACTGGGGAGTGAAGGAGCCCCAGAGCAGGTGAGGCTAGTGTCAGACTCAACATCCCAAGGGGCAAAAACGCACCGGTTCACAATACTTTTCCTGCTTCATGCCCGTCAAGAGATTTCTAAAGAGCAGCGACAAGGCCCCAGAACATGGGCCCCCGGCAGAGAAGAGGTTTCTTGTGATCGTGTGCTGCGATACTGAGAAATAAGATCCCTGACAAGGTGTGGAGAACTCGTCCATTTCTACACATTGTTGGGATTTCTCCCCATTCACCACCTGCTCTCCTGGGGTTGACGCGAGCTCGCGCTCAACTGAGGACAGCAGCTGAGCACTCCGTGCCGGCCCCCACCCCCTCCTGGAATTTAGGAAATCCATCTAAGCGCCGGGCTATCTTTGAAAGGAATTAGCTGTGGCTTCTAAGGAGCTCGCCGGGGAGGGCTACGTGTAGCCGCTCAGGCCAGCCAGGCGAGGAGTCCCCAAACGCCACCCCCCCCCCGCCTTTGAGTGAACCCCGCAGCGCCGCACAGCGGGACATCCAGCGCCCCAGCCGGTGGCCAGCGAAACCTTTCCAAGAAATAAAGGGGGAAATTTGGGAGAGGAAGAAAGCCAGCCCTGCAGATGCAACGGCTGCAATTTGGGTCTCTTCTCTCTTCTGACGTAATGCCAGCTTCCTGCTTTCGCATTGCAGTGTGCAGTTTGCTGGCTGGGAAGTCTTTAGATCAATCGACTGAAAGCCAAGATAATCACTGCCACTATCTTGCAGTTTATTTTCCGCGAATACACTAGAACTGGTCCAATAACCCCGCCCCCAAATTCCACGACTTTTGGCTTTTCAGGCCGTATTGTTCTCCCCTCCCCCCAGGAAGGCCGCCTCTACCGAGCACAGCCCAGCAACCAGGAAACGGCGCCCGTTTGTGGCTCAAATGTGGGGCCGGGGCGGGGTCGGTTCAAACGTTCTGCCCCCTTCTCACCCCCCAGCTTTTGTGAGATTCCACATGCCTGGCTTTGTTTTAAGTAAAACTGTTGCTGAAACTGCAGCATTTCCTCCCCCTCTCCAGAAACCGAGGCTGGGAAGTGGGTAAAAACCACCGTGGAACGTGCTCGGACTCTCTTCCACGTCCCACACCCCCACTGGGATGGGACCAGCAGCGACCGCTCCGCCACCTCACGCGCGCCGGGGTAAATGCACTTCCACAGCCTCAGCCGCCGACACCGCCCAGCCAGGCCCGAGGAGACTCCCAAGGGCTCTTTAAATACGATCTATAAATACTACGGGCTCTGGGCGCGCGCGTCAGGGCAGACTCGGCTTTCTATTGGCTGTCGTAATCTTGCTTATTTGCATAGCCGGATTGCTCAACCGGGCGGCGACCTCTGCCTAGCGCGCCCCTCCTCCTCAGCCAGCGCGCGGGGCCGCGCGGGCGGGCGGGGACAGCGGAGTGGCGGTCGCGCGGCCCGGCGACCGGCGCGGAACAGCGGCGGCGTCCAGAGTCGTTAGAACTGGGGAACCTTTTAGGTTTAGGTTAGTCGTGCAGCAGCCCTGCGGGATGCTGATTGTTTCCCAGAAGGATCAGTTTGGGGAAGCCGAAAGTCGGCCCTTTTAGACTGGATTTTTTTGCTCTCTCCAGAAAGAAAAGGCACGAAGTTTTAGGGGTTTTAACCCGAGCAAACGCTCGGGGTGGCTCGCAGAAGCACCACGTGGGAGTTGGACACGCATCTAGAGTCCTGTCCAATGACTTGCGACTTGGGGTGTTCAAAAGTGGCTTTTGCATGATCCCTAGTAAGACCTCAGTAGCTTGAAAACGAAACAAGGAGGGTTCAGAAAATGCAAGATGTAGGATTCCTCCTAGTTTAAATCTAAGTCTTTAAAAATGAGCCAATTAGCTAATAAAAAACGGCGATGCGGAAACTTTCCCCTTCGCGGTTCTTGCAGAAGAGAATCTCTTGTAGCAGTTGAAAATGTGCAGCAACTTGACCCTGCCCGGAGTTGGTTCGCTCTGGGGAGAGAGGTGGTGGCGGGGGGGAAGGTCAGAGAGGGAGGAATAGAACATGATTTGAAATCCAGGAAGCAATCCGATGTTGTGGAGAGGCACAGAAGATTCTATCCAGAAAAAGCCGTAGATCACGCGAGAAATATGAAGCTATTGTCATATATTAATAGTCGGATGTTACAAAATCATTTATCTCTTCAGGATGTGAACTGAGAACAGAGACTTTCTGCTCTTCGTTCCAAACATCTTTGGTAGAATCTATCATACAGTGAATTCTTTACATTCGAGTGGGTAAATACGGTGACTTTATTCCTTCATTTTGTTTTAAAATGTTCTGCCCTTAAAGCGCGTACAGCATATTCTAAAGTTCCAAGCCTTTCTGTAACAATATCCGGGATGACTGCTGGAAGCATATGTTGGTATCTTACACCTCTTTGGTCCTCAGTAAGTATTAGCGGAATGAATCAATCAGACAAATACATTTATTCAGAAGAGACTAAGCATGCGCTAAAGTCAAAGATCTCATTAAATTGTATTTCATAAACGTTCCACTTTGACATCCTTCTCCCCTGAATAAAACTCAGAGCCCAAACGTACTTTTTTTTAAAAAAAGATTTTATTTATTTATTTGACAGAGAGAGACACAGCAAGAGAGGGAACACAAGCAGGGGGAGTGGGAGAGGGAGAAGCAGGCTTCCCGCCGAGCAGGGAGCCGGATGCGGGGCTCGATGCGGGGCTCGGTGCGGGGCTCGGTGCCAGGACCCTGGGATCATGACGTGAACTGAAGGCAGACGCTTAACGACTGAGCCACCCAGGAGCCCCCTACTTTTGTTATTTGAAAACAGTACTTCAACTACTGTTCCTTGGATTCTAGCGAATATGCTACCCTAAAAGCCTTTTAAAAAGAATTTCGGATTTTAACAGAAGAGCGCCCTCTGCTGCCAAATGGTTTATGGGCAACGAGCCTGAAAAGTAAAACGCTTGGGGTGTGCCATAGTATACAAGTCAGTTTATGCTTTAAAATCCATATTAGAACAAAAGATGGACTTGCTTCATAATCATTATTCTCTACATTAACAGGTACTAATGTAAGAAAAAGTGCCTGAATCATCGAAATACTTTTTCCAATAATGTTAGTATGAATCATCAAAGTTGATTTGAATACAGTCTACTTGCAATCATCTTACACCAGCCTTTCTCTTCTCAACTTGTTTCTCTTAATTAATTAGTGTTTCTAATTTCCCAAGTCAGGTAGGGATGCATTTACAATCTCTGCCTTCTTGGTAATCATCTCTTCAATACAAAGACTGTCATTTTATTGTAGTATCTGTATATTTATTGCATTTGTACAGTATTTTCCCTAAAGTTTTTTTAATGTTACTTTTTTTTTTGCTAATTCATTTATTGGTTTCCTTGTTAATATGCCCAGATGAAAAAAGATTTTGAAAAGCCCCCAAGTAACTGTGTAAGTTGAAAACTGCACATCTCAGCTGCCACTTCCACTGGCTCTCATTTTTTAGAGGTGCTCATCTTGAGGAAAGAACTACAATCAGGGGTTAGCTGCTGGGACAGCTTTGAGTCAGTAGGAGGTAAGAGGCTAACTGGTAAACCACAAACGAAGAGATAAGGGAGGTGTCTGTCTCCCGCTGTAAATGCTAACATGGGCATTTCAGCTGTGTTCTTTACAATAAGCACTTTACCACCCTTTATAGAAACATACAGATAATGATCACGGATTATCCTGTGGTTCTCAAGTCTCTCTCAGTTGCAGAGGCAGAAATGGAAATAGAGTTTATTATTATGCTGAAAAATGTATTTAGAAGAAGCTCAAGTACTCTCCAGGGCTGGAGAGAGACTCTGTGCTTGTGTAAGCAAGACAGACAATCCAGAACTCCTAACAGGAGTGCCAAGCACTCCGGCTTCTGGGTGAACTGGGCTCCCTTTTCCCAGCTAATGGTGCAGGAACCATATTTTTTTCACACGGGTAGCCCTGTGGTCACCACACCTCGAGCCAGCTCTAAAGGTAGAAAATGGATGTGGGTGCCATGAGAATATTCCTGGCAATATGTTTGCCTTCTTCCCCATTTATTTAGTGATAATTACAAATTGTCCTCTTTTTAAGTTCACATCTCTATCGTGCACACAGAGTTGGTAAAAATGTCAAGGCTTAAGGGCAGATTGGATACTGGACAAAAGATTTATGAACTGGCCCAGCTTCACTGCAGTTAGGTCAGCACACCCCTGAGATTCTGAGGTGATTAATGAATTAATTTGCAGTGGAGTGCAGTGCTGGCTTCTCTGGTCCATGGACTGAAGGATGGTCTCTAAATTGTATTCCCGCTGCCCTTGCTCACTGACAGGGAGATCATCTGACCATATGACATGAGTATGGGAGTATGTGCCTTAACTATTGAGGAAAGTGTGAAGTACATGTTTATTAAGCTTGGGTTGTCTTTCCATATTGACATATGACTCGAGTTTCATATATGTTGTCTCTTAGGAGCCCATAAATTCTGGTTAAAGTCAAAATTACTTTTGTTTTTATAAAAATGAATTTATAATAAAATCCACTTGACTTTTATGATTTATAGTTACTCTTTCAAAATTATGCTTCCTCATTCTAACACAACTTCCTTTATGTAATTTTGCTCTGTCTGTCAGATGGCCTGAAGAATACTATTAGTAGGATTACCATATAATGAGAATTTAGTGTCTACCAAGGACTATACCCAGGTTTCTTGCAATCCTTATCTTAAAAGGGTAGCACTGTTTCTGTTTGCATTTTACAATGAGATAACTGATCTTTAGGGAGGTTATATAACTTGCTCAAAGTTAGTGTCAGAGCTGGCCTTCAAACTGAAGCCCATCTACTCCAGGTCAAACCCTCAGAGAATACTGCAAATATATAAAATTAAAAATAAAAGTTATAGGCCCAATACTAACCACTTTTTATAGTATGATAGAGCAGTATTTCCCGAATAATGTATCAGAGAAGGTTAGTTCCATATGACATGTATGAATGACATAAAGAAAAAAGAAAGTTTCCATGATCCAGTAAGTTTTGGAAGTAACGGTTTGAACAGTAGAACTGTACAACGTTCGTGAGAGCCATTCATATTGTAGTCATCGTGGATTTATATAGTTGTTACAAGATTTTTCCAGGAGATGGCAAAAATGTGTCCTGAATAGGGGAATGTTCTGTTTTGCACAATGGTGCCATTTGGACTCTCATTGGGGCCAGAGGCTGGAATAGTATGAAATGCCTGACACCTGGATACGGCCCCATTTTTTATGTATTGCCAACATCATCACTTTCTGGTGTTTTTTTACGGTGATAGATTATTTGTATCAGACAGACTTTAAAAAGAGCTAATTATTTTTAGGGTTTTAAATGTCTCATGCTATTACTTATTACACCTAGAAGATATGTTTGGAACACTGAAAGATTTTCTTGCCAGTAAGAGACTTCACAGTGTGTTATAAGAACACTGGAATGATGAAGTGTAAAATTATTTTCAAAATCAGCTAAGAACAGGTAGTTGGTTCAAGTGAAAATAATTGAAATTTGTAATGAATGTGCTAATACATGTGCATAAAATCCATTTGTTTAAACTTCTTGAAGGGAGAGGCTATTTTTGTTTCCTTATCCTTGCCAAATGCCTAGCCCATAGGAGGCGTTCATAAATGTATTAAATGTTTACTGAGTATTTTCTTTGTACCAGGCATGGTTCTGTTGTGGATACTAGAGATAAGAGTGAAAAAGTGGGTTTTTGTCCTCAGGGAGCTTACATTTTATTGGAGAGAAATACACAATAAGTGGAGAGGGGGAAGTGAAGTCATGCAGTGGGTACTACGCAGTGGAAAAGTTGTAGGGCCAAGGGATCAAAGTTTTCAGTGAGGCCAAAGAATTTTTGAAATTCTTTGTCTAAGTAAAGGCACTAGGAAGGATAACTTTTTGGGAGGTGGTATAGTGACTGGTAACTCTGAGGTGAAGTTACTTTAGAAGTAAGAGGATTAGTGGAAGATGAAAGGTTTCCTGGAGAGGAGGCCTGAGCAGGCTTGATGTTGAATGGGACAGCACCTGGGTGTTGCAGTCGTTGGGAACGGTGACAGGAGCAGAGTGGACAGGAAGATGGTGAGCTCTATGCCTCAGTCTCCTGGGAAGCAACTTAAGAGATCGTTGATGACAGCATGGGGAGGGGTAGGCACTCGTTACATTGCATGGGATGACTTCATAAAAGCTGGAGTTTTTCAGGAACAAAAGAAGAGAAATGACTTGAAAAGGGCAATTTATATAAATTCAGGTCAAAGGTAAAGAAGGTGAGGGAGCAGTCGGGCAGACACGTTCCTAGGAGCAGCCAGATTCCACTTCCGCCACGACTGATTGAAACACGTATTTGTTGAATGAATAAAATTTAAATTTTCACAAAGACTGAATGATTTTGGATAGTTTTTAACTTAGCCTTTTAAGATAATTTATGTTTAAACTAATGCATATTCCAATTCTCCTCGTTCCTATTTTCATTCGTGTTTCAACATACTCCTAAGGATAAAAGTTGGAAATAGAAGAGAGATTTCTGAATTTAAAAGTATATGTTGAGAGGGCAACTATCATTTTTTACTTCATGCACTTCAGAATTTTAAAGTTTATTACAAGTATCTAGTCCTTTTATAATAACATGAAGGTGAAAACAAAGTATGTTTCTTTACCATAAATATCTGAAAATCAGGCCATCAAAAATTAAAATGGATATCTTGAACAACTTCCCTTTCATTCCTGAGCTAGGATAATTTCAGAAAAGAAAAGTCATCAATATGTTTTTGTAGATTGTTCTGCCATCTCCATTCCCCTACCCAAACAGGAATTGTGGTTGGATTTTTTCCAAACAACTGAGTAGCTACTCCTTTCTCTTTGTGGAACAAGGAGCTCTAAAGACTTTTCATATCATATCCAGGTTCTAGTGGATGTTTACCCATGTTAAGGAAGTTCATAGAGGGGTTCTGAGGAGAAAAAACTGTTCTCTCTGCTTCCTATTTTCCAAGTAATTGAGTCACTTGTGTATTGTGCCAGTGAGCTCTACCAAATCTTTTTATTTGTTTTGTTTTTCCAGCTTTATTGAGACATAATTAATAAATAAGAATTGTACATAAATAAGATGTACAATGTGATATTTTGATATGTGTGTGTGTGTGTGTGTTGTGAAATGATTGCCACATTAAGGTGAGTTAACACATCCATCATCTCACATAGTTGTCATTTGTGTACGTATGTGCTGAGAACATTAAAAACCTACTGTCCTAGCAATTTTCAAGTACATGATACAATATTGTTCACCATAGTCACCATGCTATATGATAGATCCCCAGAACTTAATTTTATAAAAAATCCTGTGTAAAAATAGAACTACCATATGATCCAGCAATTCTACTCCTGGGTGAATGAAATGAAATCACTATCTTTAAGAGTTATCTGTACCCTTGTGGCACCTGGGTGGCTCAGTCGGTAAAGGATCTGCCTTCAGGCTCGGGTCATGATCCTGGAGTCCAGGGATCAAGCCTCATGTGATGCTCCCTGCTCAGGGAGGAGCCTGCTTCTGCCCCTCCTCCTGCTCCTTCTCTCTCGTGCTCTCTCTCTAATAAATAAAATCTAAAAAAAAAAAAAAGAGTTATCTGAACCCTCATGTTTATTACAGCATTATTCGTAAGAGCCAAAACATGGAAACAACTTAAGTGTCTGACAATGAATGATGGATAAAGAAAATATGGTGTATATATACGGTGGAATATTATTCAGCCATAAAAAGAAGGTTGCCATTTGTGACAATATGAATGAACCTTGAGAGCATTATGCTAAGTGAAATAAGTCAGGGAAAGACAACTACTGCATGATCTATGAAATCTTTGGTAAATAATTCGATAATACTTTAGGCTGAATATTGCCTCCTTTTGGGTTATACTTTATCAACAATAGGTAAAAACATGCTTATTTAATAAAAATAATAACAAAAATGAGCATATACTATGTGTAAGGCATTATGCTAAGCACTCACCTTAGAATATCTCATTTGATCCTTGTAACAACTCATTGAGGTAGGTGCTATTGTTGTCTACTTGACAGATGAAGAAACTTAGACACAGGGAGAATAAGCAGTCTGTATAGTGAACCATTAGGCTATACCGCCTCTCTGTTTAGGTTATTCAGTAGACATTTTCATTTTTGCTGTGTTTTAGAGCTGACATTGTCACTAGAACTGGATATTTCTCCTAAAGGGCTTTAGGGAAATGTATTTAGGGTAGAAGACGTTTCAAATTTCCATAAAAGATCATCTCAAAATGACTATATAGTGACAACGATAAATGATGTTTTTTATAGTATAGTGAGTGTGATTCATGATATTGTTTTATGTGCCTTGAATCCAGACATGTTAAGAGTAACTGAGACTCTTTGGGGGGGGGGGGAAAAAAAAAGGAAAAAAAAAAAAGGAAAAAAAAAGAAAGAGCATTTTAAAAATCCCCAATGATTTTGAGTAACATATCTGTATCAGAATTCTGTCAGAAAAGGGGTCGCATACTCAGCTGGGATTGTCTTCCCCCCCAGCTTTATTGAGGTATAATTGACAAATAAAATTTTTATCTATTTAGGGTATACAGTGTGATGGTTTGATATATGTATATATTGTGAAATGACCGCCACAATCAAGCCAATTAACACATCCATTACCTCACATAGTCCTGATTTGTGTGTGTGTGTGTCTGTGGTGAGAACATTTACGATCAGTTTTCTTGGAAAGTTTCAACTATGTAACAGAGTATTATTAACTATACACACCGTGCTATACATTAGATCTTCAGAACTTACTCATCTTGCATAACTGGACTTTTTAAAAAAGTAGTATTTATTAAAATGATTATTTACAGAGATGTGAATGGTTTAAGGGATTAATGGACTCAATAAGAGATGTTCAGGCACCAGGGATTAATAACTGTGGAAATCTGAAGGGCAGGAGAGGAAAGGGTGTTATCAGAGCTGATGAGATCTTGGACATGACCTCTAACAAGAAGTATGGTTGTTGAAGGACCAGCCACGGCCAGAGGGGATGAGGTGACACATAAGCAGGAGGAATCGACACTGCCAACTAAAAGGGGAAGGGCAAGAGACCGAGGTAGGGGTGAGGAGTTTCCTACCACAGAGGTTATTCTTCCGGAATACAGAGCAGGACAGGGAATAGATTTGGGAAGAAACTGAGAGACAAGGCCACTTATTTATCAAGAACAGACCCAGGAGTGATAAGCTAGAGCCCACTGAGTCTCCATTATTTAGTAGGAGCAAAGCTGCATCCAATAAATGGCAAAAACCTTAGGAAATAACTGAGATCTATAGAACATGATTATAGAGCTGAACTATAGTGAGAGACACTTTGGTATATAAATCGCCAATTAGTCAGTTTGGCCTGCCATGACAACATACCATAGACTCAGCGGCTCAAACAACAGAGATTTATTTTCTCACAGTCCTGCAGGCTAGAAGTGCCGGATCAGGGTGCTAGTATGGTCGGGCTCTGGGGCAAGCTCCTCTCCCGGCTTGTAGAGGGCTGCCATCATGCTCACATGACCTCTTTTTTTGTGCATGCTTTGGTTGGGGGCAGGGAGGAAAGACAGAGAGAGAAGGAGAATGGGAGAGAGAGTGCTCTTCCTCTTCTTATAAGGATTAATCCCATTGGATTAGGGCCTCACCCTCATGACCTCATCTAACTCTAATTACTCTTCAAAGACCCCATCTCCAAATATCCTCACATTGGGGGTTATGGCTTCAAGATACGAATTTTGGAAGAACACAATTCAATTGATAGCAATTGGGATCTTTTTCCCTCCTTTTCTATTAAAAAAAAAAAGTTAAGGGCGCCTAGGTGGCTTAGTCAGTTAAGCATCTGCCTTCAGCTCAGGTCAGGATCCCAGGGTCCTGGGATTGAGTCCCACATTGGGCTCCATGCTCAGTGGGGAGCCTGCTTCTCCCTCTGTGTGCTGCTCCCCCTGCTTGTGCTCGCACTCTCTCTCTGTCAAATAAATAAATAAAATCTTTTTTAAAAAAGTTAAGAATTTGTTTTCTGATATTTCCTTTTAAACTTTTTATTGGGAATCATTTTAAACTTTAAAAAAGTTGCAAATAGAAGATAGGGAGTTCCTATATACCCTTCACCGGCTTCCCCTAATGTTAATAATTCATATAACCATTGTATAATCATCAAAACCAGGAAACTACCATTACTATAATACTATTAGCTAAACTTATTCAAACTGCACCAGCTTTTCCCGTAACGTCCTTTTTTAAATTCCAGGATTCCATACCAAATTTAGTTGTCTGTCTCCTTAGTTTTCTTCAATGTGTGACAATTCTTCATTCTTTCCTTGTCTTTAATGACATTGACATCGCTGACGAGTACTGGTCAGTTACTTTGGAGAATGTCTCTTATTTTGGGTTTGTTTGGTATTTTCTCAAGATTAGATCGAGGTTGTGCATTTTTGTCATGAATACCCCAGAAGTGACTTTGTATTTTTCTCTGTGTATCATTTCAGGGGACACATAATATCAATATGTCTTTAACTGGTGATCTTACCCTTGATCACTTGGTTAAGGTGTGTTTCCTGGGTTTCTCCAAGAAATGTTATGATTTTTACCTTTATAGATAAATATCCTTGAGGAAATCAGTCTCTGATTCTTGATTGTTCAGTGATATCTTAAAACAGAAGTAGGAAAGGGAAGGAAACTTTCTGCCCACAATATTATATGTGCTTTCACTCTGTGAAACACACAGAGGGTGAGACAGAGTAATATGAAGTTATTATTCCTATTTTATTTATTTATGTATTTTTAAAGTAAGCTTTACAACCAACGTGGGGCTTGAACTCACAACTCTGAGTTCAAGAGTCACATGCTCTACTTACTGAGTCAGCCAGGCACCCCTATTCTTCCTATTTTAAAGAGAAAACTGCATCTTTTTTAGTTTAAGCAACTTGGCCAAGGTTAGAGCTAAGCCTGTGTTTGCTCATTTTGAGTAACTATTGGATATTCAGAAGAACTGATTATAATATAATCACACAATTTGTGACAAGAGAATCCCAAATTTACATTTATTTAATGATAGAACAAATTGTTTCCCTGGTTTTCAAGCGCCTCAATGTGCTAGAATTTATACAGTCTTTAAAAGCAAGTGATAGCTCAGTCTGAGGTACTAATTTAAAACCATGGCACATCTCCAAAACTCATTTAAGAAACCAAGTACTTAATTAAATCTTCAATCAGATTATTTAAGTGCTTTTTAATAATTGTGCTGTGGTTTAGGCAAAAATGATAGAGAAATACCCTTTGAAAATGTGTCATGATTTTTGGAACCAACCAGAGATCATTTACTACAGATAAGTAATGATAAAATGAATAACCATAATGATGATAGCAATTTTTGAGCTATTTAGGATAAGAATTTGTCAATTAAATCATCGTGAATACCTTCTGAATACATGTTAAATTTGAGTGAAGGTGGAAAATGGCACGTTATCTAAATTATATTTTTATTGACAGATGAGTGTGTAACATTTCCCAGAATGGCTAAGGATCAGAGGGCACCCCTCTTACACCAAGCCTCCTGCCTTGTCCTGTGCCTGGGGCCATCAAGGTACTAACCCACCACCACCCAGGACTCCTCACTTCCACAGGGCAAGTCTGGCCAAATGGGGCCCTCCTTTATCCTTGGAAACCTCCTTAATTGCCTCTCTGTCCTCCTCCTCCTCCTATCCACCCTCAGCCCAAAATCTTCAGTACCAGACACAAAAACGGAAGAGCTTAAGGCAGGGCGGGGAGGGCCACTCCTGCACTCCTTGTAATGTTGCTGTGGGAGGGGGCGGAGTGGCCAGATGCCAGAATGGCCCCCCATACCCTTGGCATCTCAGGCCTCAGGAAGGCTGGGGGTGAGAGTGAGCGATTATCATGGCTTCGTGTGAAGAAGTTTTTAAGTTTGCTGTAGTCCCATTTATCTGTTTTTACATTAGTATCATATCTGAAGAAATAATTGTAATGTCCAATGTGCTGAAGATTTTCTCCTGTCTTTTTTTTCTAAGAATTTTATTGTTTTAGATCTTACCTCTAGGTCCTTAATCCATTTAGAGTTCATTTTTGTATATGATGTAAGGTAATGGTCCAACTTTATTCTTTTGCATGCAGATATCCAGTTTTCCCAGCACCATTTATTAAAGAGACTGTCCTTTCCTCATTATGTAGTTTGGCACCTTGTCAAAAATCACTTGTTTGTATACAAAAGAATAATTATTATATAAGGTAAAAAGTAAAAAGGCAATTCCTATATTTAGGAAGATGGCATGGATATTTTTTCCCTATTTCCTCCACTATGTATAATTGAAATACTAGGATATTATATATAAAACAAACATAAGAAGGATGTGAAAGGTAGAGATAAAAAGGCAGACTTACTAGGGGCCTTAGAGCCCAAGGAACAATATAGTGGTAAGTATTCTGGGTTTTTTTTTTGCTTCATAGATCTTAGACTTGGAATTGAAAAAACTGGCAACCCAGGAACAGTGAATATCAACAAAAACACAAAAAACAAAACAACTTTGACAAAAGCCTGTTTTTTCTAGCCAAAGGATCAGGAAAGGGATAGCCTAGCAAGACAAATTTTTAGACAATAACCACTCTACTGTAGCTCAACACTACTTTATGCCAACAAAGGCTGAGTGGAAAGTCTAGTTTTCTAGACTCACAAAGCTGTGACTTTTATCCTTTCTTGTACATAGTAAGGTACCTTCCCTACCCCTTGCAATGTCAATGGATACTGGACTTCAACTCCCTTCTGGAAGTAAAGGGGCTCCCCACCCCTTTCCACTGGGTTAGTGTTGGGAATACCTGTTATAGAGTCAGGACTTTCACCGTTATACAACAATAATAAGACCACAGGCTATGATGCTATTGGAGATTACTTGGGGAGTTGGAACTCCTACCCATGCCCAGAAGTAAGAGAGGGACCCCCACTGTTGAAAATAAAGCATATCAAAATTTGTAGAGAACATGGGCGCTTGGGTGGCTCAGTTGGTTAAGCGACTGCCTTCGGCTCAGGTCATGATCCCGGAGTCCCGGGATCGAGTCCCGCATCGGGCTCCCTGCTCAGCGAGGAGCCTGCTTCTCCCTCTGACCCTCCCCCACTCATGTACTCTCTCTCTCTCTCTCTCTCATTCTCGCTCTCTCAAATAAATAAATAAATCTTTAAAAAAAAATTTGTAGAGAACAGCTAAAGCAGAGCTGAGGGGGAAATATATAGCACTGAATGCATACATTAGAAAAGAGAAAAAAATATCAAATCAATAATCTCAGCTCTCACTTCAAGAATCTAGAAAAAGAAGAGCAAAATAATGCCAATGCAAGCAGAAGGAAAGAAAGACTAAAGAGAAGAAATCCATGAAATTGAAAACAAACAAACAAACAAAAAGAGAGAAAGAGAAAATCAATGAAAAGGCCAATAAAAGTGATAAACCTCCAGCAAGACTGATAAAGAAAAAAAAAAGAAAAGACACACATTACCAATACCAGAAATAAAATAGGGACTATAACTACAGAATCTGCAGACATTAAAAGGATAAGGAAATACTACAAGCAACTCTACACACATAAAATTGATAAAAGAAATGGACCAGTTTCTCAAAATGCACAAACTGCCACAACTCACCCAAAATGAAATAATTTGAATGGCCCCCAAATTTTAAGAAAATTGCACTTATAATTGAAAAACTCCCAACAAAGATATGTCTAGGCTCAGATAGTTTCATTGCGAATTCTATCAAATTTTCAAAAAGGAAAAATTAACACAAGTTATACACTTCTTCCAAAAAACCAAAAAACCCCAAAAACAACAGGAGAGAATACTTCCTGATTCATTTTATGAAGCTAGTATTACCTTAACACCAAACCCAGGCAAAGCAACACACACAAAAATGAAAAGTACAGGCCAATGTCCCTCATGAATATAAAAGCAAAATCCTTAAAATATTAGCCAATAGAATTCAGCAGTATGTAAAAACAATTATATACCATGACCAAGTGGGTTTACTCCAGGGAAGCAAGGCTGGTTCAGTATTGAAAAGTCAATCAATACAATCCATAATTTTAACGTGGTAAAAAAGAAAATCATATCATTATGTCAATCAATGCAGAAAAGTGTTTTTGCAAAATTCAAAACCCATTCATGACACACACACACACGCATGCACACACACACTCAGAAAAATGGGTATAGAGAGAGGAATGTCCTCTATTTGATTACAAACATCTACACAAAGCCTATAGCTAACATTATACTTAATAGTGGAAGACTGAATGCTTTCCTCTGTAAGATGGGAAGAAAGGCAAAGATGTTTAATGTTACCACTCTTATCCAACATAGTGCTAGAAGCTCTAACCAGTGCAATAAGGCAAGAAAAGGAAATAAAAGGCATACAGGTTAGACAAGAGGATATAGAACTGTCCCTATTTGTAGATGACATGAGTATCTACATATAAAATCCCAAGGAATCTACAAAACAACTTCTAGAACTAATAAGTGAGTTTAGCAAGGTCACAAGATGTAAGAAAAACATACAAACATTGCTAATATATGAAAATACAATTGATTTTTTAATGTTTATCTTATATCCTACACTATGCTGATGAAAGAAATAAAAAATCCAGATGGAGAGACATACTGTGCTCATGGATTGGAAGATCTAACATAGTGAAGGTATCAATTCTCCCTAAATTAATACATAGATTTAAAACAATTCATATAAAAATTCCTAATGAATTATAAAAGATTTGTACAAAGTTGTTCTAAAATTTGTATGGAAAGGCAAAGGAATAATAATAGCTGAAACAATTTTGAAAAAGAAGAATAAAGTGGGAGAAATCAGTCTACCTGATTTTGAAACTTATTATATATACCTACAGTAATCAAGACTCTGGGGAGGGATAGATACATAGATCAAAGGAACAGAAAAAGAAAACTAGAAATTGCCTCACTGATTTTTAACAAAGGTGAAAAAGCAATTGGATTAAGGAAGGATAGACTTCTCAACAAATGGTACTGGACAATTGGACATCCATAGGCAAAAAAAATGAGCCTTGATAAGTCTCACACCTTATACATAGATTAACTCAAAATGGACCACAAAGTAAATGTCAAATGTAAAAGTATAAAGCTTTTCAGGAAAAAATAGATCTTTGTGATCAAAGAGCTCTTAGCTTTTAACTCTTTGGTTAGGCAGAGTTCTTAGGCTTGAAACACAAAGTAAAATTTATAAAAAGAAAAATTGATAAAATGGACCTCGTTAAGATGAAAAACTTCTGCTCTGCAAAAGACCTTGTTTTTTTTAAAAAAAATTTTTTGAGAGAGTGCACACATGAGGGAGTGGAGGTGGGGAGGAGGGGCAGAGGGAGAGGGAGAGAGAAAATCTCAAGCATGGAACCTACTTGATTTCAAGACCCTAAGATCATGACCCAAGCTGAAATTAAGAGTCGGTCATTTAATTAACTGAGACACCCAGGCTCCCCTGCAAAAGACCTTGTTAAGAAAGTGAAAAGACTAGTTGCAGGGTGTGAGACAATATTTGCCAAACATATTTTAAAAAAAGGATTAGTATCTAGAATATATAGAGAACCCTAAAACCTCAACAGTAAAAGAACAAACACTCCAACAAGACATGAAGAGAGATATCCCTGAAGAGGACATACAGATAATAAATAAGCACATTAATAAATGGTCAACATCTCTTACCCTTATGGAAATGCAAATTAAAGCCACAGTGATATACTATTACACACCTATCAGAATGGTTGAAATAAAAAAATAGAAAATGACAAACACTTGAGAAAATGCCAAGTAACTGGATCACTCCATACATTGTTGGTGGAAATATAAAATGGTATAGTTACCCTGGAAAACAATGTGGCAGTGTTTTAAAAAACTAAACATGCAATGACCATATGACCCACATATTGTAGTTGTGGGCATTTATCCCAGAGAACAAGAAGTTATGTTCACACAAAAACCTGTAGACAAATGTTTATAGTACCTTTATTTGTAACAGTCCAAAACTGGAAAATATTTAATAAAGATACCTTTCCACAGGTGAATGGTTAAACAAACTGTCTCCATACCATGGAATACTACTCAGAAATGAAAAGCAATGAACTATTAATACATGCAATAGTCTGGATGAAAATCCAGAGAATTATGTGAGTGAAACGAAGCTGTACCCCAAGGTTACTTATTATTGGATTCCAGCTACACAAAATTTTTGAAATGACAAAGTTATAGAAATGGAGAAAAGATTAGTGTTTGCCAGGGGTTAAGGAGGTTATGGGGGTGGGAGAGAAATAGATATGGCTATAAAAGGACAACTTGAGGGATCCTTGTGGTGATGGAAATAATCTATATCTCCACTGTATCAATATTGTGGTTGTGATATTGTACAATATTTTTCTGAGATGTTACCAGAGGGGAAACCTGGGTAGAGTATATGACATCTCTGTATCATTTGTTGAAAATGCATGTGAGTCTACAATGATCTCAAAATAAAAAGTATAATTTAAAAAAGAGAAAGCACCTCCTTTGCCCTCCAACCTCACCCTTCCCCAAATTTGACAACCATTAAACATTTTGGTAAATTTTGTTCCAAATGGTGCGTTAGAACAAAATCCAGATTTCAGATAAGGATTCCATGGCCTTTCAGACTATGTTATACATATTGATCTGAAATGCTCACCTTTTCTACTTAGTAATCTATTCCAGATGGTATATATTTCTATGTTATTATAAATTCCTTTCTTCTTTATGACTATAGAGTGGTCCATTATAGGGTGTAGAATTCCATTTCCACTACTGATGAACTTTTTTGGTTGTTATGGGTTGAATGGTGTCCTCCTCCAACCAGAAGATATGTGGAAATCCTAACCACCAGTACCTTAGAATGTGACCTTATTTGGAAATAGGGTCTTTAGAGAGGTAATCAAGTTAAAATGAGGTTATTGGGATAGGTCCTAATCCAACATCACTAGCATCCTTATAAATAGAGGAAATTTGGACACAGAG
Source organism: Neomonachus schauinslandi (assembly GCF_002201575.2). Classification (NCBI taxonomy): domain Eukaryota; kingdom Metazoa; phylum Chordata; class Mammalia; order Carnivora; family Phocidae; genus Neomonachus; species Neomonachus schauinslandi. The sequence continues at coordinate 80,616,621 of NC_058407.1, read as the reverse complement.
ACACATGTACAAAGGGAAGATGATATGAAGACACAGGGAAAATGCCATGTGAAGATGAAGGATTGGAATACAAACCAAGGAATGCCAGTGATTGCCAGCAAACCACCAGAAGTTAAGAAGAGTCAAAGGATTCCCTTACAGGTTTCAGAGGAAAGCATGGTCCCTGCTCATACCTTGATATCAGACTTCTAGCTTCCAGAATTGTGAGATAATACATTTCTGTTCTTTAAGCTAAGTGTATGGTACTCAGTTATAGCAGCTCTAGGAAACTAATATAGTGTTGTTCCTTTTTTTTTTTCTATTATAAACTGCTGCAATGAACATTCTTGTTATTTCTGTAGGAATGAGGCAATTTATGAATCATAGTATATGTATATAATACATATTAATATGTGTATTAGTTTTCTTGGGCTAACATAACAAAAACATCATAGACTGGGTACTTAAACAATAGAATTAGAATTTTCACAGTTCTGGAGGCTGGAAAGTCCAAAATCAAGGTACTGGCAGATTCAGTTCCTGATGAGAATCCTCTTGTCTGCAGATGGCTGCCTTCTGGCTGTGTCTTAACATGGTCAAGAGAGAGGCAGGGAGTTTTCTCTGGTGTCTCTTCTGAAAAGGACATTAATCCTGTCAAATTAGGGCACTGCACTCACGACCTCATCTAACCCTAAGTACCTCCCAAAGGTCCCATCTTCAAATATCATCGTACTGGGGATTAGGGTTTCAACATACGAATTTTGGAGGAACACAATTTAGTCCATAGCATTCTGCTTCTGCCCCCCTCCCCCAAATTCATGTCTTTATTTCATGCAAAATACAGTAATTCTATCCAATTAGCACCAAGTCTTAACTCATTCCAGCATCCACTCTAAAGTCTAAGGTCCAAAGTCATTTAAGTATCATTTAAAATCCCTCTCTATCTGTAAACCTGTGAAATCAGACAAATTATGTTCTTCCAAAATACAGTGGTGGGAGAGGCATAAGATAGACTTTCCCATTCCAAAAGAGAAATAGAAAAGAAAGAAGAGGTGAGGCATGCCAAGCAAGTCAAAACCTAACATTGTAAATTCCATAAAATCTTAATCTCTTTTGCTGAGTGCCCACCTTCCAGACCCACAGGGGCAGGGTCCTACATTTTGGACCCACTGACACAGTGGTCCCACCCCTAAAGCTCTGCTAAGCAAGGCTGGCTCTCAAGGCTCCAGGGAGCCCCAAGCCCATGGCTCTTCAGGGTAGCCCCACCCCCAAGGCTTCAGGCAGAGGCCATCTGGTTTATTGTAACCAAAAGTGGTGGCTTCACCCTTTGGAAGAGAAGAAGTAGCCCTGATGATCTTTGAATTGTCTTTGGGGGTCATTCTTCCCTTTTCTTGAAGACCACCACACATTCTTAGCTGAATAGCTCTATGGTCTGGTTCTATAGGATCTAGGAAGTCTGACAGCCTTCCTTCATTCTGACTTGTTTATTCTGTCCCCATTAGTTCCGGCTGCCAGTGTTTCTGCCAGTAAAATCCCATTTCAATTCCTGGTTTCTGCTGAGATGGCTGATTGAATCCAGGAATCACACCCATGATCTTTTTATCTAATGGTTGTTCAGCCACACCCTTAGATTCTGTTCAGAACAACTGTTCTCTTTCTTTTGCAATATGGATAGCCTGAATTTTCTAAAGCACCAGATTCCTGTTTGCTTAACAATTCCTTCTTCAATTCATCTCCTTCCTTTTGCATTTTACTTTAAGCAGCCAGGAGAACCAAGTTGCTCCTTGAACACTTCGTTTATAAACCTCCTTGGCTAAATATCCAGTTTCATTGCTTATAAGTTCTTCATCCTACAAAACATAAAACACGATTCAGCCAATTTTTTTGCCCCATTGTGAAAAGGGTCTCTTTTCCTGCAGTTCCTCAGTAAGGAAGCTGTTCCTCATTCCAAGACCTTGCCAGAATGGCCTTTAACGTCCACATTTCTATCAATATTCTGTTCACTGTTCTTTATGTATTCTCCAAGAATATGGAAGCTTTCTCTCTCGCTCTCCTCTTTTCTTTCTGAGCTGTCATACAGAATTGCTTTTAATGTCCATATTTTTAGCATGTACTTCAAAACTCTTCTCACCTCTACCCTAATATGCAGTTCCAAACCTGCTTCCACATTTTTAGGTGTTACAGTAGCAACCCACTTCTTGGTACCAAAATCTGTATTAGTCAGCTTGGGCTACCATAACAAAATACCAGAGAATGGGAGACTTAAGCCACAGAAATCTAATTCTCACAGTCCTGGAGACTGGGAAATCCAAAGTCTAGGAGCCAGCCAATTTGGTTCCTGGAGAGGGCCCTCTTCCTGGCTTTCAGATGGATGCCTTCTTGCTGTGTCCTCCTGTGGTAGAAAGAGAGGCAGCAAGCTCTCTGGTATCTCTTCTTAAAGAACAATAATCCTAGCAGATTCAGACTTTACCCTCCCGAGCTCATCTAACCCTAATTACCTCCCAAAGGTTCCATTTCCAATACTGGCACACTGGGGGTTAGGGCTTCAACATATGAATTTCAAGGGCATATAATTCAGCCATAGCAGAATCATATAATATGTGATAAGCTTCCAAAATACCCCATTAACATTATTGTAATGGGTGAAACCAGAAGAAATTTAATCTTTTTGGGGGTTGGGGCTATAATCGCAGGTTCCATAAGAAGCCTCTTCCTTATATAGCAATTATTGTACCACCGGATGTTTTAATTATGTGTGAATGGGGTGTTATTGTTTAGCCATAACATTGCCATCTTAGAGAATAGCCACACCTTGGTAGTACCCAGCCCTTGGACTCCTTCTCCTAGCCTGATCTTCTATGCCCTTTTTCTTGGCTCTTCACAAGTCCTCCCTCCTCACTCCTTCCTTCATGTCAAAACTTGTTTTCTGAACAAGACTATAGTGTCAATGATATACACAACTTTAATGATTTAACCAAGTGTGCCTTATCTTTCATAAGATTTACTTTTTAAGTCTGGGATTGTAAGCGTTAAGCAGAAAAAGGGTTGGTTTGGAAAAATGAAGGACCAGCCCAGGTACACTTAAAAATGAGATGGACAGAACATCTAGTCCTGTGCTGGCCTGATTAGCATGGTACTTCCTGCCTTCCCTCCATTGCTGAACCTTTAGGCCATACATGATACAATGTGCTTATGGTGGTTGTCCAACGTCTAGGCTTATGTGAGCTCCCCACTGTCTCTGTTCAGCAAAAAGGGGAAGAGGACAGTTCAACATGGAGAAGGCAAGTGGACAAGTGGCTGAGAAACTCACCTATTTCTCAGCTCATGCTAAATCTTTTATTCCCCTGTTGCTCTTTGGAAATGTAGTAGGCAACACATGTGGCTTGCGTGTGGAGAAAATTCTGGGATGATAAGCTACAAAAAGATGTTCAAGTCCAAACTTAGCTTCAAAGAAGGCCTCACATCTTTTCTTTCCTTTCCTCCCAGCCCAACCTCTCTCTTCTAAGGGTTTCTCATCTGCTTCTCTTTCCTTGTCTTAAGGTTTTTTCATTTGCTGCTGACAACATAAACTATAAATTTAGTAAGGGTTTCGTTGAACTTTGGAGTAAAACTAAAGCACAGCTGTTTCCTTTTTCTTGTGCTTTTTTCTCCTCCCCATCATTTTTTCCTTTGTTTGGACATTTAATATTTTTAAAAATTAGCCAAGTATCTATATTTTATAACCAGCATTGGTTTTTGAAAACATCAGTCTCATTTTTCTTTATTAAAGCACGGTTCTAGGACTCTAGTTACTCACTGTTAAATATTAAGAAAAATGATTGTTGGACTGTTTTGAATGGGGGTGTAGCTGTGGCAGGGCTTTTTTTTCTTTCCTTTGCACACACCTCAGGAAGGAAAATACAGAAACACCCTTTAGACTACTCTCTTGAGAAGTACTCTTCAGGCTTAGAATAACCCCAAACAAGCAAAACCTTTGTGTTTAGCAGAGAGTGGGTATGGAGGAGAAGAGGATGTTAAAAAAGACGCAAAACACTGGGCTCTTCTCAGAAAGATATTCTGTGCTGTCAGTGTCTCTAAAAGCTGTTTACCAAGGGAAAGGATGGTAGGAAATGTACTCATTACAGGGGCTGTTTGAATCTCTAAATCTGACTTCAGTTTCTAAGGTGAATGGCTTGTGTAAATAAAACTAAAATTACCTCAGATTTCTGTATGCAATATTTTTCCTTCCTTTTCTGCTGTGGTCGGCACTCCAGTTTGGGATGAGCTTGTAAGTAAATCACTAGTTGTATAGACAGCAAATACTTCCAGAATGGACCAGGGCTTTTATACTCCCAGATTCATCAATTCACAATAAATCTTCATTTGGGGAAACAACATACATTTTTGATATTTTGATATTTGTTCTTTTTTGGAAAGATATTCCCATGGAATATTGGACTCTATTCACCATGGAATTTTTATAATTATCTATTATAAATTTTCTAACTTCTTGCCTTGTCATGATTTCAGATTCAGTCTGTCTAAAACCAAATTTATTAGCTTCCTCACAAAATTTCTTCATTTACTGAGGAAAAAATCGAGCGCTTTCTTTCTTCTAGGCACTGGGTTAGGTGCTAGGACTATAGTGGTGAATGACTTGATAAGTCTCAGCTCTGATGGAGCTTACATTCTAACAGGAGAGATCAGAGAGTAGACAATAATTATCTTAATAACTATATAATTACAATTGAGATGCACAGGTGCCATGAGTGAGTTTAACTGAGGAAGTCTGTCCCGATCTGGGGAGTCAGGAAAACTTCATTAAGGAAGGAACATCTGAGCTGAGCTCTAAAAATGACTAGATGTTCCTTAATAGAGTTACTATGGATGTGTCCAGGGGAATCAATGGCCAGTGGAAAGGACGTGAATAATGAGGAAGCATGTTGTGTTAAAGAAACAAACAAACAACAACAACAGAAGTTAGGGTTTCTGGAATAGAGAATGAAGGGAGAGTGACAAAATTTACTCTAGTGGGGTAGACTTAGAGCATGAAGGCCTTTCAGCCTTGTGAGAGATTTTAAATTTTATTCTAAGTGTAATAGAAAGCTGTAGAAATTTTTGAAGCCAGAGATTTAGATTTAACTTAAAAAGAATAAAATAGGGGCACCTGGCTGGCTCAGTTGGTAGAGCATCAGACTCTTGTTCTCAGGGTCATAAGTTCGAGCCCCTTGTTGGATGTAGAGATTAGTTAAAGTAAAATGGCTGACTGCTGTGAGAATGGAAGTGAACTCTGTTAGAATTTTTTTTCATCTAGCACGCTATCCCTTTCCTCCACTTCCAGTAACAGAACCCCTCTGCTTGTGGGGATCTCCTTCCATGTGATTTGAGTAGAGTTGACTCTCCCTCCATGTAATTTGAGTAGAGTTGACTCTCCCTCATCCCCCATCACAGGGATGGGCACTTAACCCATTTAATATATAAATAATCAGAGTTCCCTTTTCTTCTGGCCTCAGTGTTTGGTTCAGGGGTGGGCACATGACTCAAGTTGGACTAATCAATATTGTCTGCAGGACTTCTGCTCAAACTCTCAGGAAAGAGATAATCCCTGTCACTCTGGGACTATTATCTATAAGAACCAGGTCAGATCATCAAGGGAAAGATCAGCAACTCCTCCATCATTTGGGGATAGGCATCTGAGAATCAAATCAACACAGAGGGAAGCACAAGTAAGAGATGGAAAGAAAGATGAATTCCTGAATAAACTGGGCAAATCCATAGATCTAGTCATCTAGATCTAGTTCACTTCCTCTTTATTATGTGATCCATGAATATATTAGCTTTTTTTTTTTAAAAAATAATCAAGTTTGGATAGAATTTCTGTCATTTGCAATCAAAGAGTACAGACCAATTCCAGAGTAAGAGTATATGTAGGGAGACCTATTTGGTAGGCTTTGCAGTGGTACGGGTGAGAGACAATGAAAGCTTAGACTAGTGTGGTCATAATGCAGATGGAGAGAAGCCAACACATCTGAAATATATTTAGGAAGAAACAATTGGCAGGATTGAGTTAACTGATCAGATTTGAGAATGTGAGGGTGAAGGGAAGAGAGAACTATCAAAAACATCTGCTATTTTTCCAACTTGCCTATCTGTTGATACCATTCTCTGAGATAAGAAACACCTAAGGAAGAGCAGTTTGGGAGTAGTGATGAAAGGAGGTCTTTAATTTTGGTCTTGTTGAGTTTGGGCCTCTTCAAAGACACATGATTGTTAATGGCAGTATCATTCTATTAACCACTTTGACTTAAAACTATTCCCTTTGACTTACCTTTCATTATTCTTGTGAATCTAGGAAGACCTTAAGGTCCTATTTTTAAAAAAATCAATTTTATTGAAGCATAGTTTAGCACACACACCCCAAATTCCATATATTTTATATGTACAGTACAAGTTGTGACAAATGTTCATACCCATGTAACCATCAACACAATCAAGATACAGAACGTTTACATCACCCAAAAGTTTCTTTGTGCTCATTCCCAATCTATTTCCTGCCCCTTGGTCCCAGGCAAACACCAATCTTCTTTTAGTTGTTATAGATTAAATTTGCCTTTCCCAGTCTTTCGTGTAGATGGAACTATATAGTATGTACTCTTCTCTGTCTGGATTCTTTTATTCAGTGTAATGTTTTTTGAGATTCACCCATTGTATTGCTGAATTATTCTATTCTATGGATATATTATGACATGTTAGTTCACTGTTCTATTAATGGATATTTGAAAGGTTTTGAGTTTTTGGCTTTAGAAATAAAGCCGCTATGAACTTGTCACGAATAGGTCTTTGTGTGGATATACGTTTTTCTTTTTCTTTTCTTTTTTTAATTTAAATTCAAGTTAATTAACATATAGACTAGTATTGGTTTCAGGAGGAAATAGAGTGATTCATCACTTACATATAACACCCAGTGCTCATTATAACAAGTGCCCTCCTTAATGCCCATTACCCATTTAGCCCATCCCCCCATCCTCCTCCCCTCCAGCAACCCTCAGTTTGTTCTCTATAGTTAAGAGTCTTTTATGGTTTGCCTCCCTCTCTGTTTTTATCTTATTTTATTTTTCTTCCCTTCCCCTATGTTCATCTGTTTTGTTTCTTAAATTCCACATATGAGTGAAATCAAATGGCATTTATCTTTCTCTGACTGACTTATTTCACTTAGCATAATACACTCTAGTTCCATCCATGTTGTTGCAAATGGCAAGATTTCATTCTTTTTGATGGCTGAGTAATATTCCATTATATATATATATATATACACACACACACACACACACACATATACCACATCTTCTTTATCCATTCATCATTCATCAGTTGATGGACATTTCGGCTCTTTCCATAATTTAGCTATTGTTGATAGTGTTGCTATAAACATTGGGGTGTATGTGCCTCTTCAAATCAGCATTTTTGTATCCTCTGGATAAATACCTAGTAGTGCAATTGCTGGGTCATAGGGTAGTTTTATTTTTAACTTTTTAAGGAAACTCCATACTGTTTTCCAGAGTGGCTGCACCAGTTTACATTCTCACCAACAGTGCAAAAGTGTTCCCCTTTCTCCACATCCTTGCCAACATCTATTGTTTCCTGGGTTGTTAAGTTTAGCTATTCTGACAGGTGTGAGGTGGTATCTCATTATGGTTTTGATTTGTGTTTCCCCGACGATGAGTGATGTGGAGCATTTTTTCATGTGTCTGCTAGCCGTTTGTATGTCTTCTTTGGAGAAATGTCTGTTCATGTCTTCTGCCCGTTTCTTAACTGGATTATTATTTTTTGGGTGTTGGGTGTGATAAATTCTTTATAGATTCTGGATACTAACCCCTAATCCGCTATGTCATTTGCAAATATCTTCTCCCATTCCATTGGTTACCTTTTAGCTTTGTTGATTGTTTCCTTCACTGTGCAGAGGCTTTTTATCTTGATGAGGTCCAGATAGTTTATTTTTGCTTTTGTTTCCCTTGCCTCCGGAGATGTGTCTAGTAAGAAATTGCTGCAGCCGAGGTCAAAGAGATTTTATTTTTCTTGAGTAAATACCTATGAGTTAGATATTTGGGTCATATAGTTCTTACCTTTGTTTTTCTACCTTTATAAGAAATTGACAAACTGTTTTCCAAATGGTTATACTTCCCCAGTGTATGAGAGATCAAGTTACTTCCACATTCTTGTCAATACTTGGTATTGTTATTCTTTCTAATTTTAGCTATCCCAGTGCACTTCTGGTGGTTATCTCATTGTGGTTAAATTTGCATTTTCCCAATAACTAATGATGTTGAACATTTTGTGAGGTGCTTATTTGCTATTTATATATATTCTTTGGAGAAGTGTGCAGAACCTTTTCTCATTGTTAAAAAACACCTTTTTATCTTGAAATAATTGTAGGCTTACAGGATGTTGCAAAAATAGTATGAGTCCGATGTATCCCTCACCCAGCTTTGTAACAGCGACATCTTATGTACCTGTAGCACAGATCAAAACCGGGAAATTTACATTGATACTACTGTTAACAGACTTAATTCAGTTTTGGTTTTTCATAAAAACCTGCAATTTTTTTTTTTTTTGTATGTGGATGTGTGTATATGCATGAGGGTGAAGTTCTACGTGATTTTTATCCCATGCATAGATTCATGTAATCACCACCACAATCAAGGTACAGAACTGTTCTATCACTACAAAAGAACTCCCTCATGCAGTTTGTATTTACAACCTGGCCCGTCCTTTGTCCCTGTCTTCTAGCAACGAGTCTGTTCTCTATCTTCATAATGTTATCATTTTGAGAATATTATGTAAGTAGAATCATATAGTATGTAACCCTTTGAGATGGGCTTTTTCACTCAGCATAATTCACCTGAGATTCACTCAAGTTGTGCCTATCAGTAGGTGGTTCTTTTTTATTGTTCTGTAGTATCACTTAGTATGAAGGAGGTACCACAGTTTTAACATTCACTCATTGAAAAGACATTTGGGCAGATCCAGTGTTTAGCTTCTTATAAAGCTGCTATGAACATTCATGACCAAGTTTTTATGTAAACACAGGTTTTCTTTTGGATAAATGCCCTAGAGTACGATTTCTCAGTTGTATGGTAAGTACATGTTTAATTTCACAAAAACCTACCAAACTTTTCCAGAATGGCTCTACCATTTTACAGTCCCAGCAGCAATGTATAAGAAATGCCGTTTCCCTGCATCCTTGCCGGCCTTTGGTATTGTCACCTTTAAATTTTTTTTAGTTGGTTTAATAGTTAGATAGTGATATTGCCTATGTTTTTAATTGGATTGTTTTATTATAGACTTATACTAGTTCTTTACACATCCCAAATATGTCTTTTATGAGGTATGTGTTTTACAAACATTTCTCCCAGTTTGTGGTTTGCCTAGTTACTTTCTTAACATTTTTTATTTAAAAAAATTTTTTTTCCTTTTAAAGATTTTATTTATTTGACAGAGAGAGCACTAGTGGGGGGAGAGGCAGAGGGAAAGGGAGAGGGAGAAGCAGACTCCCCACTGAGTGGGGAACCTGAGAGATCATGACCTGCACTAAAGTCAGCTTAAATAACAAGGTTTTTAATTTTGCTGAAGTCCAATTTACCAATTTTAAATTTCTCTTTTTCATGCTTTTTTGTGTCATATTTAAAAAACATTTGTTTAACCCAAAGTCAAATGATATTCTCCTACTTTTCTTATACTCATGTAGACTGTGTTTTTATCTGTAGGTCTATGATTCATTTTGAGTTCATTTTTACATATGGCATAAAGTAAGAATTGAAGTTTGTATTTGTTCCATGTGGATATCTAATTGCTTCAATGCCATTTGATATAGAGATTATCCTTTCCACACACAATTACTTTGGAAACTAAGTTAAAAATTAACTATATATGTAGAGGTCAATTTCTAGACTTTGTATCCTGTTTCATTGATCTATATGTCTTTTTTTTTTTTTTTTAAGAGAGAGAGAGCATGAACATCGGGGAGGGGGCAGGGAAGGGGAAGACGGAGAGAATTTTAAGCAGACTCCGTTGCTAAGCTTGGAGCCCAACACAGGTCTCGATGCGTGGCTCAATCCTACGACCCTGAGATCGTGACCTGAGCTGAAACCAAGAGTCAGATGCTTAACTGATTGAGCCACCCAGGCACCCCAATGGTCTATATGTCTTTCTTATGTCACACCACACTGTCTTGATTTTTCTAGCTTTATAGTATATCTTAGATTCATGCAGTATGAGCACTCCAACTTTGCTGTTGTTTTCAAAGTTGTCTTGGCCTATCTAGTTCTTTTGCATTTCCATATACATCAGCTAAGATTTTGACTGGGATTGCATTAAAATTACAAATCAATTTGGAGAGATTTGACACATCAACAATATTGTTTCTTCCAATTCATGAACATGATATGTCTCTCAATTTGTTTAGGTCTTCTTTAATTTTTCAAAAAATATTTTATAGTTTTCATATCAGTGTCACACAATCTTTGTTCAATCGATTCCCAAGTATTTCATGTTTTTAATACTGTTGTAAATATTTAAAATTTTTAAGTTCCAAATTGTTTATTGCTAGTATATAGCAGTTGATATATATATATATATATATAATATATATATATATATATATATTATGTGACATTACTAAACTCACTCATTAGTTCTAGTAGTTTTTTTGTTGATTTCTTAAGATTTTCTACAGAGATGATCATGTTGTTTACAAACCCCCGTTCCCCAAAAACTCGTTTTCTTTACCCTTTCCTATCTGTGTGCTTTTTGTATCCTTTACTTTCCTGATTATATGGGCTAGGATATTCAGTACAATGTTAAATAGGAATGGTGAGAGGGATGTCATTGCCTTTTTCCAGATCTATTTGCTGAATTTAGATTGCTATTACCTTACTAAAGAATTTTGTATTTGTGTTCATAAGACATATTAGTAATTTCTTTCAATATTTCTGGTTTTGGTTTTAGGGTAATGCTGACCTCAAGAATGAGTTGGGAAGTGCTCCCAACTTCTCCATTTTCTAGAAGATCTTAGGTAAGATTAATATGATTACTTCATCAGTGAAGCCATCTGGATCTGGCATTTTCTTTGTGGGAAGATTAATTATAAATTTAATGCCTTTAATAGAGTTATGCCTGCTCATATTTTTTTGTTTCTTTTTGAATCAGTTTTGGTAATATGAGTTTTTCAAGGAATTTGTCCATTTTATATAAGTTGTTTGTTGCCAAAAGTTTTGTATAATTTTCCTTTATTACCTTTTTAACATCTGTAGGATATGTAGTGAGTTTCCTGTTTTATTTCTGATACAGCTAATTTCTGTGTTGTCTGTTTCTTCCTTGATCAACCTAGTGGGAGGTTCATAAACTTTTTCTTGTCAATAAACCACCTTTTCCCAATTAGTAGTCTAAACTTAATTGCCTTTACCTACTGTTTATTTTCTATTTCATTCATTTAATTTTTCCTCATTTATTTCCTTTTACTATGGTTTTAATTGCCTTGCTTGCTTGCTTGCTTCATAAGGTTGGCTCTTAGAACATCATTATGAACCTTTCTTTGGTCCTGTGATTTTGAAAATTGAAATATAATTCACATACCATAAAATTCACTCTTTTGAAGTATATGCAAATTGATAGCTTTTAGTATATTCACAAAATTATGCAATCATCCACATAATCTAATTCCAGAATATATCACCACTCCAAAAAGAGTTCCATACTTATTAGCAGCCACTTTCCATGCCACCTTTCCTCTAGCCACTGCCAGCCACTAATCAGTTGTACAACATTTTGTTTGCCACTCACCAGTTAATGGCATTTTGATTGTATCTTCTTTTTGACTATTACAAATAATGCTTCTATGAACATTCATGTACAAGTTTTTGTTTGAATATATGTTTTCAGTTCTTCTGCGTACATACTTAGGAGTGGAATTGCTGGGCCCTATGGTAATTATATATTTAGCTTTTTGGGGACCCACCAAACTATTTTTCACAGTGGCTGCACCATTTTACAGTCCCACTAATGATATATGAGAGTTTTAATTCATCCACATCCTCTCCAACTCTTGTTATTTACATTTTTTATTATAGCCATCCTAGTGCATGTGAAGTGATATCTCATTGCGATTTTGATTTTCATTTCCCTAATGACAAATGATGTTGACTGTCTTTTCTCTTACTCAAAGGATGGCCAGCTCTTTTGTTCTTTTCAAGTCTTTAATTATTTGGATGAGGTGTACCTACATCAGGGAGAGCAATCTGCTCTACTCAGTCTACTGATTTAAATGTTGATCTCATCCAAAAACACCATCATACAAACACTAAGAATAATCTTTGGCCAAATAGCTGGTCCCTCTGTGACTCAGTCAAGGTGACATATAAAATTAACCATCATACCCACCTTCAAGTTTGAGAGGATTTAAGTTCCACCTCCTGGATGGGAGATTATCTACAGATATTATCTTAAATTCTTCTGTAAGGAGGATTTATCTCCTTTTCTCCATTGAGTGGTTTTTTGTTCCTCACAACCAATCAAATGTGCCCTCAAACAGAAGGCCTAAAAGCCATGAAGAGGATATATAGCCCTTAGGTATGATATTTTAATTTAAATTTAAGTAATAGAAATTTTTTTTTTATCTAAAACCTTCCCTCATATCCTATAGTAGTTAATGTCTTATCTGGCTGACCTTTGGTGAACTAAACCTCCCACAGTGGTATCTTGGTTCTCCTGAGTTCATCAGATATTTACTGAGTGTAGTTCGTCAGATATTTACTGAGTGTTTACTATGAACCCGGGGTGATGCTCAGCCCTGAGGACATGACAATAAGAAGTCCTTGCATTCACAGAACTATAATCCAGTGGGTCAAGCAAAGGTATACAGTTAGGAGAGGTGGGTTGATTCCCACTTTACCACTCACTCTGACCTTAGGCAGCTTGGTTAAATATTATTTGAACTTCAGCTTCCTCATATGCTTCCTCATATGTCAAAAGAATGTAATGACAGGAGTAGTAGTAGTAGTTGTAGTAATAGCCAGTTCACAGGGTTGTTGGAGTAACTAAATAAAGTAGTATTCATGAGGCAAAAGGTAGTTGTTAGGTTGTTGCACAAATGCTAGTTATTATTCTTAGTAACAATGGACTGAGATAGGCAAGAAGAGATGTCATTACCCCTAACTTTAATAGCTTTGAATCCATTAAATTCATAGCTTTGAATCCATTAAATCCATAGCTTTGAATCATTCCAAAATGATTCAGTACGTTGTGCAGACTCCCGCAGCAGGTTATGTGTGGTGCTTATCTCAGGATCAAGGTCTTTGCATTCTGTTGTTTTCACCCTCTCCTGCACTGCAAGAATCTTATACATTCCTGTTTATAAGGGCAGCCTGTCTATTTTTAAAATTATTCTGGGACACATCTGAAAAGCCATAATGTGAGATAAAAAAAATAAAACCTCTGTTTTGCATTTATCTTGGCAGCTTGGGGAGAACATATTTTTCTGGGCATGTTTGGAAATGGATGATAGTTTTTGATTCTTATCCATATCCTCCAGGCTTTCTTTGGGACACTCCAGAGATTATTATGTTTGGGATTCAGAAAAGCATAATGTCATTTTATTTTTCAAATCCTCAGGGTGTTAGGAGTTTTGGGTCTTATTTTCCTGTCTGCCCTTTCATTATAGCTATTATTTTTTATATATAATATTCCTAATTCATTTTGTTGAAGAATAGATTTCATTTTATGCCAATAAATATGTATGACTATTGGAAGAGAAAAAAGTGTCTGAGTTGTGAGTGCTGGCAAGAATTACAAGGCATAGTATAGTAAAATAGAATGTGGAGATTATGTCATTGTGCTCTTCTGTGTAAAATGCATGATTGAGAAGAAAATGGGAATCATCTTCTGCTGAAATTCATCTTGGGAACATCTTCAAAAGCATGTTGGAAATGGATGATAAAATTAAAAGGACATAGTTTATTTTATTTGGAAAATCATAATCCCTTATGAGAGATCTGGGTAAACAGACTGCAGAGTTTTGGCTTTGTTCAAGATTCCTTGACTCACTGGGTGGCTTGAAAAATTGATTTAATTCACTTGAATTCACTACCCTTGAAATTAGAATAATCATAGCTTGTAACACTGTACTTGGCACTTAGCAGTTAATTATATTAATGACTAGTGTTTATTGTATGATTACTATCTTCTAGACTACATGCTAGACTACATGCTATACCTATAATTCATTTAATCCTCTCCATACTCTGGGAAGTATGTACAATTATTGTTTCTATTTTATAGATAAGAAAACTGTGGTAGGAGTTTTTCAGTGTATTATAATCATATGTTTCCATGTTGTCTTTTCCTCTGGACCTGAATTTATGAAGGTAGGTACTGAACTCCCATAACATCTGTCTCCCATGGTTAGCATAAACTCCAGTTCATAGGCAGTCAGTAAACATGATCTAATCTGTGCTTCAGGAAGCCACTGTGTGTAGGATGAATAGAAGTGTGGAAAGATGAGGTAAGGAAAGAGCTGAGGCTATTTCAATTGTTTAGGCAAAATCAAATAAGAACGTATATTTGGATAACATACATAGAAAAAGAAAGGTGAGGAGACATGAAAAGATAAATAATTAGTAAGTGATAAAAAATTTTTTTATTTATTTGAGATAGAGATAGAGAGAGAATGCACACATAGGAGCTGGGGGAGGGTCAGGGAGAGGGACAAGCAGACTCCACGCTGATCATGGAGCCCGACACGGGGCTCGATCTCACAACCCTGAGATCATGACCCTGAGATCATGACCTGAGCTGAAATCAAGAGTTGGCTGTTTGACTGAGCCACCCAGGTGCCCCAGTAAGTAATAAAAGATTTTAAGTTAAAGTAGCAAGAACATGTATATCAATTAATAAAAGATCATTGAGGGCACCTGGGTGACTCAGTTGGTTAAGTGACTGCCTTTGGCTCAGGTCATGATCCTGGAGTCCCGGGATCAAGTCTCGCATCAGGCTCCCTACTCAGCAGGGAGTCTGCTTCTCCCTCTGACCCTCCCCCCTCTCATGTGCTCTCTCTCTCTCTCATTCTCTCTCTCAAATAAATAAATAAAATCTTTAAAAATAAATAAATAAATAAAATAAAAGATCATTGAATGTTAGAGCTTTGAGTAGTGATTTGAAGGAGAAGTATGGTAAACAGTAAGAGGATAATACAAGCTGATTTTGCTAATAAGTAAATGATTTTAACAGCTATTTAAGGGTCTAATTTCAACATCTGTATTTATGGCTATTGATTGGCTGTCTTTTCTCTTGAGAAATGTCAAGATTTTCCTGGTTCTTTATATGTTGAGTAATTTTGGATTTGATCCTGGACATTTTGAATATTATGCTATAGGACTCTAGGTCTTGTTTAAATCCTATGGAGAATGTTCGTTTATTCATTTAACAGGCAATCAAGCAGTTTAGGTTTGGTTGCAGTTCCCTATTCTGCCTTCTGTTGGCTGTGATTCCAAAGTCAGTTCAGTTTCCAAAGCTTTTGCTCTGCTACCTGGGTCTGTCCCATGCATATTAACACCAGAGAGCAGTGTGAGACTCGGGTAGTGGTCCACCCTGTAGATCAGTTCTCAGTGCCTCCTGTATGCTGTTTAGGGTCAAATCCATGCATGTGCAGCTCAGAGATGGACACAGGAGTTCATACATAGCTTTATGATCACTTTCTTGAACTTCCTTCTCTTCATGAGAATCTTTCCTGCTCCTAAGCACCCACTTCCTGGTCTTTTGACTGACAGCTACAACTTTAGTTTCCCTGGTTATGCACTTTCTGCAACTGTGTCTGGTACTGGGACCAAGTAGTGAGAGGTCAGAGAGAAAAGGGCACCAGGATTTCTCTCACACTTTTGGATCTATGGTTCCTCTGGCCAGGAAGAAGGGTTCCTTTCCTTCTGAGTTTTAGGCATTTGCTCAGGTATTGTTACTTCTGTGCCAGGGGCTAGGACAAGAGAGGGGGAAAAAAAACCCAGAGGATTTCCCCCAATTTTTCTGACCCATAATAGGCCATTTCCTGCTCCTCAGACAAGAAAGAGAAGGCTTCTCTTGGAGCACTTTCCGTAGGCACCTGTTTGTTATACGCTTTTGGATTTCAGGTTGCCCTTGAGTCCAGGCTGGGAGAAAGTAGATTTAAAGAAAAGGGAAACTCACTCCCAGTTTAGTGGTTCTCAGAGATCTGTTTGTCTTCCCCAATAAACTCGCTACCATTTCCTTTTCAAAGTCCTCAGGTAGCTGCTCTGTACATGGTCTCCAAGGGTTTTAAGTGGCATTCAGTAGGAGAGGCAGTGTGAGGTATGCTTTCTCCATCTTATTTGGAAAGTAGAGAGTGCTTCTTTGCTCTTAAATATTTTAATGTAGTATTTCTTAAGATGAAGGACTTTCTCTTATATGACTACTCTATAATCAAAATCAAGAAACTTAGCATTCTTATAATACTATTATCTAACCCATAGTCAATATTCAAATTTCATCAGTTGCCCCAATAATTTCCTTTATAGTCATTCTTTTCCCTGATCAAGGATCTATTCAAGGATCACGTATTGAATTTAGTTGTCTTGTCTCTTTATTCTCCTTTAATCTGGTACAATTCTTTTGCCTTTCTTTGTTGTTTATGACCTTGACGTTTTAAAGAGTACAGAGCAGTTATTTTGTGTGATATCCTTAAATTTGTGTGTTTGATGTTTCCTAATGTTTAAAGTTAGCTATTATTGGCAGAAATGCCACACGTGAGGTTTTTTTTTTTAATGTACACAACAGGAGATACATGATGTCTATTTGCACCATTACAGGGTTGTTATCTTTGGTCACTTGGTTAAGATGTTGCTTAACAGTTTTCTCTATTTTGAAGTTACTATTTTTTTGTGAGGGTTTTTAAGGGCTGGAGTTTGATTATGATTATGAGATTATGAGGAAAACTCTAGACTATTGTTGTCCAGTAGGATGCTTTGCAGTAATGGAATGATCAATTCTGCACTGTACAATATGGTAGCCATTGCCACATGTGGCCATTGAGCATTTGAAATGTGGCTAACACAACTGAGGAAATTTAAAGAATGCAATTTGAATTTGAAAAATCCAGAGAATACCCTATCCTACCATATGCTAAAGAGATTTTTTTTTTTTGATACCCTGGTTTTCTGAAATGCTCTGTGAAAAAAAAAGAAGAGTATCATGATCAAATAAGTTAGAGATTATTCTAGAAGGCATACGTTGAGAAACACAAGTGCTATATGCTGCCATCTTGGAATATATACGTTGTTTTTTCATTTGGCCTAGTGCTAAGTGTAGGTGAAATTGTCAGGTAATTATTCTGTGAGTTCCCACAAAACACCTTAACAGGTTTATGTAAATGACTTGCTGAACAACACAGCCAAGTCAGTGGCAATGGTGGGATTTACATCTAGGCTATTATCTGACTCCAAAAGCAGAAGTATTTCTGGTACACCAGAAATGATAATGGAGAAAATGCTATTGAAGTTCAGATTGCCTCATGAAATTTTGTCTAAGATTGATGAAGGCAAGAGTTCCTCAAAGACATGTTACTTCGTGTTTGGATTCCATGTTAGCAATGCAAAAACAAGAAATGTAGCCATCTCAGTCTTTCTAAGGGAATTAATATTAATATTAATGGCCCTTGTCTACTCATGGTAGAGCTATCTGTGGATGTGTTTCTTTCTATTTAAATAGATGAAATCCCAGAACAGAGTAGTAGGTTGATGCCTTAGTCAAAGTCACTCAGCAAATATTCTCATGCAAATATAGTTATCACAAAAGGGTCTAAGTGTCTCTCAAAATCACACACAGAATCAGTTGCTGAAGGGAATGTAGGATGGGTAGAAAGTCTGAGGGAAGGAGGCTTGGTGGGGAGAGAAAAGATAACAATATGCAGAGAAAAAGGAGTCTTGAGCCAGAGACTAGAGCCAGCAATTGGCTGGTTTGAATTAGAGAGCAGTGAGCAGTGTACATAGTCTTCTTTCTTTTCCTTCAGTGGAAGTTCCTTTGGGAAGCTCTTTGCTGAGCCAGGTTGGAGAAATTTCATTCCTGTAACTGTAACTGTTGTTTTGACTGGCTTACCCCAGTGGTTCAGAGCTGTAGTTTGAAGATTTTTCAAGCAAAGGAACTTTGTCTGGTTGATGAGTTCAAAATTCAGATACAATCTTGAAAGTGGTAAAGAGTCATTATTGTTATCTGAAGCTATAATTCTTGAAGGTAATTGGGTTTAAAAGCAGAAGTCTTTGGGAGATTGATTTCATCCTCAATAAAAGTACATTTTACTTTCTTTTAAGGTACACAGTGGAAGTTGTGACCCAGAAGTGCCCCCATAAGACATTACAGATGGCTATTTTCATGTGCTGCTTGGCGTATGTTCAGGAAAACGCAGGAGAAAATTGGCTCTGAAATGCTTGTGCTTTAAGGTATATGCTGTGATACTTTGTAAGGATTCATTTTCTTGCCAAATATAACATTCAGTTACCAACTGGAAGTGTAAAAGTTCATATTTTCATGAAAATCTTACCAATGAGTTTAACGGGCCTGTTTAATTAGGTTTCATCTTTTCCATTCTTCAGTGCCTACTTAATTCACCACTAGAGGGCATTGTTGGCAGTGATATGAAGGGAAAGCAAAAACAAAAAGAATCTTGCCTAAATTTATTCTGAGACCTTTTTCAATTTTCATTTCAGCCAGTAAAAAATAATGTACATTCAAAGGCTACCTTTTCGCTATTTTGTTCTTATATTTCACACCCTAGATACTTAACTTCTAGACTTTTGGGGGGTGCATTAATTTAATAAAAGATAAATCATCGCAAAGTTTTGTTCTGGATTTCTAACAAATTCTAAATCTAGAATCTGCCTCCCCTCCCCCCCCCATAATATCATACATTCTTGCACATCCTCTTTTGGAATGTTATTGAGCACTTGGAGACTCATTATTTTTTATTTCCTAAATCATGAAACATTTCTATTTTCCAAATCATACTTTTCTGATATTTGTCAGGGGATCTTGGAGTGGGAAGGGGCCTATTTGTTATAATAGATGAAGTCTCTTTTATATACTGATGGGCTGTCTACATCTAAAAATGATAAGAGAAGTTCTTTCCATTTGGGTATAGCTATATTATTTATTGGATGTTCTTCATGTGAAGAGAAAATTTGCCTCTTTGGAATTTATTGTATTAGACAATATCCTTTACTTGCAAGTAATAGAAATCAAATCAGGAATGCTTATGCAGAAAAAGCAGGAGGGTGTGGGGGAATTTATTGTCAGGAAACAGAGATGGCTCATGGGCTGTGGCTAACATGAGATCTGGAAATTAGAGATTTGTCAGGACACACTCAGTCTCTTGTGTCTGCTTCTCTCTCTGTCATTACTTCATTCTGTTCTCTCTGCATGTCAGTACTCTCTGCTTCTTGCATTCTCATGGGAAAATATACCATTTGAATGAGTAAAAATGACAAAAGATCTTTTGTTACCTAAGAGTAGGCCATTCCAGCAGTCTATGAAGCCAACCACCTCTAGATAGTACAGTATGTGAAATGATCTGTGGTTCCCACTGTCATGGGCTCCCTTCCTCATCTCCTTCATGGTGAAGTAGGTATCCCAGTTGGACGCCTTGTTGCGTGGATTTTCAGGCCTATGGTTGAGGCACTCCACAAGCCCTTGATAGTGGTGCTGATGGAGGCTCTGCAGACAGGAAAGGCAAACATATATGTGAAATTATGTATCTATCCCTGTGAAGGTGAATGGCTGGCCTTTTCAAGGTGGAGAGGATCCATGTAGCCAACTTGCTACTAAGCGGCTGGTTGATTTCTCCAAGGAATGATGCCATACTGGGAGTTCAGTGTTTGTCTCTGTTGCTGACAAGTTAGATATTCAAAGTCAGCAGTAGTTATTTGGCATTGGTAAGCAGGGTCTATGCTCTTGGGCTCATGCATAGATTCTGTTTCTCCTACTATGTCCACTGTGTTCATGTGTCCATCATACCTTCTCTGGGTGACTGATGACAAGACTGGCTATAAGGTCAAGTTGCTAGTCATTTGTTTCCTTGGCTTTGTTAAGGGCTTTTTCCATGGTAGATGCTTTCTAGTCAGCATCCACATGTAATACACAAGTCTCACAATTCATGCTGTCATCTTTGTATGTCTATTCACAGACCTCCTTGTCTCTGATCTTCCAGTTCTTTTCCTTTCAGTTTTCTAACCAGATAATCAAGTTATTGGCCACTGGCCAAGAATTTATATATACTCTCACCTTGGGTCACTTCATCTTCCACCCAAGTGAATGACCAGTTATACTGCTCACAGCTCTACCACTGGGAAGATTTTCCTCTCAGCTCTCTTTCCAAGTCTGGCACAGAGGTGCTCAAGCTTTAGTTTCATTAAAATCATCTGGAAGCCTTTTTGACACACTGATTGCTGGGCTCAACACTGAGAGTTTCTGATTTGTAGATCTGGGATATAAATCAAGACTGCACTTCTAACGAGTTTCTAAGTGATGCAGATATAAATGGTCTGGGGACTATACTTTGGAAATCATTGTTCTAGAGATTATAATATGCGTCCTTAACTTACTACAGTCTTTGAGGACTATTTTACCATTTAATGAACAATGTAAAAAAATCTCTAAAAGTTTATAATGGCCTTTTTTTTTTTTCTCTCTTTACCTTGTATTTTACTTCTACCTATATTATAAACTTTACTACATGTTATTGTTTTTATCATTTTGTTGCTTTAAATAATCACTAGTCTAAAAAGCTTTAAAAGAATTAGTCCTTTACATTTATCCATATCTGGACTTCTTTGTTCTTTTTAAAAACAATTCCACATTTCCGTTTGGGATAATTTCCTTTCATGCTGAAGAACTTCTTTTAGCATTTTTTATATTGTAGCTATGCTGGTGAAAAATTCCCTCAGTTTTGGTTTGTTTGAAAATGTCTTTATTTCACCTTCACTTCTGAAAGATATTTTTACTGGGTAAAGAATTCTGGGTTGGCAGTTTTCTTTTACTTTTTTCCAGCACTTAAAAGGTGTCATTTAATTGTCTTTTGGCTTTCATCAATCATATAATTGTTCCCTTGAAGATGTGTCATTTTTCTCTGGCTACTTTAAAAATTTTCTTCTATCTTTAGTCTTAAGCTACTGTTCTTAGGAGTTTTTTCTTTGTATTTATCCTATTTGGGATTCACTGAGGGTTTTGAATTTGTGGTGGTCTTTCATCAGCTTTGGGTAACTCATAGACAGTATCTTTTCAAATATTTATTTTCCCTGTTCTTTTCTCCTCTTCTTCCAGGACTCTAATCACACGTATGTTAGACCATTTGACAGTATCTTTTTCTTTTTTAAAAATTCCTTTTCCTACCCATGCTTCAGTTTGAATAATTTATTTTGAGCTGTCTTGGGATTCACTGACTCGTTCCATAAAATTATAATTTCCTAACTGTATAGTTCTAGCAAGTTCATTTGGTACTTTGTAGAGATTCCATTTCTCTGCTTAAATTCTTCATATTTTTATCCATTTTGTCCCTCCTTTCCTCTATTTTATTTAATATATTTATAATAGTTATTTTGATATATCAGTTAATTCCAACCTTTGAAACATCTATACATTTGCTTCTATTATTGTCTTGATTGCAAGTCACAATTTCCTGTTCCTCTGCATGTCTTTTTTTATTCTTGATTTTTAAAATTTTATACTGGACATTGTATAAAGAGATCTTAGATACTGACAGAGAGATATTTCTCTCCAGGTAGGGCGCACTTTTTCCTATATCAGGCAGCAAGGTTGAGGGGCTGTTCACTTCAGTTCTGTCAGGAATTGAGTTGGGATGGGCATGAGTTACAGTTTTAGCTTGCTGTAGTTCCCATCTGATTTCAAATGTATTGAGAATGAGATCTGTTCTGTGTTTAATACAGCTGTTCCCTCTCTCTTTGGGATTTAATCATGTTGGGACTATGGAGATCTCTCTTTACCTTTTCAACCTTGTGCCCCAGCTTCACAAACTGCCCATCATTTATCAAAAGCTTAGGTAAAGACTGATTGGTGGGGAGCACTGCTTATTCTTTTGGGGGGGGTCCTCTAGACTCTAAGATATCACTCATGCTCATATGGCTATTTTAGACTCTGTTAGATTGACTTTTCCCTCAGAAAAAGTGTTCCTCTTCTCATGGCAAACTCAATCATCTACCTATCCCAAGCTCAGCAAATGCTACCAGGGAGGAAATGACTCTTCCCTATTTGGAATTTAATTCCTTTAGACTTCTAAAGTTTTGTGGGGTTTTTTGTTTGTTTGTTTGTTTGTTTAGTTTTTCAATTTCCCCTACTTGTTATAGTGATAATTATCATCTGCTACAGCGTTTTATGTTACAACCTAAAACAAAACTCATCTAAATTATTTGTAATCCCTAAGAAAACCAGGCAAATTAGATATTTTCATCTTTATTTTAAAGATTAAGATGAAGCTTAGAGCAGACCACTTGCCTAACATTATCCAATTTATGTGTAACAGAGTCAGAATTTCAGTACGGGTTAAACTTTCCATGCCAACAGAACATGTGCCCACCTCCTTTCCCTGGCCTGCCCCTCTTCTCTTCCCATTATTATTGTAGTACTGTAAGGTGACTCGGAAAAAAAATGTTCTGTGGTCAAATCAATCTAAGAAATGCTGTAGGCTATCTCCCTCTCTTTAAGATTCATGATATCCAACAGCATGTTAAAAGTCCTATAGTAAAGAACTTGTTTAATACGATGTTTTCTAAACTTTTTTGACCTCAGCACTTTCCCCCACCTCAGCAAATCATATCTATTAACACTCCACAGAACTAGAATTATGTGAAGTACATTTTGCGCAAAATAGCACTACATTAGTCTGCCTCCCAGATTCTGCTGGTTATGTTATCCTAAAAGGTCATTTATGCATTATTTTATAACACTTCACCAAAGCATTTGACAGAAGACCACAGTGTTAAATTTTATTAATTTTATTATTCCCTATAGAGGAAACACACATTTAACTGAATATTTGGAATACATCTACTTTAAGTCATGCCTTTTTAAAAAGGAAAATGGTAAATATGAGGGAATAAACAGAGTTAGAATAATAAAATATATTGTTTTATTTAGAATATACTCTTACCTGAATTATGAAGCAAGTTGCTCTACCCACACCAGCAACGAGTCATTTTGTGACATATAAAAATGCTACTTTAGAAGTATTTTATATCAAGAGGATAAGGAAGTTCAGCAACTGAGAAACTTATAGCTGTCTAGACAGAGGTCATAAAAACAAAAGTATTTTCTCCATAAGGTAGACTTATGGAATATCACTATTTTGCCTTATCATATTTTCCTGTGGATTTAACAATAAAGGTTAAAGTAAAACCTATAAAATATATTTATTATAGGAAATGCTTTAGAGTGTGTTAATTTGGTTAAGACTTACGATATAAAATTTCTCATGAACTGAAAATCAAATTGGCCTCTACTGGATCTTCTGGAATATCTACCAAATTCCAGAGGAAATGAATGTCCCTCTTTTTTTGAGACAGGAGTCCTCTGTGTGGTTTGGAAGCATCATGACCATGATCTGCTAAGTGGGAAAGTTTAGTGTGTTAGACTCAAATGTACCAGGTAGTCACTATGTCTCAGGGCAGGAGGGTATGCTCCTGATCCTGAATACCACATGTTTACTGAGAAACATGTGACTACTCTTGACCAAAAAATAACACTTCATTTCTGTCCCAATATAATGTGAATAAATGCTGAATAGTGGTTCCCCTTATAAGGAATACAAAAAATACAATGTTTACCTCAGAAAAATATAGTGACCCCTCACATACTCATAATCTCAGTTTAATCAATTATCAACTCTTGGCCAGTTTTATCTATACCTCTTCCCACTTCCCACTTCGTCTCCTCCCCCAGCTGGATTATTTTAAGGCAAATCCTGGATATCTTACTTCAGGATGACTCTCTAAGGACTTTTTTCCTCGCACCTTGCTTTTTTATTTATTTATTTATTTATTTATTTATTTATTTATTTATTTATTTATTTATTTATATTCTTATGTTAATCCCCATACATTACATCATTAGTTTTAGATGTAGTGTTCCATGATTTATTGTTTGTGCATAACACCCAGTGCTCCATGCAGAATGTGCCCTCCTCAATACCCATCACCAGGCTAACCCATCCTCCCACCCCCCTCCACTCTAGAACCCTCAGTTTGTTTTTCAGAGTCCATCGTCTCTCATGGTTCATCTACCCCTCCGATTTCCCCCCCTTCATTCTTCCCCTCCTGCTACCATCTTCTTCTTCTTCTTCTTTTTTTTTTTTCTTAACATATATTGCATTATTTGTTTCAGAGGTACAGATCTGAGATTCAATAGCCTTTTTTCTTAATAAATCTTTTATTTTGGAAACATTTTAGGTTTACACAAAATCTGCAAAGATAGTGCAGAGAGTTTCTGTATACTCTATACCCAGTTTCCTGTATTGGTAACATTTTACATTAGTATGGTATATTTGCCACAATTACTGAACTAATACTGATATATTTTTATTAACTAAAATGATTTATTCAGATTTCCTTAGTTTTTGCCTTATGCCTATTTTCTGTTCTAGGATCCTACCCAGAATACTAAATTTAGTTATCATGTCTCCTTACACTCTTCTTTACTGTGACACTTTCTCAAACACTCCCTGTTTTTGGATGATCTTGACAGTTTTGAAGAATACTGGTCAGATGTTTTGTAGAATATTTCTTAATTGGTACTTCCAATTACTTCATCAGGAGCTACAGAGGTAAAGTGTCATTCTTATATCATATCAACATGTACTCTCAACATGACTTATCACCGTTGTTAACCTTGAACACCTGGCCAAGGTAGTGTTGTCAGGTTTCTTCACTGTGAAGTTACTCTTTTCCCCCATTATCCATTCTCTTTGAAAAGAGTATGTTATGTGCAGCCCACATTTAATGAGGCGAGAATTATGCTCCACCTTCTTGAAGGGAAATATCTACATAAATTATTTGAAATTCTTCTGTGAGGAGATTTGTCTATTCTCTCCCATTTATTTATTCAATCATTTATTTATATCAGTATGTAATCATGGATATTTGTATATTGAGTTACAGTTCAACACTAACTTATTTATTCTGTTGCTCAAATTGTTGTAGCTTTAGCCATTGGGAGTTCTTTCAGTTGATGTCTGTGTGGGGCTTTTTGTTTGTTTGACATACTGCCATCATTGTGGGGCTTTTTGTTTGTTTAAGCACTTCCTTACCATGGTTCAAGCCTGTCTGATATATTTCCTGCCTCAGTCCTAGAATCAGTCATTTCTGGATTTATTTATTTATTTATTTATTAATTATTGGAGAACGTACTAGAAACTAAGATCTAGGCTCTATCTGTGTTTGTTACGTCTGGGTGTCACTGCTTCAAGGTTCTCTCAGCTGACAGAACAAGGAAATGTATGTGTATAAGTATTTCTATATATAACCATTTGTATATTTAGCTAAAATGAATTCATACTGATATCTCAAACTCAAATTCATTACCACATAGATCATTCTAGTCTTTTCCCCTTTGTAACCTCTCCTCCAACAGAATCCTGGCTCCCACCATCTGCCACCCATTTACACAATAATTTAATTCCAGTATATACATATAGTGGTTTCCAAATTGTTAACCCAGACTCCATGGGAAATAACTTTATCAATTAAAATATAGTTCTTATGGGCAATTTCTTTTGTTTCTAGTCTTATAGACTCCACTCATTTCTGATGTTATTTAGGTCAGCACCTCATTCTTCTACCCATCTAAGAATTTTTAAAATCCAAAATAGCACAAAAACTATAATAACAAAATAAAACAACCCATAAAACCATTCTCATCTCCCTAAAATTAATGATTCCTAATATATCATCAAATATTTAGTCAGAGTTCACATTTTCTTCTATTATCTAATAAATGTTTTATTTTATTGCTGTCTTATCTGAGTCACAATATAGACAAGTCTCACCCATTGAATTTGGCTGATATAACTCTTAAGTTTCATTTGATCTATAGGTTTTCTGCTCTCATTTTTTAAAAAAAGATTTTATTTATTTATTTGAGAGGGAGAAGGAAAGGAGCATGAGCAGGGGGTGGGGCAGAGGGAGAAGCAGACTCCTCAGTGGGCAGGGAGCCCCATGCTCAATCCCAGGCCCCTGGGATCATGAGCTGAGCTGAAGGCAAAGGGTTAACCGACTGGGTCACCCAGGCACCCCTCTGCTCTCATTTTTCTGTTGCCATTTATTTTTTGAAAAAAAAAAAAGGTTTAGTTGTTCTACAGAATTTTCCATATTCTGATTTTGCTAATACTTAGTATCTTACTTTCTCTGTATTTCCTATGATTCAATATTCCTGTTATTTGTATTTCTTGTAGTCTTTTATTTAGATCTAGAAGCTTGAGAAGATTGTTGGGAGGAGGATGTTAATATTTCATAGGCAGTGTTGAGTATGTAGGCACATAATATCTACATATCTTTCTTTTTGTGATGCTAAGACTGATCCATGTGTTAAGATATTGTCAACTCAATTATCTACTATAAAGTTCACCATCAGCATTTTACCTAACCATTTTAGTGATCATTGATGATTATTGCTTACATTCATTTTCCATCAGGGCTTAGAAAATAGTGATATTCTAATTGAGTCACTTTTTTGCATTTATGCTTTTTATGCATTTAATGGTTGAACCTTATTCAACCATTGGTTTCGATGAAACACAGTTTATACAGGAATGCCTGATTCTTTCTCTTTATTGTTTTAGTTTCCAGCATAATAAATTGACCCTCTAGCAACCCTTCAAGGTGACCAATTAGGTTAAATTTTTTTTTAGTATTATTACAAATTCATGATTTTTCATATAATTTTATATGTTTCCATCTATTGTTACTAATTATGAAAATTAATTGTGATCCTCAAATTTCCTTTTTATTGACCCATGGGAGACTCTTCAATTGGCTTTGTCTTTTTGACTTGAATCTGATGTTGATAGTTTCTTTGCTTTGATTCTAAGCTCATCATGTACATTTCCTGCCTCAGATCTGGAATAAGCCATTTTTCAGAGATCCCTGCTTCCTTTTAGTAAGAAATAGTACTTAGAGATCTGGGCTCTAGGATGATACATTGCCTATATTGATCATTATTTTTAGGTCTTTTCAATGGGCATAGCTAGGAGATGTATACTCTTAAAAGAAAAAATACATCATGAGTTTATACTGATGTTTCCAATTTGAATTTAGCATTACATGGTTTTTACTCAGCTTCCTTTATTTTATAATTACATTTCTTATGCTAAAAACCTTGATTCCAAGTGAAAATAATGTTAATTTATTATTTGAAAGGAGACAGACCCAAAAGAAAACATACTCTGTGATTTCATTTATGCAAATTTCAAAAAACAGGGAATAGTAGCTTGTAGTATTCAGAAATTAATGCTTAGGAGAAAACACTATAGAGAAAAACAAAGACGTGATTATCATAGAGTCAAGATGGTAGCTAATTTTAGAAGAAGAGGGGGGTTGGGCTTGGGGAGAAGCACTTGAAGAGCTTTTGGCTTGCAGGCAATGTTTTCTTCTTCACTTGGGTAGTGATTACAGGGGTGTCCATTTTAAAATAGTTCTTAAATTGATTTTTTCTGTTATATTTTCCCTCTCATCCTTTTTTAAAGTGACAACACAAAACAAAAAATAAAACAAAACAAAATGGACAGATAGACAAATCATGTCTCCTGATTTCTTCTGAGAAGTCACAGCTATATGTAATCTGTGTCTGCCTCTGGGAGGGAGAACGGCCCTGGGCCCATAGCAGAACTGAATTGAAAAGTGGTAACAGCAATCATTGAGGAGAAAGCACCCACTGCAGCCTAAGAATCATAATCTATTCATTTACTCAATCATCAGTAAACGTTCATTGGGTTCTTCCTATGTGGTGGACACTGGTGTAGGCACTGGCAGTAATTAGATGAATAAAATAGGGTGTTTGCTCTGAGAAGGGGCTAGGGCCCGTAATACTATCTAAATAAATCAGTACAGTAAAATGTGGATTCTATGACAAATGTCTTTATAGCATACAGTGGGGGAAATGGGTAAAGATTCTGGTAAAGATAACAAGCACTCGGGCGCCTGGGTGGCTCAGTTGGTTAAGCGACTGCCTTCGGCTCAGGTCATGATCCTGGAGTCCCGGGATCCAGTCCCACATCAGGCTCCCTACTCAGCAGGGAGTCTGCTTCTCCCTCTCCCGCTCCCCCTTCTTGTGCGCGCGCTCTCTCTCTCAAATACATAAATAAAATCTTAAAAAAAAAAAGATAACAAGCACTCTATTTTTTTTTAAACCAGATAGAAGTATTATACAGGAAATGACGAATTCATAAAAATCTTTGCAAGTTAAAGGGCTCAAGATATCTTCATAGAAGGGCTATTGATATTTAAAACCTGTTTCCTATGGGGCACCTGGCTGTCTTAATTGGAAGAACACGTGACTCTTGATCTCACGGTCATGAGTTTGAACCTTATGTTGGGTGTAGAGATTATTTAAAAATAAAAAATAAACTTAAAAAAAAAAACTGTTTCCTACTACTCATTGAACCGTAAAAGAGTGAAAGCAGTTAGGATCTGAAGTTTCAGAAAACGGGAAACTTTTTTTACATGTCCATCTCAGTATAGTATGAAAGGCTCTGAGTGGAGGAAGGCACATCTGATATATTCAGTTTATAAGTGCCAAGAGGGAACTAAAATTTACTCATTCTCCACAAGAAAAATCTGGTGCTAGAATCTGCATTAGTTATCTCAGGTGAGAATGATGGCTTTTAAGAGTGACATTTAGAGTTACTGCATTGCTCTAACAGTATCACTTGAGAGCTAGATTTGAGTGCTGGGAAGCACTGAGTAATGATATACCCCCTCTTTCTAGGAAGACTAAGTACTTTTCCTGATGTGTCACTTAGCTAGTGAATGATAAGGCTGGACTATGGATTTAGTGTCTTTTCTACCAGAGCCTGGTGCCACCCTGCTTTTTTGTGCCCTTCAGCATTAGGTCAACAGACACCATAACATTTTATTTGGCAACTTAGAGAGATAGGGGAGATGCTTATCTAAGAGAGAGGGAAGCTTACTTTGCTAACAACCGGTTTTGCCTCATAGAGAGAAGAGGTGGTCCATGCCCCTTGGTAAGAAGACAGTTTCTGTCCCTGGGGGTCCCTGGGCAGCTCCTTGCTGATTCAGTCCCATGTGATGAATGGGGCAGTGAAGCACTTATTTAGCTGTTTTTTTTTTTTTTAATCTGGCTAAGAAAAAATGATGACTGAAGTAAAAGAACTGCATGTCTGGCCTTTATAAAATAAAAGTGTTCCAGATTTTGTCTTAGCACTTCATCTTATTTCCATCCCTTTCTATGCCAGACCCGGGACCTGGAGCTGAAAGACTGATTTTTCATATCCCAGACTCCATTTCCAGCAGAGTTTTGGACTCAATTTAAGTAATGATAGCGAAATGCATTCATGTGAGATTTAGAAGGTAAAGGAAGGTTCTCCAGGCATCAATGGCAGGTGTGTGAACTTCAACAGTTCTAAAAACGTGGGTTTTTATAGTAATACACTTCCCTGCCAGTTACCCTCCTCAGGGCTGCAGGCAGCTCTGACTTTCAGCAGTGGTTTCCTGCCATTTCTGGGCAGCAGTGCGAGCTTCCTGATTCTCTGGACCAAAACTCTAGCTAAATACTAAAAGCTTGTGGTCCCTCACTCCCTGTAATTTTTGCTCCTAGCTTTCTCAGTCATTTTGAAAACATCCGATTCTATGTACTAATCCTTTTTGCTTGAAATACATAGAATAGATTCTGTTTTACTGACTGAACTCTGATTTAAAAAGTTGTAACCTTATGATCCAGTAATTGCACTACTAGGTTTTTACTCAAAGAATACAAAAACACTAATTCAAAGGGATACATGAACCCTGATATTTATAGCAGTATTATCAATGAGCTCCAAGCTATGGAAACAGCCCAAGTGTCCATTGACTGATGAATGGATAAAGAAGATGTGGTATCTATATACAATGGAGTATTGCTCAGCCATAAAAAAGAATGAAATCTTGCCATTTGCAATGATATGGATGGAACTAGAGGGTATTATGCTAAGCAAAATAAGTCAGTCAGAGAAAGACAAATACTATATGATTTCATTCATATGTGGAATTTAAGAAACAAAACAAATGAGCAAAGGGGAAAAAGAGAGAGAGGCAAACCAAGAAACAGACTCTTAACTATAGAGAACAAACTGATGGTTACCAGAGGAGAGGTGGGTGGGGTGATGGGTTAAAAGATGGGGATTAAGGAGTGCACTTGCTGTGATGAGCACTGGGTGATGTAATAGAAGTGTTGAATCACTATATTGTACACCTGAAACTAATATAACACTATGTTAACCAACTAGAATTAAAATAAAAACATAAAAAAAGTTGTAATCAGAGTGTCTATGTCTGAAGTTCAAATGGTAGGACCAGTATATGTCTCTGATAGCGAAGACAATGGGAAGATACAAACTAAGTTGTATAACAGGAAAAAAAAAATCACATGTTTTTATTTAAAAATGAAAAAAAGAACAGAAAAGTCATAACTACCAACATTTTGCTTTGTCTTTTTTGAACCTTAAAGTAAGGCTAAGTCTACCTTAATCTTCATCACTTCCCCCCACTCCACACCGCTGACATCATTTCCCATTCCCTTCTTCCTTTCTCAGAGCAACCACTATATTGGACTTGTTTATATGCTTCCAATTGATATTTTAAATATAAATATGTAGAAATATTTTATGCATTTAAAAAATAGCATCATATGTACATATTCTCCATCTTGTATATTTTCCTCAAAATCACATTGTTTAATACATAGATCTAGTTCAATTGCTTCAAGTGCTTCACAGTATTTCCTCGTAACTGGTTATTCCACATTGTATTGCTATGTTCCCTATTAGATTATTTCCAATTTTTATGCTATCATTAAAACAGTGATATAAGCTCCTTTTGTTTTGAATGCTTTCTGAACCTTGAATTTTAGGGAAGCTAAGACAACATATATGTTTAAAAAAATATCTTCTCCTGGGCGCCTGGGTGGCTCAGATGGTTAAGCGTCTGCCTTCGGCTCAGGTCATGATCTCAGGGTCCTGGGATCGAGTCCCGCATCGGGTTCCCTGCTCAGTGCAGAGCCTGCTTCTCCCTCTTCCTCTGCCATTCCCTCTGCTTGTGCTCTTCTGTCTATCTCTCTGTCAAATAAATAAATAAAATCTTTAAAAAAAAAATATCTTCTCACTCCTTGGTATTTTCTCATAAGACAACTACTTAATAATGATGTACTCCATACATTCTAAAAACTGAGCAAAGTCTGATTTTAAATGATCAAACAAAAGAGATAGTTGAGAGGAACAAGTTTTCCTTAAATTCTCTATCCCTTCTGTCTCTATGAAATCATGGAGACAGAAAAGAACTGTCAGTGTTAGTAATTATTTGTGAGTCTCTTGGCTTTTAAATTGTGCCATTGCAGTATTTGCTTTAAAGTACTTTGTTGGGTCCCCATCAAAGAGTAGCAACATGAAATGCCTTGCCTCATTTGACATCCATACGTTTTGCTCAGGCTCAATGTCAGTTTCTTGCTCCCTGACAAATTCCCTGGCAGTGCAGAAATCAATGTTGGAGTGCAAAATCTAGTTAAGTGTGACAACGATCCTTAGCAACTGTCCAGCGTAGTCCTTAACAAGAGTATTTAGTCTTTCACTTGAAAGGCATGTTTAATGCAGAGAGATAGGCTTTGCAGAGATAAAATTCCAAGAGGGTTGAAATGAGTCATAGTAGTTGATTAGTCTATGATGGTGATGAGTCACAAGAACCAAAACATTTTGCAAAGTGCTTGGCGGATGACCAAATGCTCTGGCTTGAACCACTGAGATATGACATTTTGGAAAATGGGAAGAAAACTGTGATATCTTACTATCTCCCCATGGAACATGTTTGTCAGCCGCTAAGAGTCTTATTTTCATTTTTGCACATATTGCTCCCTTGACTTGAACACCCACTCTAATGCTACCACTCAGACTTGCAAATTCCTATTACTCATTATTTAAGATCCACCTCAGACCTGAAGTTTTCCTGAGGCACAGTTACTCACTGCCATCGCTGAGCCCCACAGCTGTTGGTTTCTACTGTTGTAAGACCATCTGTCATGTGATATTGTAATTTACCGGTCCCTAAATTTATCTTCTTCACCATTCTTCTGGAGCGGAGACCTTGTCTTTGTTGTTCTTTTATACTTAGCACTTGTAGCACAAGGTAGAGTTCATCTCACTTTTGTTTCTTTGTTAAATGGGTGTGTTTCTGTTTAGGTAGGCGTTTCTGTTTATGTTCCAACAGTAACAGTTAACAGTTACTGTTTCTTCTGTGTTGGGCACTGTCTTAAGTGCCTTTGTTGTATTATTTCATTTAATCTTCTAACACCATCCAGAAAGTAAGTACTATAATCCCTTTTATAGATAAGGATGCTGAAGCACAGAGAGGTTAAGTACTTTGTCCTAAGTCACACAGCTACTAAATGTGGAGCTAGGAATTACACTCAAGCATTCTGATAGCAGAGGCTGCATGCTTAAGCACTGGGCTATATTGCCTGTATTTTATCCTAGGAAGAGATTCTAAAGATAATTTTAATGGGACAGAATATAATTTTATTAAAAAATAAATAAATAAATAAAAATGGCAGTCACCAAAAGAGAATGTCTCAGGATTAAGTTGAAGGCTGTATTTGATTGAGTTAGAGCTATTTTAGAGTTATTCCTATTTGCCTTGAGGGAGTCTCTGATATACTGTGTAGTAAAGTAAGGAAACCAAATTGTAGAGTAACTATGTAGTGTGATTCCTGAAATTAGGAGAAAATAATGGAAGGCTCACACAGCCTGGAGCTCTTTCTTTCACAAAACATACTTGCAGGCCAGGCTGGAAATGGTGTGACACAGAAAGAGACAGGAAGAGACAGTGGCAACATGTCCCTGGAAATGGTGTGACACAGAAAGAGGCAGGAAGTTGAGCTTATTAATTTTCCTCTTCTTTGCATTAGTTCACTGCAACATTATTTCAGTGGCAACATGTCACTTTTTAATATTTTAAGAGGAATTTAAAGAAAAAAATAATTGAAGATCAATAAAGATTCTAGGAAGAAATTTCAGAGAAGGTGACTTGCCAAGTCACACCTGGTAGGCAAAGTTGACTTAATTCAAAGCAGTTTTTATGAAACCCTCATATTAGAAGTGGTAGGTCCATTCATAAGGGCTGTAAGAAATGAAGAAATTGTGACCTGAGGCGGGTGGACCAGGCCTAGCGGGGTGTACCATAACCAGTGATGCATCTCCCCAACTCACTTTGCCCCACTTGCCCCTCAGGCCTTGGCCACATGCCACTACCTGCTAGGTCAACCTTCCTAGGAGGGCTCCTCATGCATCCCTGTCTGATCAAATGTCTCACAAAGGTTCTGGCTCCTGCTGCCATTTCTGGTTTCAGAGGAAGTACATGCTACGGGACAGGAGATTTGGCTTCCCCAGCAGCTTCACCAAAGGGCTGGGAAACATAAGCTGAGAGTATGGGGTGCAATGCACTCAAACAGGAAACAGAAGAGAGCCTGAACATAATCCTTCTCTCATCCTCCCACCCATCAACTCTTCTGAGACTCAGTGGTTCCAAATGGCCTTCTTGGAGATGTCCATGCAGGCAAAGAATGGACTAGGTGTCTTGTGAAGGCACAGCCACCACCTTGTGCTTGCTTTCTCTCCTTCACTGTCTTCCTCCCCCTCTGCCCTCACTCCTGTTGTTCTGTGAACAAGAGTGGTACCATGTAAACTTGCCATCACGCTCTGTTTTGTAGGGGACTGGGGCCAAGGTGTGGTGGGATATCCAGGTTTAGAAATGCTGGCACCTGATGTTATAAATAGTCCTTTAGACCAAAAGTTGGGAAGCACTGTTTGACGTTTGAGTGCTTGACCTGTGGGCTTTCGAAGGGATTAAAAAAAAAAACCCTATCTTTGGTCTGATACAAGAAAATTCTAGGCTAGACATAATTATTCAGGAAAAATAAATTTTCTCTATATAGAAAAGAATAACTTGGGATTTTTGTGGAGTGGAATTATGTGAATGACATTTGTTTAAACATCTCGATTCTTTTATTTTGTAGTCTGTCTTCACTAATAGGATATATCTCTTGAATTAGCACCCTGTTATGGCCAAGTAAAAAATACCAGCAAATGTTTGGCATTTTGAAGAACTTGTAAATGTATAGTTAAAACAAAAAAAATCTAAATAAAAATAATATATGCTTTCCTGGAAATGTGATAAATATAGCTACATATGAAAATTAAGAATTGGCGATAATCCTATCATACAAATACAGTGGTGTGAATATTTTGTTATATATCTACCCACGTTTTCTATGGATAGGATATGTACATATTTCACATATAGTTTTATTTATATATTGTACATTGGTAAACGTAATATAGTTATATGTACCACATGTACATGTAGAATGTTTTTCAAATATACTGCATTAATATTTGTATACATTTGTATACATGTGAACATATTTTATATTTGATTTAGAATGTTATCATTTAACTTAATACAGTATGAAATATTTCCTAAGTTATCAAGTATCCTGAAACATGCATTTTTATGGAGATATTCAGTATTTCACTGTGTAGATAGGTCAGAGTTTATACCTAACCAAATACTTTGTTGTTGGACATCTAGGATGTTTTAGATAAGGCTTCTTGTAGAAGTTTCCCTTTTCCTTGTCAAAAATGTTATAGAATTTAGAGGGATAGAAAAGGCTTTGAGGGATGGTCTATTCATACCTCTGTTATCCTTTAATCATCCTTATACATAGTGGGACTGAGACTAAGTAAAATTGTAGAAGGGATTTATTCTGTTCCATTTTCTTTTATTCTCCTTCTTGCTCAGGTGCCCAATGTCATCAGCCCCCCACCCCTGTGTTGCCCAAAGAAAAAATTATCAAATCCTCATCTCTCTGGTTTTAATAATCATAGCAGTAACAATAATAATAGGTAGGGCATAAGGGCCTTACACTGTACCAGGTTCTAGCCTAAATATTACATTCATTTTAACTTACTTAATTCTTGCAGAACTTTCTGAGGTGGATAGCTTACTGTCCTCCACTTACAGATGAGATGGAAGCAGAGAGTGGTTAAGGTAATTATTTACATTCACATAGAATTATTAAGTGGTGGAGCCAGGATTTGAGCCTGGGCAGCCAAGTTCTAGAATCTGAGCTCTAACCACTATGCTGTAACAGAGGATCCACAGAATAAAGATAGCAAGGAAGTTTCATTCTGAGCTCTACTTGCAATCACTGGGAATGGCTGCCTGGAACGATGTATTGAGAAGGATTTGGAGGGTGTATCTGGGTTTAGAAGGGAAAAGCGCCATGATGTATGAACAATGTCTCCCTTATGTGAAAGGGTGGAGCAATTGCATATTTCCCATCTTTGCCTTATGGTTTTCATTATGCTAGAATTAGGGATACAGGGATAAAGCTCTAGAGATAGAAAAAAAATCTGTAGGCAGAACAGAATTAACTTATTTACAGTTTCTGCAGGAGGGAGATGAGAGGGCAGAGGTTAGGGCTATTACAGGCCTTAGAAAGCACACTTTTGGTCTACCCCCTTCCTGTCAACTGGCATAGTGCCAATGACTCCATATGCATTTCAAGACTGCTGTTTTCATATTTATTAAAAAAGAATCGCCTCTTTCATTCTGTTTGTCCTCAGTTGAAATAAAAACAGAGGGCAATGGGAAGCACAAAGAGTTTGGAGACAGAGATATGGGCTTGTAATTTTGGCTCCATCGAATTAACTGTTTTCTTGTGTAGCACTTATTAAACCTCCCCTAACCTCAATTTTCTCAACTGGAAAGATAATTCTTACTTTTTAAATTGTCCTGGAGATTAAATCAGATAATAGTATTGGAGATGCCTTATATGCTGAAGGCGAATGTTTCTTCCCTCATTCTTTCATACTAATCCATACAGTGTATCTTTTCGTATTCATTTTTCCTTTACTTCTGATGGAGGTCATTTACTAAAATGTTTAATAGCTTCATTTTTTTTTTCTTGGTTTTGGTTATATGGAAATATCCTGACCAAGCTTTTTGTTACGGAGATCTCAGAAATTAACACTCAACTCAAGATTTGGCTAGTGCTTGGTGACTACACAAAACTGTATAACGGGTTAGTTTAGTGCTTGCTTGTTCAGGAATTATATTTTAAGAGGTATTATAGAAAGTGCATTGCTTTCTCCTACCTTCATAGTGCCACCATTTTCCAAATCGCCCAAGGCAGAAACTCAGGGGCTGTCATATTCGAATACTCACTTTTGTTTTGGATAACTTCTATGATATACTAATTGTTTCTTCAGCAGTGCCTACTCTGATGTCAATCTCATTTGTGCAGGCAACTTTTTTTTTTAAAGGTTTTATTTATTATTTATTTGAGAGAGAGCATGGGCACACAAACTGGGAGGAGCAGCAGAGGGAGAGGGAGAAGCAGGCTCCCCACTGAGCAGGGAGCCCGATGCAGGGCTCGATCCCAGCTCGATCTCCACCTTACGTGTCTTCTTCCCTTGTGGGGCCTGCTAAGTATGGTTGTGCTGTAATAAACTATAGCTATGATTACATTCCCACTGTGGTAATGAGCCCTCTGAGCCATTCTAGTGAGGAATCCAACATGTGGGTGGGCCTGGGACACCTGAAAAACCATCCGTTGTACTTTTCACGCCTTAAAGTTTAATTTGAATCTTTTTCATATCATCCATGTCCCCTCTTAACAAGCTCAATCTTTTCTCTACCTTCTTGAACATATGGAATATATTTATTATAATTGCTTTAATGTCCATGTCTATTAATTCTATCATCTGTGTCATTTCTGGGACTGTTTCCCATGAATGATTATTTTGTTCTTCTCATAAGGGGTTGTATTTGCCTGCCTTTTGGCATACTTAGTAATTTTTTATTGGATGCCAGACACAAATTTTACCTTTTGCTTATTGGATAATATTCCTTTAAATATTCTTGAGCCTTTTTCTGCAGTTAAAGTACTTGAACATAGCTTGGTCCTTTGGATGCTGTCTTTTGAGCCTTGTTACATGGGACCAGAGCAGCCTGTAGGCCCACAACCAAGGCGGTGAGTGCTCTTCTGGTTCCCTATCTGATGCCCTGCACATTACAAGGTTTTTCCACTCTGCCTGGTGGAAACACAAAGTACTCCCAAGTCCTGTGTGAGCCCCAGGAACTGTCCTATTTCTTGAGGTGGTCCTTTCTTGGCTCTGGTAGTTTCTTCACATGCATGCACTGATCAGTATTTAGTTTAAGATGCAAGAGGAACCCTCAAGAAATTTCTAGAAATTTCTCTTTGTGGGGCTCCCTCCTCTCCATTCAGCTCTCTCCTCTCTTGTAGCTGCCTTGGCTTCCCCAAATTCTCCACTCGGTCTCCTCAACTCAGGGAGACTGCTAGGCTTTGTTTGGATGCCGAGGCCTGGAAACTAGGTGGTGTGTTAGGGCTATCATGGGGCTCCTTTGTTTGTTTCCCTTTTCTGCAGGATCACTTCTCTCTACTGCCTCTTGTCTAGTGTCTAAAAACCGCAGTTTTTAATATTTTGTTCATTCCTGTTTAGTTTTTAAGGTTGTAGATCTAGCCTGATACTCCTTCATGGTCAGAAGTGGATCTCCATCCTTCCACACTATTCTTTGAATCATGAAGGAAAGGACCTTAACTCCTCTGGCGACAATGGCTGGCACACAGTAGATAGTCAAACATTAGTTGCTGAATGACTAACTCAGCGAATAACTGGTCTACCCAACTTTACTATAAAGTTAAAGACACAATATTATTCTTCATTCACCAGACTGGACACTTCTTAGTAAAACATCAAACAATTGTATCGAGATCTATGCAGGCTTGAGGTAAAATCCCTGCTCTGGCTTTTAGTAGCTCTCTGACTTTATGACTTTTTCCCTTCTGAGGATAACAAGTGGCTTACTGGGCAGGCAGGAGAATTAGCCAAAAGGTGATGTGTGTAAAGGGCACAGTAAGTTCTGCATGAAGGTGGGAGCTGGTATTATTCTTAGTGTATTGAAAGGATGACCTTGCATTGATATAAGACTTTGTAATTCGTGTGCTTTCCATATTTGTATCTTACATAATCCTAACAATATATTTTCTCCTAAATAGTTACCTAGGTTTAATATAAAGCAAACAAGTTTCTTATGAAAGAAGAAAAAAAATAAAACGAACTAATATTTGAGTATCTGGAGACTTGAGAGCAGAGCTCTGCCTTATGGAGGGCTTCTGAACATCACACTCTTTCTGGCTTTGAACAACAACATCGGCTCGCATGATAGACTTTGTCTCTCAAGTTTTTAACTTGTTCTTCAGCTACCTGTGTATACTGAAAGCTGTCTTACATAGACTCCACTTTGTACTCACCTTCTGCGATATAAGGCCTAACATTAATATGATGTGCTGCCCTGACAGCTGGTAAAATTGGGAAGGGCTTGAACGGCTGAACTACCAATTTCCCTCCCCACTGTGTTCTCACGGATAAGGCCCCCTTGCCAAACCACCCTCCTTATCAAGGGGACCAGGCACAGTTTCGCTTATCCTTCACTAATGGGTTTTAGTTTCTTGCCAGCCTGTGGAATTATTCAAACAAGCCAATCATATCTGAACAGGAGGGCACCCCACCCTCTTGACACTACAAAGCCTGCCTCCCAAAGCCCCTGGATGTTCACACCATCTGAGTGCAACCTCCATGTGACCCTGCATGGGGCGCTGTGTCCTCCATCCCTAGGCTGTGAGGGTATGTGACTGAAGCTGCTTTTGAGCTCATCTGTCCAATGTTAAGTGTCAGGTGTTTGGCCATCCTCAGAACCCTAGGGTGGGAATCTCCCCCTTGACAGTGGGGTGACTAGGCAGTGACTAAAACACCATCCTTGTCACCCACCTGCCCCTCCTCTCCTCACCTTTCTGTGCTAGTGGGGATGTGTGCAGGCAGTGCCTCCAGATCCTCTCCGTTGAACAAAGAAATCAGGGTCTGAGAGGAGAAGGAGAGGGCAGGGAGAAAGAAGGCATTTAAAAGTATGCTTGCTAACCCTTTGAATGCTCTGGGAATTTACAGACACCAGTTGGCATACGAGGTTGGGGGAGGAGGGGTAAGGAGCCAAACCCAGCTTCTCATGCTTGGGCTCTGAGCAGTGCCAGCTCTCCTGCACCCTAGCAGAGGATGACCCGGAGTATGGCAGGATGGGGTGTTCCTCCTCTGCACTCTTGTCTTCCCTTCATCCTCACCTGAGATGGGGAACATGTCTTCTGATCTGATTACATATCCAAATTATGCTATGAGAGGTCCATATTAGGAAGAGGAAGATTTGCTTGCTTAATAACTTCTTTGGTCAAGAGTCCCACTGAGAATGTTGGAAGCCACTGTTACATCCCAAAATAGAACCAGGAGCAATGGTCTGGTTGGCTTTGGAGAGGTGGTGGGTGGGAAGAATGGACCGGACTTGGAAAGGGAACAAGGATAGAAAAGGAGGAAGTGTTAGTACAGTGTCTGTTCTGTTGGAACTGACATATTTCAGGCCATAAAATATAATTCCCACCAAATTTTTAAGTAATAATAATATAATTAGATGAAAGAAAAATAAATATATGATGTAGCTCTGACTATAGTTTATTCCCCCACAAAATTCCTAGTGTTAAACCCATTAAGTTAAATCAGTTAGGAAACCAGAAGTTAATTTCAGTTAAAAGGAGAATTTGATGAATCTGAATATTTTCCATAGGCAGCTGATTTAAAAATCTTCCTTCTAGCTGGTAATTAGTATAATTGCTTTAACTGGTAAAGATCTGTTTCCACATTGACTGAATCAGAATGGTCTCTCCTAAGAGAGCGAGATAAAGAATCCTACCTTCTTATATTCATTGAACAGTCTGGGGACATCCCAAGTAATACACAAGCACTTGCTTACATACATTATCTCATTTAATCCCCATCACAGCCCTACAAGGTGCTGGCTGTGTGACTTTGGGCAAGTTACTTAACTTCTCTGAGTCCCATCTATAAAGTGGAAGGAGTCACAATACCTATCTCATAGAGTTTTTGTGAAGATTAACTGATAGAATCAATGTAAAGCACTTAGCTCAGTTCCTAGTATACAGTAAGTGTAAAAAGTAGGAGAATACGCTGCCCCAAAATATGCCTCCTTGGCATAAGGTTATTTTGAGAAACTGCAGACACAGGGGAAACTCTGAAAACAGAGTAGACGGGAAATTTACATTAGAAAGGGGCCTGTACCAGGAAGAGGGGTCTGTACCAGACAGAACTTTTTCACTTGAGAGATTTATCTGCCTGGCAGGGCCAACTTTGTTTACCAAACATTCTTCTCTTTGAAGCACCCGCCCTCTGTCCCTTTCCTTAGCTCAGGAGGGTATGTAAGCAAGCCTCACTTGTCTGGCACCTTTCTAAATCTCATCTTTGCGGAGCTCCTGCACATATGAACCTAAAATTCCCCGCCCCCCCCATTAATCTTTTATTACAGGGGGGTTGTCTCAGCCATAGAATGCAGAAGGATAGAGGCAAAATTATTTTCCCTCCCCTACAACTGCTCAAAGTATTAGCTGCTAAAAAGCTATGCTATTTTTATCCCTGACTGTCGGAGGAAAGTGTTTACAGACTATGGATGTGAAAAATACTTGAAATGTTAAAAACACTCAGAACATCCAACATCTATGCCTGGGCCATCATTCGAGTGCAGGCGCGGATCAGTGCTGGAGGCGGGCCTGTTACCCCCAGCCCCTGTCTCGGACCACTAGGCATGTTTGCATCTTCTGGCCCGAGGCAGACTGTAGGCAGTGCAGTATATGGTACAACACCGCAGCCCCTGTGGACTGGGGGGCTAGATTGCTTGTATTCTAATCCCGGTCCTGCCAGTTAGTAGCTGTGTGACCTTGGGCTTTTAGTGAGCCTCCCTTTACCTCAGTTTGTCATCTGTAAACCGAGAAAAACAGCAACACCTACCTCAGAGGATCGTCATGGGGATTAAAGGAGCCAGGGGATGTCGATGCACCCAGCAAGCTGTGAGCACTAAAGATTGATAGCCAGGATCCCTTGATGAAGCACATTCGAGTAGAAGACTACTTGAAGTAGATCCTAATGCAAAATACAAATAAGGTGTCACCCAGGAGTTCTGACCTCTATCATGTGGAGAACTCTCTGAAAAGATTGGTTTTGGGTGCTTCAACTGCTCACACTTACAAGGCACTGTGCTCAAGCACTTTTCCGGTTTGAATTTATTTAATCTTCATAATAATGACATAAGATAGGCACTGTTGCTCTTCCCATTTGACAGATGAAGAAATGGAGGTACACAGAAGTTAAGCACCCACTTCTCCAAGCAGTAGGCAGGACTACGTTGATGGGCCATATGGAGGTGGTTTGGGGCAGAGCTCCCTCATCCACAGCGTTCACATGCTAGCCACTGGGCTTAGAGCAGGGGACCACAGCCTGGTCTGGGAGAAGAGAGCGGATAGGCTAAACCTTCGCAAATTCCCTTGTCCGCAGAGGGGGTGGTAAGAACCTGCAGGGCACACTTCTTATCCGCTCACCTAGAAGCCACTGCTGCAAGAAGCCACTTTCCTGCACCTATTAGCAGAGGACATGGCAGTGGAATGCTTTCCTAAAACTCAGGTACTTGGCATTCATGCAAACTGAAACAAAACAAAACAAAACAACAACAACAAAAAAAACAAAAAAACAAGGGAGGAATGGAATGGCTTTGTGGGGTAACATGACTCTTAGCACAACACTGAGGTGAGGCAGAGATGCTTTCTGGCCAGAAATACCCATCCTACCACCTGATCTGAAAACTTTCTTTCCAGAATTCCCTGTTTACAAAGGAAGGACACAGGGACCGCGTTTAACTGTCTTCAGGTAACACGAATTACCAGCTAATCCCTCAGAGTGGCTGTTTTACATGTATTTGACGAAAAGATTGAATTTA
This sequence comes from Neomonachus schauinslandi, assembly GCF_002201575.2. NCBI lineage: Eukaryota > Metazoa > Chordata > Mammalia > Carnivora > Phocidae > Neomonachus > Neomonachus schauinslandi. Next base: position 80,574,445 of record NC_058407.1, on the reverse strand, counting down.
ATGTCATCCAGCTGAGAGCAAGAAAGGGAAAAAGAATAAGAAGCTAAATGGTGTGTGTGTTTGGGGGTGATGTGGGTTGGGAGTAAGGATGGGAGTGGCAAGCATAGGGGATCTGAGAGAGAATCTGGGCACCAGAGGCAATTCTGCCTGCTTCCAATTTCTCTTAAACCAGCCTGGGAAATGCCATTCAAGAAGCCCTCATGTGATTCTTTGGCATGGATGTTGTAGAACGCTGACCCTTGGGAGAGGGCACACAGGAGTATTGTCTCTTTCATCTTTGCAAACACTTTACTTTCTATTCAGCAACTGCCTATGGCAATTGAAGTTCCCATCAGTTAAGCAGACATTAAGTGGCTTCTTATATAAATACTTACAGAGTTCTGACTTTGCAAGGCTCTCTGAAAAGCATTTTGTTTCTTATAAGTTCTTTGAAGTTTTCTATTGGCTCCAGCAAGTGTGTGCAGATCTATCCACAGATTGACATATTCCTGTGCAAATGAACTCCACAACAATAAAGTTATGTGAAAGAGAATATGCTCGAAATTCACTGCTGGAGCAGCCCCCTCAAAAGGTCATCCTCAGGTAGCACGATTGGGAAATTGCTTTTGCTGTTGATTATTGTCCTCATTTAGAATAGAGACTTTAAGAATATTCTTATTCTTTTTAAATTTTAAAGCATTTGACAATTTTAAGGATATGGATAAATTGAAGAATTTAAATTGAAGAAATTAAAAATAACTTGTACTTAAAATACTGAAACAGTTTCCAATAACAATTTTTACTCAGAATATACCTGGATCTCTATATTTGTTTGCTTCTACCAATTGATCAACCAGTCTGCCTATGGCCACAATAATATTTTGAGATATCAGCGAATTTTTATTGTAAATTTTATTGAATTATAATATACATATATAAAAGTGCATAAATCACAAGTGTACTGATGCACAAATCAATGTGTCTTTTTAAACTAAACACACCCATGTGCCTAACACTAGCTCAAGAAACAGAAAGTTACCAGAATTGGTGTGTATTCCCTCTGCCTTTACTTATACACTGAAGCCCTTTCTCTACCTTAAGCTAGAGTTTTCCAACTTCATGTCTTGGGAGGTCTCAGCAGACCATAGGAAAAAAAAAAAAGGAACTTAACTTTTTGACAGAGATCCAAGAATGAGAGACTTGGAAGAACATGAATAAGTCCTAGCTGATTTTTCTAACCGTAAGCCTAGATAAAGGATTCTTGGAGGGGCGAAGAGGGGAGAAGAAATGAAGTAAGCAAATTAAGCAAAGACACCAGTGGGTCTCTCAGAAGGGAAACTGGCCCTGCCCAAAGTTCAGAAACTCTATCAGGGAAACTGTGGATAGGAACTTTGATTCACATGGAAATGGTTCCAGATCCAGTAGCACCCGACTTTCAATACAGGGAAGTCCTTGTTCAGTTCAACTAAAGAAGCCCCCATGAGCCATTTCTCAGTGTCATCTTCTGTGACCTAATATGCACATCCCAGACACGCAGGGGACTGGTGCAGATGGTCCCTGGTCCTTACTTTCAGAAACATGGGTGTAGGTTTTTGTCCTGACCATGCCCATGGACCAAACTTGTCTGTGCATCAGAATTACCTGGGAACCTTGTTAAATATCCAGATTTCTTGTATATTTAAGACCCACCACTGAATTTAATCAGGCCTGGCAATCTGAATGTTGACCAACTCTACAAGTGATTATTACACAACCAGTCTGGCCTCCACTAGAGACTGGATTTGGGAAGTTGCTCTTCCAGTGGCCTGGGAACTATACCATTCTATCAGGACAAAGACTCAGGGCAGTGTGTCTGTGTCCCCTGCAGAGCCCTTTTAGAAGCTCCTGGTGGGAGGGGAGCAGCTCACGTGGTAAGGCTCCTCTCCTGCCCTGAATTCAACAAGACCAGCCCATCCTACCCCAAGGTACTTGCATAAAGAATTACAACATTAAGAAAGGTTGGCAGACCACTCTCAATGCCACAGTGGTGACCATTATCAACCACATCTTTGCTTTGTCATTTGTTTTATCCACAAAGGAATTTATGTGAAGATAAGAGTACCCCTGGGATGAGGCCAAAGTCCTCTCCTCATTCCCTGAAGAAGGGATGGTGTTGTCGTGACACTGCCGATCAGGCCTTCCTGGCATGAGGGCAGGGTCTGCAGGCCTCCTGAGGCTACCACAGGATGCTGCCGTGGACTGCATTATGTCCTTCTCACTAGAGGTCCTCTGGGCCTGGCTATGGTGGCTTTTAGAGCTCTGTTGTCAATTATTAAAAGCATGGCAAGGGTGCAGAAAACATTTATAATAATAATAATAATAATAATAAAAATAAATTTTAAGTGCCAAGCCTATAGCACATTAATTTTTTTAACCCCTCTAGATGAGCTAAAAGTGAAAGCTCTAGTGGGGGGTGGGGGAGAAAAAGAATAAAGTGAAAGCTCCAAGTGTAATAACCCACTAGGATAATGTATGAGCCACTGGTCAGTCACAACCAGCATATGTACTGCAAAAGCCAGCACCTGTCCCCACTGACTGGGCCTACTTGTTTAGGGCTGCTACTGAATAGGATGAAGTCTCTGTCTGCCAATGGGAGCAACTTTTAAAAAATGGATAAAAAAGAAACCAGATGGGGAGAAATCTAGAATTTGAGACACCCCCCCAATAATCCTCCAAATGCGATACTGGAGAAGTTAGAGAAGATACAAAAGGAACTCATAGGGACCAGGTGATTCCCATTCAAAAATGAGACTATCCAGGAAAAACAAAGGATGGAAAGGAGGTGATTACTGTGTCACTCAAAATCTTGGTGCTGGCTACAGTGTAGGATGGTGAATGTTCTAACTTCTTATTTAGATTCAGGAAGTAAGGATGGGAAAAATCAGAATTAGGTGGTGTTTATTTTGATTTGCTTTTATCCAAGTCAATTTCTTATTTCAGTATATTTTATATATGCAAAGGTACAAAATCATAAATTTATAGTTAGGTGAATTTTTAGCAGGTGGACTTATCATTTTTGTAAGTGAGTACAGGATGAAGAATTATCAGGTCCCTGGAAGGCCCATTTTGCCTCCTCCTCATCACTGGTTCCCATGAAGGAAATCACTATCCTAACTACTAACATGGGGGATTAGTTTTGCCTGCTTTTGAACTTTACATAAATGGACTCATATGGCATGTACTCTTTTATATCTGGCTACTTTTACCGTGTTTGTGAGTTCATCTATGTATTTGTGTGTAGCTGTTCATTTTCATTACTATATAGTGTCCCATCCCTTGGACATACCATACATACCATAGATTTTCTATGCTGTTGCCAGACTATTTAAGGTTCTTTACAACTCTTGGCTATTACAAACAATGCTGCTATGAACTTGTGTGTTTTAAAAATAATCTCTATCTTTGACATTACTATAAAAGGAATTCAACTATTTTTCTTTAGGAAGAACATGTTGAACATATGGCAAAATATTTTCTTGGAACTAAAAGTTCCACTTCACTACCATTTTATTTTTATATAAAAATAAAATATTATGAGCATACATTATCAATGGTACACACCACTACCTCCTCTTTTACTTTTTGAATAGTGGGAGAAAACTGCAAACACATGATTAGAGTATTAAGTATCAAGAAAGTTACATTTATGGGTAGGGCTCCTTTGGTTGAAAAGAGAAATTTAAATTTTTTATTTTTAAAAAAGGTTTTATTTATTTGTTTATTTCAGGTGGGGGGGGGGAGAGAGAGAGAGTAAGCGAGCATGAGCAGGTGGAAGGGCAGAGAGAAAGGAAGAGGGAGAGAGAGAATTTCAAGCAGACTCTGCACTGAGCACAGAGCCTGACGTGGGGCTTGATCTCATGACCCTGAGATCATGACCTGAGCCAAAATCAAGAGCCAGATGCTTAACCAACTGAGTCACCCAGGTACCCCAAGAAGGGAAATTTATAATGGAGTTTTCTGCTTTTTATTATAGACCATAATCTGGGTGATCTTTTCCTGGTAAGAAATCCTTTTTTTAAAAGAGTTTATTTATTTATTTGACAGAGAGAGCACGAACAGGAGGAGGGCAGAGGGAGAGGGAGAAGCAGACTCCCCACTGAGCAGGGAGCCTGATGCGGGGCTCCATCCCAGGACTCTGGGATCATGACCTGAGCCGAAGGCAGATGCTTAACTGACTGAGCTACCCAGGTGCCCCACTGGTAAGAAATCCTTAATTCATAATATTTTATAATCCTATGTTAAAAGTTCATTTAAAACTGCTGTTTCCCCACAAATGTGTTCTACTTCTAATTTGTCTTGGCCAAGGTGTGGTGGGTGAGTGCCAGCTCAGTGGTGTTCTCCTGCGTATTCCATAATGGCCATGTCGTCTCTGTGTATTAGCTAAGATCATGTTCAGCTCCACATTACAACAAAACAGGATGAAACAAGACAAAATGACAGTGACTTAAGCCCGATATAGTTTATTTCTCTCTAGGTCTGGGGATATACTATGATATCCTTAAGATAGTATTGGTGATCCAAGCTTTTATTTTCCTTATCTGTTATCCTAAGCACATGACTTCCATTCAGGTGGTCACCTCATGGTTCAATAGGGTTGCTAGTGATTCAACTGAAAGCTGGTCCATATTATAGGGAAGAAGGAGGAGGAGAAGGAGGAGGTGAAGAGGAAGAAATTCTTTAACAAGTAGGGGCGCCTGGATGGTTCAGTTGGTTAAGCATCTGCCTTTGGCTCAGGACATGATCCCAGGGTCCTGGGACTGAGCCCCGCTTTGGATTCCCTGCTCAGTGGGAAGCCTGCTTCTCCCTTTCCCTCTGCCCCCCACTTGTGTTCTTGCTCACTCTGCTCTCTCTCAAATAAATAAAAAATCTAAAAAAAAAAAAGAAATTTTGAACAGTTAGATTTCTGAAGACTCCTTTTAAATCAAAACTTAAATAACTACTTAGCTTACTCAGTAAGGTCAGCAGATACATACTTAAGTCACCAACATTTATTAATATATTGTCTCTTCTTCTGATATGCATGCTTGTGTGCTCACATACACATACACAGACACACACAGACACACACACACACACACACACACACACTGACCCTTGAACAATACAAGGGTTAGTAGGAGCGCTGACCCCCCGTACAGTTGAAAATCCGAATATATTTTGACTCCCCCAAAACTTTACTAATAGCCTACTGTTGACTGAAAGCCTTACTGATAACAGTTGATTAACATTTTATGTTGTAGGTACTATATAGTGTATTCTTACAATAAAGTAAGCTAGAGAAAAGAAAATGTTATTAAGGAAATCATAAGGAAGAGAAAATACATTTATAGTACTGGTCTGTATTTATTGAAAAAAATCTATGATAAGTAAATCCACACAGTTTAAACCCGTGTTGCTCAAGGTCAGATATATCTCAAGATATAAAGAAAGTTGAAAATAAATTCATCTGGGTTTTCACTTAAAGGCTATAAGTCAAGCAATACTTTTTTTTTTTTTCTGAAACTCAAATCTCTTCAGCAGTATTTTTCTGTGTGGTAATGGAAAATAGCTAATTGTGGATGATTAGATAAAAGTGAAACAATTCGCAAAAACAGTTCAGAATATGTATGAAAACAAAATGGAGGCAAAAACAAACATTAAAAAAAGAATTCTGCATACTCTAAACTTCAGGCTATAAAATGGCTGTTGTCAGCAGTACGTGTTTGACAGTTATGAGGTAAAGTGATTAATTGGCTGAGTGTGATTAGAATCAACAGAAGATATGTTGAGACCTAATAACTTAACAGTTCATATTGATTCCAGAACCACACTAGCCTCAACATTTTTCGTTATCTTTAATCTTACATTTCCCAGTAATTATATTTTTTTACAGTCGTCAGAGATCATTAATCTTGAAGTTGTAAGACAATCTACTTTCATGAGAAAAAAAAAAAAATTAAAGCCCAGGACTTAACACAAATCTAACTGCCACAATAAGACATTATTAATACTTATACATTGACTCATTATACTTTTTCAGAATGATTTAAGAGTGTCTTTTTTCCTTATTAAAAAAAAAAAAAACAGTTAAGTTCTGGATGGATCCTTTGCTAATGTTCCCAGTGAGAACCAGTAATAAAATGTAAGAGATAAAGACAAGTAGTTCCTTCTAAAATGAAGAAACAGGAAGTGAAATTTATCACATTTTCAATTTTTTCAGAAGACGCACCTCTCATGTCTCTGAACTCCTATCCTCCTAGAGCCTAGCTGGGTGATTGTGTTTATTATGTTCAACCCCCTCACTTGAAAAGGCACAGGCCCAGGAAACAGCTGTTCACAATTAAATTAATTATCATTTGTCAACGACATTCTGAACACTGTTCTGAGGCCCAGAAATTCTGTGTTCACAGACAAGAATGTTGCCAGGCCACAGTGCACTTCAGAATGTGTGTTCACTTATATTAACCATTTCATTTGGTAAATCATCTTTAAGGTTTTCAAAGCAGTGACAATAGTTTTGTAAAATTATTGTCACATAATCCACTAACATTGCTCTCTTAACTTTAGAGTGTTTGCTCATCATTTATCTAAGAATTTTTTATTCCCCTTGGATTTTGACACCATACTTAAAAATCTAAGACAAGTAGCAGAGAATAAAATGGGTATAAGAAATAGCAGTGTGGTCCTTTAAAAATGAATAGCTAATGGTTGAAGCTAAAGTTTCTTGGGTAGTAACCCCACAAAATTTATGAATTAAGATTCTAACCATTTAACGCTTGGTTAAAATATTTCTTTGCTGAAATAAATAATCTGGAGAACTAAATAGGACTTGGAAGACCAAGAGCTTTAACTGTACTGATTAACCTTAAGGATTGTGTCTATTCGTGCAAAGCAAAGTTCAATCAGAGAGGGGATTAATCTCAAATTTGCCAGGTAATTGACAGAAAAAAGCAAATGTATTTAAGTTAACCTAGATAGTTACTTTTAAGTTTTTCTTGTGGAATTTCTTTTTTTTAAAGAAATATGAGAATTTTTTGGAGTTAAGAATGGGGGAGTTAAATTTAGAAAATATTCATATTTTATTCAACTACAGTTTTAAAGTTAAATTCTTCTCTCTAAATTATTTTTATTTTTAAAATAAATATGTCCATTAGCATTTTTGTACACCAAGTAAATAAGCCAACATGTAGAAATAATAATACACACAAATATGTTTCTTGAAGCATTGTTTGTAACAGGAAATATTTGGGAAATGATTTGAATATCCTGGTGAATAGGTCAATAGATAAATAAATTATGAGACTTGACACACTGGTCATTTTAAGTAGTTATGAAGACTATGAGACAACCATGCTTATGATAAAATTACAAGAAAATCCAATGATATTATTGAAAAACAAAAGGAAGAAAAAAACCAGGATATAAAGATTATATGTACTGATTTCAAATATACTTATTTCTATAGCTTTCAATATCTTTATGACATGGCTATAAATTTATTAGTATAATTTGAAATAATATATTAGATCTTTTTTTATAGCAAAGAGAGATTGTGAAAACGTTGCTGATAAAATCTAAAGAAAACCAGGAAGTTTAGTTTTTTGGAAACTATTTGAATTTAAATTAAAAAACCCAGTTCAGCAAATATCCTTTTGAGCTTCCTGCTCCCCCACCCAACTCAGCTCCCCCTACTTGTTGAACATTTAAGAGTTTTTTCTTTCTTTTTTTTTTAAGTGGAGACTAACATGGGGCTTGAACTCACAACCTTGAGATCAAGACCTGAGCTGAGATCAAGAGTTGGACACAACTCACTGAGCCACCCAGGTGCTGCTAAAAGTTTATAGGCCCCTAAAAGTCTATAATGTGTAATTTATTCTTCTCTAACACTCTCTCATATTTCTATCCCCTAAACTCCCCTTTTAAAAAAGATAGCAAGACATAAGGAAACAAACCTGCAACTAGCAAAGAAACACTATAGATAATGACAGACATCTATAGTGGTTTTTTGCTAGCTATAAAAGAACTAGTAAAAACTCCACTTGGCACTTTCAAAGAGGATTTACTTATATTTGTAAAATTTTCCTAACATAAGTGAAATTTAAACCATAATACTTCCTTCCAGGATATCATTTCTGAAACACATGGCAGTTACAGATCTTAAGGCAGATATATTCCTTAGTTGCCAAGGAACAAAAGGAATGATTTATTATCTAAACAGAATGGATAAGTTCATAAAAGTTAAAAATGAAGCATTTATAGTTAAGGTGTGGACAAAAGGAAATCTTATTTAATGGGGGGTATGGAAGGGAATTTGGAAGATGAAAATTACTTTTAAAATTTTTGTGAATAGCTTATGTTCAGAACTAAAGCCTTTCCTTTCTCTTTACTTTTGCACTATTAAACTATTTTGCTTTTTCTTCTGGAGATACAGGGTCATCAATATCTTCTTATGCTGAGCTAGCAGTCTTGGTTGAATACAGAACTTAATCAGGAAGTATTTGTAAAGCTTCTGTAATCCTAGTAACATACTTAGTTCTCTAATTAGTGCTTCTCTAACATTGATGTGCATACTAACCACCTAGGGATAGAAAGTACCTCTAGAGCTGATTCTAAGGTGATGAGTTTCTAATAAATTTCCAGGTGATTCAGTGCAACTGTCTACAGACTAATCTTTGACTAGCACCACTCCAGAATACCAGAAGGCAAAGTTGCATGCCTTTGTAAAAAGTGAAATGAAAGTAGATAGTTGACAGAGATGAGCCATAGAGTACTTGGCCAGATGTAAATAAAGCAACTGCAATTGAGCTCTCGTTGACTGCTGGGGTTGAGCGCCAATGTTGCCTGAGGATAAAATGAGAGCTATCTAGTTCAATGGCTTGCACAATGTAGGTGTTCAATAACTGGTTTTTCCTCTTCTTTCTACAAAAATAATTACCAAATGAAACTGCCAGCAAACATGTCCAAATAATATTTCAGTATTTTATACTGATAAAATCAAAAGCTGATTAGAGAATGGGCCAATGGGTATAAAATAGAGTGCAGAAGACATTACTTAATAAATTTGAAATCAGGGTTTGTTTTGAAAGAAGATTGACTTATTTAGCAACCACAACAAAAAAGCTAGAAAGAGTTATTTTCCATAAGAGAAGTAATAGGAAAGTCAATCATGGAGGTGTTGGGGTGGTTGGAGAGTTAGAACTGGACTAGGAAGCTAAGGAAATGGAGCTAAGAAGGAAGGTTGATGAAGCAACATGCTTTTATGGGAGCAGTGTCCTTGAGAAGCTCCCAGAGGTGGTATGAGATTGTGATTTATAATAAGAAATACGTATTTGATCTTCATCTCCATACCTGGCACAGAGCTCTCCAAACCCTTGTAATTTCCTGTGATGAGAGCTTTTGTTATGTTAATAAGTTACTTTTGGAAAACATCTAAGGATGGGGGCTGGTTGCCAGGGGAGCCAACCTTGTGATTAGAGGGCTTAGTTCCACCCTCCTGACTGCTGGGGAGGAGGGGTGGGTCTGAATCAATTACCACTGGCCAATGATATAATCAATCATGCCTCTCTGTAATGAAGCCATAAAGACCCAGAAGAATAGGATTTGGAGAGCTTCCTTGTTGGTGAACATGTGGAGATTCGAGGAGAGCAGTATGCTCTAGGAGAGGGCATGGAAGCTCTGTGCCCCCTCCCCATACCTTGCCTTACGCATCTCTTCCATCTGGCTGTTCCTGAGTTGTATCCTTTTATAATAAACTGGTAATCTAGTAAGTAAAATGCTTTTCTGAGTTCTGCAAGCTGCTTTAGTGAATTAATCTAACTCAAGGAAGGGGTCATTAGATACCAGTGGGTCAGAATAACAGGTGACAACCTGAACTTGTGAGGGGGCATCTGAAGTGGTGGTGGGGCGGTGGGCAGTCAGGTAGAACTGAGCCCTTAACATGTGAGACCTGATGCTATCTCCAGGTAGAGAGTGTTAGAATTGAGTTAAATTGTAAGACACTCAACTAGGGTTGGAGAATTCCTTGGTGCGGGGAAAAAACTTACACATTGTAATTGGGTGCAGAATCTTTAAAAAAAGTAATGCCTACACTCACGACTCCGAGATCAAGAGTCAGATGCTCTACTGACTGAGCCAACCAGGTGCCCCTGGGTGCAGAATTTGGTATGGGAATGTCCCAAAAACTTCAGAACATACATGATAAACATTCAGATCTAACTTCTTTGCTGTGCTGTAGACTAAGTGACACAAATCCTCTCTACTGCCCCAATACAATGTGTGCTGGACACATACAGCCTTATGTAGGAAGTACTTGGGATTTGGAGGATTCTGGTAGTATTCAGCCTGATTCTGGTAATATCCAGTAATGTTCAGCTTGAGGGGAAGGACAGCACATGGAGAAGGTAAGACAAGAACAGCACATGGAGAATTCAGCAGGAGGAATTAGTGACCGGGGGAACATAACCCCTAAACAATCAACAATCAAACCCCCAAGAGATGGGGGTTTCCCATGATGGGGGCAGAAAGAGTCCTTGGGAACATTTAAGGAATTGGCAATTTACATAAAAATAAAATGCTAATTGAGACAGTAATATGCAAATAAATACAGAAGCGAGAAACATGATGTGACCAGAAATCAACAAGAAGATTTAACATACTTTAGATTTTGCTTCAGATTTCAAACTATAGGGAGTAAGCATCATTGTGGAATCTTGAGCCATAATATATGAGCTAATTTTCACTTTGGCAAAACTAATAGTGCAGGTTTAAAAAAATATAGGTCATTCTTATTAGCATCATTTTTCTTTATTTTTTTTGATAAAAGGTTAGTATCTATTTTTTAATTCAATTAATTAACATATAGTGTATTATTAGTTTCAGAGGTAGAGTTCAGTGATTCATCAGTCTTATATAATACCCAGTGCTCATTACATCATGTGTCCTCCTTAATGTCCATCACCCACTTACCCCATCCCCCACTCCAACAACCCTCAGTTTGTTTCCTATGATTAAGAGTCTGTTATGGTTTGTCTCTCTGATTTTGTCTTGTTTTATTTTTCCTTCCCTTCCCCTATGATTCTCTGTTTTGTTTCTTATATTCCACATATGAGATCATATGATAATTGTCATTCTCTGATTGACTTATTTTGCTTAGCATAATACCCTCTAGTTCCATCCATGTCATTGCAAATGGCAAGATTTCATTCTTTGATGGCTGAGTAGTATTCCATTATATATATATACCACATCTTCTTAATCCATTCATCTGTCGATGGACATCTGGGCTCTTTCCATAGTTTGGCTATTGTGGACATTGCTGCTATAAACATTGGTGTGGAGGTAGCCCTTTTGGTCACTACATTTGTATCTTTGGGGTAAATACCTGATGGTGCAGTTGCTGGGTTGTAGAGTAGCTCTATTTTCAACTTTTTGAGGAACATCCATACTGTTTACCAGAGTGGCTGCACCAACTTGCATTCCCATCAACAGTGTAAGAGGGTTCCCCTTTCTCTGTATCCTCACCAACATCTGTTGTTTCTTGATTTGTTAATTTTAGCCATTCTGACTGGTATGAGGTGGTATCTCACTGTGGTTTTGATTTGTATTTTCCTGATGCCAAGTGATCTGGAGCATTTTTCACATATCTGTTGGCCATTTGGATGTCTTCTTTGCAGAAATGCCTGTTTATGTCTTCTGCCCATTTCTTGATTGGGTTATTTGTTTTTTTGGATGTAGAATTTGATAAGTTCTCTATAGATTTTGGATACCAGCTCTTTATCTGATAAGACATTTGCAAATATCTTCTCCCATTCTGTCGGTTGTCTTTTGGTTTTGTCCACTGTTTCCTTAGCTGTGTAAAAGCTTTTTATTTTGATGAAGTCCCAAAAGTTCATTTTTGCCTTTGTTTCCCTTGCCTTTGGAGATGTGTCTAGTAGGAAGTTGCTGTGGCCGAGGTCACAGAGGTTGCTGCCTGTCTTCTCTTCTAGGATTTTGATGGATTCCTGTCTCACATTTAGGTTTTTCATCCATTTTGAGTCTGTTTTTGTGTATGGTATAAGGAAATGGTCCAGTTTCATTCTTCTGCATGTGGTTGTCCAATTTTTTCAACACCATTTGTTGAAGAGACTGTCTTTTTTCCATTGGATAGTGTTTCCTGCTTCATTGAAGATTAGTTGACCATAGAATTGAGGGTCCATTTCTGGGTTCTCTATTCTGTTCCACTGATCTATGTGTCTGTTTTTGTTATTAGCACATTTTTCAAAAGTCTTTTTAAAATTAGAATTATCTCCCCATCCCCCATGAAGTTTTTACCTGAAAATTCTGTAACATAGGGTTAGAATAATTCAAGCCAACTTTTCAACTGAGGTTCACACCTCCAATCTTTCTCCTTAATAAAATACCTTCCTCAATTCCTGAGACAGCTCCTTGAATATGATGATTTCTCAGTAGCATATTTTCACAAAGGAGATTGGACAATATGCCATTATTAACTTGGTAACATGAGTTAATTGTACAGATTGATATTGGCTTTAACATTAAATTCCTGGAGGATGGGGACTCCATCACACAAATCCTGGCTACCTTCTTCGAGTATTTATTTGTATGCTTTGTTCTAACAGTAGATGATGGAGGTAAGGAGAATTTTAAGAAGCTTATCCTGACAGTAAAGACAGATCTTTACCCTGAAGCCAAAGCTAGATGTAATCAAACACTGCATTTTCTCAATGACTTTTAGGTTTTGTAACTTATATGTGTGTAGCTAGAAATGCTCTACTCTGTATTTTTTTCTCATTGAAAAAAATTTTTTGTTTTTTTTTTAAAGCAAGTCTTATAAAAAGTGTGTTTGGAAAAGGTTTCTTAGAAAAATAGCCACCATATTATAGTGGAACAAATTATCTCTCCATCTCTCACTTTGCCATGTACTGACAATTCCAAAGGCAAATCTGGAATTACTATTTCCTTTCTATAATGTTCAAACTTGGCCCCAGAACACAAAGCTCAGGATTGGCTCAATCTACCTTCCTACTCTCATCTCCTTGTTCTTCCTTTCATTCCATATTCTACGCACACCAATATAAATGGTCATTTCTCAAAACCATCTGGTGCATTTACTTCATGCATGTGCCTGAAGCATCTTCACTTTTTTCTTAAAATCAGCTCCATGGCACCTATCTGGAATTCTTCATTCCTAAGAAGCCACAGGATGTTGTGTTTAGCTTTACTGTAGTATGTCTTTGATTTTTTGTTATTGTTGTTACAAGCATGTTTCCCACTGATATATGAACCCCATAAAACCATGAATCATGTATTTTTAAAATTCCAGTGTTTAGCATATAAAAGATGCTCAAAAAATATTTGGTGATTAAGAATGCATGGCAGGGAAAAATAAGCTTGCAAAATGCAAACTAGCTAGACAACTACCAACCCTTCAAGATATATCTCCAGCTAATCTGCATAGATTTTAGTGATTTAAAGAGAGAAAGATATTGAGGGGTCTTAGAAAGGTGGTGCAAGAAATTAAGAGGTAATTTATAATCTCTATAGCCCATTATTGTTTCAGGGCAATATTTCAAACAGATTTCCCTTTTTCAATTAAACTCACAATATACCTTAAGTAAAGATGAGGATGTCACAGTTTCTTTCCTGTTTTGTTGTGATTCTTTGAAATATCAGGATTCAACTGATTCAGGGGATATACTTTATTTTTCAAGATTGGGGCAGACATTCCCACTTGAGATTAAAAAGACAAGATCAAATTGAAAAGAAGTACGTATTTTCTTGCTGATTTACAAATAGTGCTGGTTTTAAAACCAGCCACAAAATTCTTAGGCCTCCTTTAGAAAAGTGATGTCTATGTCCTCTCCCCTGAAATATAGGCTCTATAACTTCTTGACACAATGCCATGTCATTTTCTGCATCCAGATCTTAAGACATTGGTAGCTTCCACTTCCTGGTTCTTAGGACACTCACTGTTGGAACCTAGATAACTTGCATGAGGGAGCCCAAGCTGCCTTATGCAGCAGCCAGTGTGGGCACGAACATGCAGTCAGCACCAATTTGCCTGCCATTTGAATGAGCCATCTTGGGAGTAGATGTTTTCCTACCTATCACCATCCCCAAGCTCCTTATAGTTCCCCTGTTTTTAGTAGAACAGGAAATATGAGAAATAAACTTGAAAATTAGTTCCTATGATATTTTAAAAGTTTTACATTTTCTCATACCGTGGTAAAATATAAACTACAGGCTGGTAGTTTCATGGCATTCAACCTACTAAAAGGGTCTTTAGCATAAGAAAAGTAAAATATTAGGAAAGTGAAACTCTAAAAATGAAACAAAATTTCTACTTGTATCTAGTTTGTCTTGTAATGTATTCCAAATAATATGTATATGTTGTGAATATGTCTATATAGATATATTTCAAACCAGTATTTTTGCAAACATAAATGAGTGGTAACCATTTTTATTATGTAAGTACAAAGTTGTATTGTTGCTATACATTTAAAACTTGCTCAGATGGTTAGATTCTAATGCCTCCTCTACTTGGACTTGGGATAAAGTGCCAAGAGTAGCAGGAGTTTACCTCCCAAAAGAACTCTAGCCCTGATACTGATCTGAAAATTTGGATTCCTCTTCAAAGCTCATTGGCAATTAACCAAAAACACTTCATCATCAGAACAGGGTTTACCTTTTCACAATTATCTTTCATTATTTCCTGCCAAAATCATAAAATGTGTGTGTGTGTGTGTGAGAGAGAGAGAGAGAGAGAGACAGACAGACAGAAAGGGGAGGGGACAGGGAGAATGTGCTGAGGTAGGGCTTAAAATATTCACCTATCTTGGAGGATATTCAGCAGTAGGTAGGGTTTTGGATTTCTTTTTCATTGTCATCTAATTCATCCATCTGTAGATGAATTTGTTTCCCTAAACAGTGAATATTATTTAGCAATGTTCATTATTCAAATGCTTTACGAAGTAATCCTCATAATTCCTATAAAATAATTACAAACAGAGTGGGGCTGCTAACTTGCAGATGGCAATAATGAAGTGGCAAATTTCTGGAACTGTAAGATAGAGCTCACTGCTATGTCAGGCTGCTGAAGCCTAAATGACAATGTTGTCACTTTCACTCATAGAAACTCAGGAAAACAAAATACTCCAAACCCACATTCTTTCTTTGTAATCCCTGAATAGGCTTGCCTGAGCATTTAGGCAGTTAATGATTTATAACCAGCAAAGGTGGGCCTATCTTTTCCCATCTATACGATTCTAGAGAGAAACGGACAGTTCTTAAATAGTTGGGGCATTGTGCTAGAACACTCTGTGGTGACTTAACTGACAAGGAATCTACTACAAATCCCAGCACTGAGTATTTATTTCTTTTTCTTGCAGGGGCAAAAGGTTATACACTTTCTAAAAGTGCACTTCACAAAAGTAAACAATACTTAAATGTACCATATTTTTGACCACCCAGAGAAGAAATGATCTTTTTTTTTTAAAGATTTTATTTATTTATTTGAGAGAGAGAGAATGAGAGACAGATAGCAAGAGAGGGAAGAGGGTCAGAGGGAGAAGCAGACCCCCCGCTGAGCAGGGAGCCCGATGTGGGATTTGATCCCGGGACTCCAGGATCATGACCTGAGCCGAAGGCAGTCGCTTAACCAACTGAGCCACCCAGGTGCCCAGAGAAGAAATGATCTTAAAGAAGAGATCAGAGGAGATATTATGTTATTGATGAAGTGTCAATGAATTAGGAATATGTAGATGAAATTCTTCTGAAACTACACAATCTTTTAAGGAAAACTATTTGAACTGAAACATGTTTTGCATTAGGAAATCTTTGCTCATATGAGGGAAATAATTGAAAACACCTGAAGCTTACATGCCACTTCTTTCATGTGTTTCTATCCAAATCTTTGAGGAAAGGAGGTTGGAAGTCTGTTATGGGTGAGATCGCTTATTGGCTATAGTTACTGGAGCCCTTTTGGTTGTATATTTATACTCCCAATGTGAACATGATAATCACAAATGGAGACAGCTGGAAGAAATTGTAAACCATGAAATAAGTTAACTTTTATTGTGTACTCTCTGATGCCCTTGTAGTCTCCTTATAATGCCATGACTACACAGTTTCCATGGTAACCATGAAAAAAACAGAACAGCCTACACATTTAGCCAACATACGATTGATTCAAAGATCATACTTAATGGTTCAAAGTGGTATAAGGTAATATTGAGTTTTCCAAAAATGTGCAAGTCTATTCCTAAATGTCCAAAGAATGAGGAAATAATGTGATCAGTGTGGCCTGGTGGCAAGAAAATATTTATGTTGCATCACTATGCAGGGGTAAATGTGAATCCTTTTTATATTAAACCAAAAAGTATATGACAAATTTTTCTGTCAAGCAATGTATGTCTTCTGAAATGCTTTAGACTGGCATATGATGTTTACTTTTTGCCTTGGAAATACTAATCAGATTTTATTAAAGGTATTTTTAAATCATTTTAACTATTTTTAAGTGGACAATTCAGTGGCATTGAGTACACTCACAGTATTGTACAACCATCATCACTATTTCCAGAACTTTTTCATTATCCCAAAAGATAGATTCTATACCCATTAAATAATAACTCCCCATTCCCTTCTTCCTCTAGTCCCTTGTAAACTGTATTATATTTTCCACTTGTATAATTTTGCCTATTCTAGGTACCTCAGATAAATGGAATCGTAAAATATTTGTCCTTTTGTGTCTGCTTATTTCACTTAGCGTTAACATTTTTAAGGTTTACCCATGTTGTAGCATATATTAGAATTTAATTTTTTAATGAATGAATAATATCATTATATTGTATATACCACATTTTAAAAATCCATTCATCTGTTGATGGACACTTGCATTGGTTCCACCTTTCAGCTATTATGAATAATGCTGCTATGAACATTGGTATACAAGTATGTGTTTGAGTCCCTTGGTATATGACTTTTTAAAAAATGAAGTATTTTAGTTTTTGGTGTTTGAATGTAATAAAACAAAATTCAATGTCACCACTGGATGGATTTTTGGGTTATTTTGCTTTTCTTTATTTTTTTTAAACAGATACTGGGAAAAATCCTTACTTTTCTCACTCCTCACATTCTAGAACTGTATATGCCCCATCTTTCTTCATATGCTATGTATATACACACAAATCCATGTAAGTTAAATTAAGTTAAGCAGGTTTACATGGTATAGATTGGATGTGTTTCTCAGAAATGGAAACAATCGTACCTTCTGACTACACAGAGAGTCAACATTACAAATGAGCAAATTTCATTATTTTTTAAATTCTATACTTGTGATAGGTATAGAATAAGATTGCTAAGGAATAAGGAATAAGAATATGAAAAAAAAGTGCTCCCTCAGATTATTTGAAACATTCTTGGCATTTCCCATCCATGGGATTTTGTACTTAGTACTGCAGCTAGAAGACACGATTTTGGATGAATCTGAGGTAAGTGTAGGCAGGTTTAAAAACTCCCAACTAGTTACTCCATGGAAACCTCATCTACTACTTCCAGTCATTAGGAAGCTCAGTTAATCCATACTTTAATGAGACAGACCAGATTCCAAGTGTAAAGAATCAGACAGACCACAGATTCAGAATTCCTGAGATGTGCTTTTGGAAAATGCTTCTGCAGAAATGGTAGGATGGTAGACCTAACAGCCAGGCAGGTTATAACAGAAATTAGTGATGGGGGAACATCATGTGCATAATGTGAAGACTGGGATGGTTTTACTTTTGACCAGTGTTTCTCTTCTTAACAGCCTAGCAAACAAATGGTTTAACTTGACCACAAACTCTATTTCCTTCTTTAAGAAAAGATTACCGTAAAGTCCGGAAGAATTATCTTTTCGAAAAGAAACCATTTTCTTGCTTGCTGCTGGCTTCCTCTCCTTTGTGGAAGGCTGTGACATGTTGGGCATCCTTGTATTCTCTAGATTTGGATATTATTGTCCTGAACAAAAAAATAAAATGGCAATGCATGGTGAAATATAACACAGACTGCAAATATGCTGAAATTGTTATAGAATATAAAGTTGAGATGTATAGAATCTTTCCTTTGCCTTAATCTTAAATTAAGATTATGGCAGTAAAATAGTAGATCTTGAACATACTCATTGAGGACAATAATGGAAGGGAGGAAATTATTCTGTGATACCTCAACCTTTGCCAAGGTGAAAGGATTATTCATTTTTTTTCCTCTTTTGTAAATCAATTCTGTAACGTGTGCTTGTTTAGGTTACAGTTTTAATGATGATTTATGATGTAGAGGACTCTTTGATTGTTAAGCAGCATAGCTATTTCATTAGCTGGTCATGGATATTATTTACTTCTGGTCTTAAATATGAAGATCAAAATTGTTCTGAGGCAACCAGTCTAATGACCCATTTTGAAATGTTCATGCCCTTCATTTCCTTCTTGATGGGACTTGAATAGTACCTCACTATCTTTTCCATTAAATGTCTAAGATGTTCCCTGGATTTAAAATGTACCAGGTAATACATATAAAAATGTAATAAAAAGGGGAAGGTTTCCTTTCTCTCTGTGGGCAACTGCTTGAGTCTTCTCCAGGGATCTTGACAGGAGACCTCACAGTCTGAGAAGTTTACGTTCTATGCCTCCTTTATGGAAGTAGAACTGGAGACCTTTGCACAGGCATGTAGTTTTCTTTAAACTCTGGAACACCTGTGACCTCACATGCTGGAGAGTCTAGATTGCAGGTCTTTTTACTCCTCCCTTGCAACTTAACTGTGACACTGTAAGGTTAGGCTGGTAAGAGAGAGAACAAGGTGGCTGAAAACTTTGAAGGAAGGATGTTGGGGGAAACATTCATGAAATTTCAACTGAAGAATTTTGGAAACAGCACTTTAAGGGCTGAGAGGAGAAATATATTAATAAATAAATGGCAGGAATATACAACAAAGTATAGATAAAAAAAATTTGACACCAGAAAATTTAACCATTAGACTTTCAAGACTTCTTTAGCAAGGTTTCATATTAAAGAGTGTTAAATATTAGTCCTTCTGGGCTGTTAAATACTGACTCATTGCTCACAAAAAGTGGCCCCAAGAGGAGAAATTGTTATGGAAGGTTCTTGTCAGGGTCCCAAAGAAGGCTCCTAGGAGGGCTTAGAAGGACACCTCATGTTTGGGTTGTACAGTTTGGGCCATTCAGAACCCTAAGCGATGTGTGAACATAGCTTAGTTCGTGGAAGGACTCTATCACCAGAACTTTGTTAGGAGTTCCTCCTAGGTACAAGCATTTTTACCAGTTATGAATTTAATATCCTGTGTTTGCAATTTTGGTGCTTTCTTCCCAGGTCCTAAGCAATTGGATACTTTGAGGACAGTGCCGGTGATAGGTAATGAATCCTACTTCTGCCCCTCCTCTTTCTTCCCTCTAGATTCTTCAGTGTCTCCTAGCAAGTCTGAGTTCATATGGCAAGTGGCAGACAAAGGGAAATCACCTGGCCTTTCCAGAGTTCTCTAACTCTAACTCATGGAAATTTCTGTTTTTGTGGCTTCTGTGGCATCACCCACCTACACTGCCCATTAGTCACACAGTAGAACTCCCACACAATCCTTGCAAAGTACTGAGCAAGAGCATTTGAGAATTGTGACTCCAAGTACAACTGCATGGTTTTAATCAGTTGTAGCACAGAGATGTGATTAGCATCAAAGACCCCTGAGAATGAACTTTGCTTTGCTGTTTGTACCAATAATTAGCACTCTGTTAAATCAGCGGTTTTGGAAATAAGACCTGAATCTTGTTTACTGTATGGAGCAGTCTTAAGATTCTCATGATAGCCAACTCCTTTTTTTTATGAATAAAAATGTCTCTTTTCTATTCCTATTTCTTAATATGTGTTATTTTTCCTTTCAGACAAGTGGGGGGCGGGCAATAAGACAAAGACAATAATTGGAGGGAGGGGCAGAGGAAGAGGGAGAAAGAGAATTCTAAGCAGGCTCCATACCCCCAGCACAGAGCCTGATGTGGGGCTCAATCTCACAACCCTTAGATAATGACCTGAGCTGAAATCATGAGTCAGACACTTTACCAACTAAGCCACCCAGGCACCCAAGACAAAGACAATCTTAATGCTGGCTTGCTAGGATTCTAGTCTTAGCTCTGCCACTTACTATCTAAGTAACTTTAGGCAAGTCACTGAATCTCTCTGAGCTAAAGTGTTTTCAACCATAAAAGGGAGATAAAATCAGCCTTACCTACTTCATAGGCTCAAACAAGATAATGTGAAAACCATGAAATGCTATATGAGTATATAGCATTATAAATTACCAAGGAAAGGTCATGAATACCAAAGAGAACTGAAAGATGACTTAGTTTCTGAACAATTTTCCATGAGTAGACATGCTAGATTCAGAGCTGACTACCATATAAAAGTTATTCACTGCCAAATAAAATAAAATTTTGTTCCCAATAAAGACTTCAGAAATATTCTGAGGGCACATTGATGGTCAATCCTAAATATACCACCAGATGGGGGTGGAGGCTCTGAGAAGACAGAAGTAAGGCATCTTAAGCCATCTGGAACTTTTCAAAACAGGGTGGGTAAAAAAAAAAAAAAAAATCAAACCTACCAAAGAATCTCCTACAGAGGGGAATCAATGAATAAATTTGTGACCATGGAAGTTAAGCAAAATAACTGAAGAAGACCAACAAAAGCTAAAACCTTTGCCAAAATTATGTTATCCAATATCAAATGAGAGGATTCAAAACATTTTTTTTCCCCAACCAAAGCCAACAACAAAAAAATTCCCTGTTTTTATATATAATAACATGTCCCCTTTCCAACTGATATGCAGTATAATTCCTTCCTGGCTAAAGAAATGAAAGGTAATTGAATTGTAGAAGTGCTGGCTGCCAATGTCTTGGGTGGATTTCAGATCCCCTCCTTTGCATTTCGACTACACTTTGCTCATGGTTATACTAACTGGAGGAAATGGGTCCCAGTGAAGGTAGATCTCTGAGAGCCAGAATTATATCAGTGGGGACTAAGGCTGGATTCTCCAGTTCTTTGCACTTTGAAAGACCTTAGATTTAGTTTCGACTCTGTGGTTGATTATGAGGTGAATTTTGCTAACTCATCTCTATACACTTCAGTTTCTTTTGCTGTAAAATGAGGTGGTTGAAAAAAATCTCTTTACATTCCCAATGTCCTTTAGGAAATGTCTGAGAAGAAAGCTTCTCAGAAAAAATGTGACCATCATATTTTTAGGAAGTTGGAAGCTCAAGGGTAATGATACTACACAAATAGAGAGAGTGGACTTGTAAAAGAGTAGGTGACATTCAGAAAAATAGAAGATGAGGATTAAGGAAAATCTAGGGAGAGACAAACTGAAAGAAATTGGGACAATGGAGCAATCTAAGAAAAACTGAAATGTTGGTACACAGATGTGGGTAGTAAGGGGCACTATGAAAGGCCAACAGGCTGTGTGGAGTGGTAAAATTAAGTCATTTCTGCCAGTGCAGTCTAGCATATTAACAAGTTTAGGATCGGGTGGCTATAGCTTTATTCTTAAACCAAGGAATAAACCTAAAGCCTACTCAGAAAAAAGAGCAAGGAAACATGTAAATAGATCAGTTATGGACTAGGGCAACAAAGGATGTAAACTAGAGAAGGATACTGAAGAAAAGGAATCCTTAACCAAAAAAATCACCTTGTCATCAGCTCTTTGGGGAACAGTTTAAACACAACCACTAACAAAACAGAAAGCCATTGAGATCTTCCTCAGTTACTTAGATGTTAATACCATGAAAAAGATGAAGCAATGTAGGAAGTGATTGGTTAAATGATACAAGGTTATTTATCAACTGAGTAGCAGAGGTCAGAGTTCCTAATCCTCCCTTTCATTGCCATTTATGAGATACACAATGATAGAGCATCTGCAGTCTCTTTAACCAGAATAATTTTTTATACTATTAATAATGTGTTGCGCATAGGAACTAAAATGTATTGGTATAGTTGCAGAATGTTTTTTGGGCATTTGAAGTGACTCTGGATCCTAATTGCCCTTACTTATCCACCAACAAGGATAGCATGAGGATATAGGGCAAAAAGTAAAGATGTGGTATTTCCTTCTTTCCCATTCTTAGAAAGTTTATTATACAACAAGGGAAGACAAAAACTGATGGATCCAAAAGCAACATAAATAAATATTTAACAGAAAATTAATGATTACAGAACATATGAGAACAATCCATGTCCTGATGGCTCTGAAAGATATATCTGCAAATTACTTTAGTCTTCTTATTTTTCAGCAGAGAAGGCAAATTTGCAATACTATTGCTTATCTTTAGAAGTTGAGTTGACTGCCTATTTGCTTTTGTAACTCAGATGTCATATTTTTCTTGGTCCCTGCAAAGCCCCCCAAAAGAAGAGAGATTGGAAATCCAATATTCCAAGCATTGAGTTTTCACATTAAGACAAATCCTGGGATAGACTATGAACAAAATAATTTTCTTTCATTTGAAGGAGACATCTAAGGTTTAAGGACATTTATTTAACGGTAACTTTAAACAAGGGGTTTAAAAACCACTTGGTAAGTAATATTTGAATATTAAGTTCAAGTTTTCAGTGAATCATTTTAAAAAGAAACCTATATTTCAAGACATAATTAATCAAAACTTAGAAGAAATGTCAATCTGAAATATATATTTTTAAGAACTGAGGTTGCAGGGTAATTTTACCAGCTTTCAAAATTCCTTAAATTCTCTATTTTCTACACTTACAGCTACCATAATGATGGAGTAGCTAGTGAAGGGAGGCATGGGAATCAGGCTGCATCATGAGGGATGCATGAGATGGTGTGTGGACAGAAGCAGATGCTGCTTAGCCTGCCAGTTTTGCCACCTTCACCCTGGTGATGAATGAAGTGACAGATATGGTGGCCTCCCTCATTCTATATGCTTAGGCAGGGATTGAAAGTCACTTTGTTTAAATATAGTTTTTACACAGAAAACTAGAGTATCAAATTGAAGTAGTGCTCAGTCGAATAATACGAAATACAAATTACTTCTAGTCCAGAAATGAGATGGATTTTTTCCCTGTAAAATAAAAGATAAGAAGGCAAAATAATATTCTAGGTACAGACAATAATAAGTTCCTCTGGAAAAAAACAACTACAGGAAAAGCGACTCAGTCATACCTAACCTTTTCTTTTTCTCTGAAAGTGCAAAAGCATTATCAAGTTAAATTGCCAGTATTTGATTACAAAGAAATAATATCCAGAGGCTGGATGTGAAAATGTGATCTGAAAGAAAAACAAACAAAAATGCAGGGTGTTTCTGGTTAACACAATGATTCTGTTAGTCACTAATAGTTTTCTGAATCCAGTGAGTCAGCATGCTGTTTGGCTCATTACAGTGTAAACTTTCTGAATACTAAGTTGTGGACCTGGAGTATAAATAGGCTTCTAAGATATTTTCCATACTAGAGACAGTGGCTCAGATATAATAAGAATCTAGCTCATCACTTCTCATCTTCTGGTACAATTTGTTGGCATGAAATAAACCTTGTAACTATTTTATGTATGACCTTCCAAACTAAGTAGCCTGAGGATGGAGGCTTTGAATTGCACCCTGGAAGCTTGTTCTTCAGGAAACAAAGTACTGTATTTTATTTTTAAAAAAGATTTATTTATTTATTTGAGAGAGAGAGGGCAGGGAGGTTAGAGAGAGAGAGAGAGAATCTCAAGCAGATTCCCTGCAGGGCTCCACCTGAGATCATGACCTGTGCCAAAACCAAGAGTCAGATGCTTAACTGACTGAGCCACCCAGGTGCCCCCAAAGTACTGTATTTTGGAGCTAAAAACATTTATAAGAAAATTCCCACCTATAATTTTTTGAAATTTAATGACAGGATTGTCAGTAGCAGTGGTGTTTGTTTCAATTTTGATGGGTGATGGCAATTTCTTAATGGTTATTTGAGCCTGAAGCATTCAGCCCTGGTAACTTTAATCTTAGAATACTCTGACTTCCTGAAATAGTATTTCTTACTTGTGTGACAAAATGGTTCATTAATGACATATATATCCATAAATGAGATTATAATTGTTCTTAAGTAAAGGTAAATTACTTTAAAATACTTCTGTTTTGTAATGTTGAACTGTTTTGAAATAAGAGATCTAGTCAGGAAGTTACCAAATCATTCTGTCATTAGGGCTAATATCTTGGAATTTTTTGTATAGTCATTAAAAAAACCTTTATTTCACCTATAAGAACAGACAAGTAAATGGTTTTAATTGTCTATTTTATAGAAAAAGGAATATGGTGATGTTACAATTTAATTTAATTCTGAAAGCAACAGAAGAGAAAAATCATTACCCTTGAATACATGCTATAATTTTACTTTATAAAAAAGTTCCTGATATTTTGCTGCTATTATTTTGATACCAAAAAATGGACAGAAACTCTTGACAGTTTTCAGTGTTCCTTCAACTAATTATTTTCTACTCAGTTGGATTGTAAGAGGTTCAAGTAATTGGCCTTTTCTGTTCTGAAGGATTCTAAAGGATAGTCAGATTTTTCCCCTATATATCAGTTCATACAATTTCTAATTATATTATTGATCAGTATGTCATATATATATATGTATATATATATAAATACTTACATATATATTTATATGTGTATATAAGTAAGGTAAAAATCACAGAGATGTGACATTCAACATTCCAAATTTGTAATCTGATAAATGTAAATACTGTAATACAGGTATAAACATCAATAAAGAGAACAAAATACTTACATGGAGGATACTTAAAGATAATTTATTTCAAACTTATATTTTTTTCCTTTGTCCGTATTACAGATTGGAAACATGTTCTTGTGGGAAAAAATACCTTGATCCCAGCACAGATAAGCTAGACCTATGGGACTGTAATGAGTACTTGCCCACAGTCCAACCAAAGTCAAATTCCATAAATGTGATCTTAAGATATATAGAGCTTACAGTACTAAGATTTTAAAAATGTTTAATTCTTACATGTTATCTATGATCTAGCTTCCCTTGTTTACTAACAGATTGGCTTTTATTGTGTGGTTCTGCAGCCTCCAGAAACAAAGGAACATTATTATTATTATTATTACTATTATAACATCTATATGGAAGACAGTAGCAGCTGTAGAGTCTACAATTAAAACGAATCCCACTACAGGGTGCAATATGGACCACAGATGATAGGAAAAGTGTATCAGACAGCATGCAAATAAAATACATTAAACAGCACACACACACACTGTCACCTTAAAACAATGTCGGTAGCATACTATATTCATACTACTTTCTGCCATTTAACTTGAGTTACAGAAGACTGACAAAGTTGTCCATAATCTGTACACTAATCTCAGCAAGAAGAAAGCAAATTCTCTCTAGACCTAGGAGAAACAGTGGCAACACAATGCAAACACATCTGCTTTGTCAAAGGTTAGCCTTCCTAAGAGAACTTCCTTTATGCTGCACTCAGGTCTTGCCTCTGTGCGCTTATAGCTCCAAGTGCATACCACATTCTAACAGATGTCTTTCTTGCTAATTTTTTCAAATTTTTATTGTGAAAAATTTGAAATATAAAGAAAACATGAAAGCCTAATACAACCAGATACATATCTCTATCATCCAGATTCAATAGTTAATATTTTGCCATATTTGCATTATTTATTTATTTATGCTTTTATCACCAAACCATTGAAAAGTAAGATTTCTGTATGAATCTAAGAACAACCAATATAACCACAACACAAACAACCCAATTAGCAACCTAAGGAAAGGACAATGATTTGTCAGTATCTAATATTCATTCTATATTTAAATGTACTTAATTATATTAAAAATGTCTTTTCTAGCTGTGACTTTTGTGTTTTTTAACCAATAGTTTAAGTGAAACTAAATGGTAGTGATATGGTGTGGGGCATCTATTTTAGACACAACTTAACAATGGCTTTAACAAAATTATTTCTCTTTCATTTAGTCTGGAGATGTGCTGATACAGAGTATTTAGTGTGGCTTTTCCATCCTGACATCCAACACACAGCTTCATCTCTGATTTGAAAGATGGAAGCTGCAACCTGTTATTATGGCACAGAAGAGAACAGGGAAGTACAACTCCAAGGGCATAATCCAGAGGTTGCATACATAATCTCTGTACACATTCCATTATGCAGAATGTAGACACATGGTCCTGTCTAGCTGCAGCAGAGGTTGGGTCAAACAGGCTTTATTCTTGGTGGCCATGTGTCTAGATTTCCCTGGACTTGTACATCTTGTATCTGAAGGAACAATGGTCTAGGGGCAGTAATTAACCATCTTTGCAGAGATATTCCTGGAAATAACTAAGCTATGACAAACTATATTAAAATTAATTCCCTATACATTCCAATATAATGATGGGCTTAGACTTATTTCAGGTAACACTATTTTTGTCCTATACTAAATAAGCTTTGTGTTATTAATACTCATTTTGAGTTCATCAATCTATTTTTTAGGATTTTCTTTCTCCTTCCTTGTCAAGGTATAAGCTGTCAGTGCTTATTATTGTAACTAATTGTGTTTATTTTCCTTTATAAAATTTTCCTTTTTTGTTGTCATCAAGTTTCTAAAAAGAAGAATTTTATCTAAATATAACATATAACATACTTTTATTTAAGTATAACATACGTGCAGAAAAATTCACAAGTCATAATTGCACAACATGATGAAAATAGTGAGAAAACAGTGATACATATAAACACTATTCAGATTAAGAAATGGAGTGTTATTAGTATTCTAGAAGCAGTTTTGTGCAGCCTCCACATACTACTCCCCTTCCCATCCCAGAGATAATTATTCTGATCTTTAACACAATGGTTTAATTTTGTATGTTTTTGAATTTTATATAAATGGAATCACACAACATATATTCCTTTTTGTCTGGCATCTTTTGCTCAATATTATGCTTATGAGATTCACTGATGTTAATTCATGTGGCAGGTAGTTCATCCATTTTCATTGCTTATGGGTTTGTATTAATGTATCATAATTTATTTATCCATTATATTGCTAATGAATAATTGGATTGCTTCTTAGCTTTTGGCTATTACAAATGCAGTTGTTATAATCATTATTGTGTTTGTGTTTTTTTTTTTTCTGTATACATATGTATATATTTGTTAGGCATATGTAATTCCTGGGAATGGAATTGCTAGATTATAAAGTAATTAGATATTTGTATGTATTTGTATGTCCTTTTTTTTTTTTTTTGCCTTATTGCACTCAGACTTCTAGTGTAATGTTGAATAGAAGTTGTCATAAAGAAAATTCTTGTCTTTATCTGGATCTCTAGGAGGAAACTTCCATAACTTCACCATTAAGTATGACAATTTATTTTAGGAGTGTTGTACATGACACTTACCAGATTAAGAAAATTCTTCCTAGTCCTAAATTTCTAAGGTTCTCTCTTCATAGGTGGGTTCTGAATTTTATCAAATGCTTTTTCTATATTTTTGAAATGGTTGTATAATTTTTCTCTTTATTTGGTTAAAATGATAAGTTTACTTGATTAATTTTCAAAACTCAAACCAACCTTGCATTCCTGAAATAAACCCACTTTGTGATATATTATCCCCAAATACCCCATATATCAAAGAAGATATCACATTGGAAATTAGAGTATATTTTGGACTGAATGGTAATGAAACTATGATATATATCAGATTATAAACATGACATTCTTATACTATTCTTTTAGTGTTTATCCTAGATTATAAAACATGCATCCTTGATTTACTAAAGACTAATATAAACTGTAACTTTTACAACTTACTGGACAAAATATGTAATTTAGAACACTTTAACTCCATTTACTCCCCTCCCAACTTATGTGTTATTGCTGTTGTTATGGGTTAAATTGTGTCCCCCAAAAAGACATGTTGAAGTCCTAACCCCCTGAACCTGTGCATGTGACCTTATTTAGAAATAGGGTCCTTGCAAATGTAATTAAGTAAGATGAGGTCATACTAGATTAGTGTCCTTGTAAGAAGAGGGAAATACAGACATAGACACATAGGAGAGAAGGCCATTAAAAAATGGAGGCAGGTTTGGATTGATGTATCCAGAAGCCAAGGAACACCAAGGTTTGCCAGCTAAGAGGGAAGTAAGGATAATCCTCTAGAGCTTTCAGACAGTATAGCTTTTACCAACACCTTGATTTCAGACTTCCGGTCTCTAGAATTGTGAGAGAATACATTTCTGTTGTTTTAAGTTACCAAGTTTGTGGTACTTTGTTAAAATAGCCCTGGGAAACTAACACAGTTGTCATGTGTTTAAATTCTATATAAATTTTAATCTTTATGAGAAAATATTGGCATTGTTTGTATAGTGAATATTCATTTATGTTTATCCATGTTTGACTCTTCCCTTTTTTCTTCATTTCTTCCTAAATCTCTGTACATCCCTTCTAGGATTGTTTTCTTTCTTCTTGGAGTACTTCTATCAGTATTTCCTTACTGTGGGTTTGCTGTCCTTGAATTCTCTTAGTTTTGTTTGCCTGAAAATGCCTTTGTTTTACCTTCACTTTCTGAAGTATATTTTTGCTAGGCATAGAATTCTAGGTTAGTAGTTCTTTTAACATCTAGCACATTTAAGTTATCATCCATCATCTTCCGACTTCTGTTATTTGGTTTTGTGAAGTTTTACTATAATATAGATTGGTGTTGTTCCCTTTGGCTTTGTGTTGCTTGGGATTTACTTTTCTTGATTCTGTGACTTGGTGTCTTTCATCAGTTTTTGACAATTTTTGTCATTATTTCTTTACATATTACTTCTGCCCAAATCTTTTTCTTCTTTTCCTTGTGGAACACAAATTATAACTTTATTAGACCTACTTATTCTTAATCTCTTTTTATAACCTGCTTAAAAACCTTCAGTATCTCCTTTTCCATCTGTCCTTCAGCAAACATGTATTAAACAACTATTACAGGCCATGCACTGAGTTTAGTGCAGGAGACAAAAAGGTGAGCAGTATAAAAGCTATTTCTATCCCTTCAGAGCTTATAGTCCAGGGATAAAGAAAATTTATAATAGAGTTCAGTAAGTGCTATGTATGATAGGGGAAGGCATATCAGGAACATAAAATGCATTTGGTGGGGGCCAGAAGATGGACTCTTTGGAGGTAGGGACATATAAGTGGAAATGTTAAGAATGAATAAGATTTATCCATGTGAAGAGATGGGTGACAGAATTTGTGAAGGCCTAGGGGTAGTTATGGCGTGCTGGAGGAACTAAAAGAGCTTCAAGATGGTTGAGGCATAGAACACAAGATGAATGTTTGATGAGATAGGTTGGGCCAGGCTACAAGACACATAAACAATTTCATGGGTTTGAGCTTCATCATGAGTACAATGGGAGAAAAAAATGAAAATATTTAAGCCAGGAAAGTGAAGAGGTTAAGATAAATAAACAAGATTTTGTGATTAATTGTAGGTGGGAGTTGAGAAAGGGAAAGGAGTAGAGAAAGATTCTCAGGTCCTAGGATTTCTGAATAGCATTTGCTAAGATATAGGGCAAAGGAGGAATGACAAATGTTGAGGGAAAGATGATAATGAGATAAATTTTGTAAATATTAGGAATGAGACACTCATGTGACATCTAAGAAATTATAGGCAATTGGTCTCATGAATCAGGAATTCAGATTAGAGGGTTAGGCTAAAGATATAGATTTTAGAATCTTTCCTACTCCATTTCATTTCCCATATAGCTTTCAAAGTTCTCTTTCAAAAATAGATCTGTCTATATGAGACACGTGCTTATAAACCATCAGTGTCTCCTCCTAGCTACCTGATAAAAGTCTAAGCTCTTTCACATAATGGTGTGCAAAGACCTTTAAAATTTAGTACCCACCAAAATTCCCAGACTAACATCTGTTTCAGTTGGATACAATTTCTCACTGTTCTCTAGACACAAAAGGTTTATTTTTATCTCCATATGCTTTTAAAATATGCTGTTTCTTTTATTCAGAATGCTTTGTCCACTTTCTTTTCAACCTGAATAACTTCTATTCATCCTTCAATATCATAGTTCAAATACATCTCCTCTGAGTTGCCTTTTCAATTGCTCTCTTCTCACTTTATAAATGTTTCTAAAACAATGTTTTTCAAAGGGCAGATCCTGTCCCATTTATTGGTTATGAAATATATTTAGAGGGTCATTACAGATACTTAAAATGAAATAGAACAGAGTAGGAAATAGTTCAAAAAATTAAGTATTGTCTTTTGAAACTTTTGTTTCAGTTACATATGTACATCTGTATATGTATATTGAAAAATCATATAAACCATATTTCTTACTGTGGTTTATGGTAAAAAATATTTGAAAGTCATTACCCTACTACTCTTGTTGCTTTACTAGATGTCTTTCTCCTTAGAAAGAGGGTGCCTTATTTTTGTGTGTGTGTCTCTGGTGCTTAGCACTGTGATTCATTATAGCACTCAGTCATTTTTTAATAAATTGTTTATGGTAGAAAATGCTTTGCATAGTTGCCAATGTTCTCTTCCTCTTTCTTTTGTTCAGTGTTCCTTCAATTCTTCTGTTAAGGTAAAGAAATAATAATAGAAATAGTTTAAGTTTGTTGATAACATATCTTTAATACATATTCATACTAAAAGGAATGATGTGTTCTAGGTCTGGAAGATATATTAATGGTTATGGATAAATTTTCTGAGCTTCAACAGTTCAGAGTGGAAAAATTTCAGAATTTCAAGTTAGATTTGAGCTGAACAACAACACAATACAAAACACCACCACCTCCCAAGTTCAGGGAGAGGGGGAAGAGACAAGGATCACAGAAGGAACTACAGGGGAATTCTGCTTTACAAATAATATTTACGTCTTTTAAAATAGAAAATCACTGATGCAAATATGACAACATATTAACATTTTCAGTTGGGGCAGTAGGCAGAGGAGTGTCTTTTGCAACTTTCTGTATTTTATAGCTTTAAAAAAATTTCAAAGAGGGAAAATTTCCTAGTTCTATCACTAACTTTCTTTATCTGTGAAATGGAAGTAATAATGGGACTTATAATGAGTATCTGTCATCAGAATTCTCTTAAGATAGGGAAGGGTATATTGACAGCCTTTTGATAAAAGTTGTGGTGATCTCTGAAGTTATGGGAGTAAGTATGTTTCTAACAGAGAAAATGAGAGCAATTATGGCAAGAAATTTGGTTTTTCATGGAATGAAGGGCCAGTGGATGCCCTCTCCCCCTTGGTAGGATAGCTGAAAGGACTCTTCGGGAGAATCTATTCACAATTTTTGGCTTTTTTCATAAGGGGCTTTGATGAAACCTTCTTTCATAATTCCATAATTATCAGGAATACTTTCTTTGTATGAGTAGTTTTTTGTGTGTGTTTTAGTTTGTTGTGAACATTCAGTGTGGAAAAATGAATTTCATATCTTATTTAATCCTTCTATAATGTGTAGGCACTAAGTTAACTGGAGCCTTTGTGCATTTTGTGATTTCTATCACACTGGATAAAATCCCCATATATTTTAGAAGTTCAGAACATTCCCCCAAATTTCTGCTAATTCCAATGGGAATAAGTTGTCAGCAGATCAAATGATAAGTGGTAACTTTTGGCAAACATCCTGTTGTTGCTTTAGATGCATTCTCATCAAGAGTAGAAACAAGCCAAAGATTGTCATGCTCATTGGAACTATTCCATAATATATCAGAGAACCTAGTCAATTTAATAACATAAGAAAATGGTAAAGGACTTCTGAGGAAGATGGCAGAGTAGGAGGATCCCAAGCTCACCTCGTCCCACAGATACAACTAAATAACACCTACATCAGTGCAAATAAGAAAATAATGAAAAGACTGGCAGAACAGACTCTCCACAGCTAAATGTAGAGAAGAAGCCACATCAAAGAGGGTAGGAAGGGTGGAGACATGGTTGGGAGCCAAGCAGACCCACAGGACTTTCCCAGGGAGGGAGGTATGCCACCAGCATAGAGAGGGGGAGAGGACCAGACCCCATACCAAGCACCTCAGGCACAGGGAACACACATGGAGAAGATGAATCCCTATAACATTTGGCTTTGAAAACCACAGGGGACTAATAATCAGTGGGGCTTAATACCTGGAACTTAAAAAATCAGTGGCTCAGCTCTGGGATAGCTGGGAGGGTGGAGTCCCTGCCCTTATAGAGATAGCACAACAAACAGCCCTCTTAGTTATAGCATAGAAGCAGCAGTTTGAAAAATGCCTGGAATATACAAGAAGGAGATTTATTTACTAATCTCAGAGCATGTACTGGAGAGGCAGGGATCTTTGGGATACTACTGCAAGAGCAAAAGAGCTAGTGGCTATACCCCAGCCGAGATATATGGATGCCTGGGGGAACAAGTGCAGTGCCAACACTCTCCACCTAGCTTGCTAAAAGCATACCCCACTCCTGCATGGACCTGCCCATGCACCCAGCCTCTACAGGAATTCTCCAAAGTGGCTAACAGTCCCCTACCACAGCAGAGGCAACCTTGTTAACACTGCATGCCAGGGCCCTGTGAGCTTCTTTGGATCTACCCCCTTCAACCTGGTGAGCCTTGGCAGTTTTCCTGGGTGACAGCAGACCAGCATGACCCTTGCTGGCACCTCAGCCCACCCCCATGTTTTCCTGTGGACCTCCCTCCTCCAATATGCCCTTGGCTGGAGCCCATCCAAAGTGGTACAAACAGCCCCAGCAGGGACCAGGACCACTGCAGAGTGACTCTTACCAGAGAGGGAAAGATAATGAAAGAAACCAGTCAAAATGAAGCCCCACAGTGGGCTGGGGCAACTATCAGGTCTGACTACAGGCCCTGACCACCAGCAAAACTTCTCAGGGGGCAACACAAAAGAAAGCCTGGTGCTACTGAAGTGCTGGAAAACAACTGGTCTGATTCAACTCAAGCCCAAGGTGGCCCCAGACTGGCCCACTAACAACACAGGGACCAAACACTGCCCACAACAGGCATAAAGTCATTGCAGATAACTGGAATGAAGGCGAGTGTGACTCAGCTACAATAATAGGGCACACACAACAAACATAGGAGGCACTCCTGAAGTGCCAGGTTCTGGTGAACAGGGAACATTGCACTGCAGGGCACTACAGGATCTCTTCTTTATAAGGTCACTACTTTCAAGAGCAGGAGATATAGCTGACTTTCTTAACATATAGAAAGAGAGTTAGACAAAATGAGGAGACAGAGGAATACGTCCCGAATGAAAGAACAGGACAAAATCACAGCAAGAGAGCTAAATGAAATGGAGATAAGTAATATGCCTGCTAGAGAATTAAAGTAATGGTCATAAAGTTACTCACTGCACTGGAGAAAAGAGTAGAAAACATCAGTGAAACCCTTAACAAAGAGACGGAAAACATTAAAAAATAACCAATCAGAGATGAAAAACTCAAAAACCAAAATTAAAAATACACTAGATGGAATAAAGGGTAGATTAGAGGAGGCAGAAGAATGGATCAGTGACCTGAAGGACAGAGTAATGGAAAACAATCAAGCTGAACAGGAGAAAAAAACTAATAATAAAAAATGAAAATAGACATAGAAAACTCAGTGACACCATGAAACATAACATTTGTATTATAGGGATCCAAGAAAAAGAAGAGAGAGAAATAGGGGCAGAAAATTTATTTGGAGAAATAATAGTTTAAACCTTCTCAAATCAGGGAGAAAACAGATCCAAAACCAGGAGGAACAGAGAGCCCACAACAAGATCAACCCAAACAGGTCCACACTAATACACATAGTAATTAAAATGGCAAAAAGTAGTGAGAAAGAGAGAATATTAAAAGCACAAAAAGAAAAGAAAACAGTTACATACAAGGGAAACCCTATAAGGCTAACAGTGGATTTTTTAGCAGAAACTTTGCAGGCCAAAAGGGAGTGGCATGATATATTCAAAGTGCTTAAAGGAAAAA
Organism: Neomonachus schauinslandi; assembly: GCF_002201575.2. Lineage (NCBI taxonomy): Eukaryota > Metazoa > Chordata > Mammalia > Carnivora > Phocidae > Neomonachus > Neomonachus schauinslandi. The sequence goes on along the minus strand of NC_058407.1, from coordinate 80,540,446 downwards.
ACCTGCAGCCCAAAATATTCTATCCAGTAAGGCTATCATTCAGAATAGAAAAAGAGATTAAAAGTTTCCCAAACAAACAGAAGTTAAAGGAACACAAGAGCATTAAACCAGCCCTACAAGAAATGTTAAAGGGGACTCTGAGTGGAAAGGAAAGACTAAAAGTAGGAGTAAGAAAAGTAGAAAGCTCAAAAGCAGTAAAATTAAGTATAACTATAAAAATCAGATAAGGGATTAACAAAATAAAAGGATGGAAAATATAACACTATATACCTAAAATGTGGGAGGGGAAGGAGTAGAGAATGTGTTGAAAATTAAGCCACCATCAATTTAATGTAGACTGCTATATGCATAAGATAGTATATATAAACCTAGTAGTAACCACAAATCAAAAACCACTCACAGATATGGAAAAAATAAGGAGAAAGGAATCCAAGCACATCACTAAAGAAAGCCAGCAAAACGTGAGAGAAGAGAGCAAGAGAAGAAAGGAACAGAGAACTACAAAACAACCATAAAACAAATAACAAAATGGCAGTAAGGGTACTTACCTATCACTAATCACTTTGAATGTAAATGGACTAAATGCTCCAGTCAAAAGACTATATAGGATGATGGAATGGATAAAAAAGCAAGACCCATTTATATGCTGCCTACAAGAGACTCATTTCAGACCTAAAGACACATTCGAATTAAAAGTGAAGGGACTGAAAAGCATTTATCATCCAAGTGCAGGTGAAAAGAAAGCTGGGGCAGCAATACATATCAGACAAAATAGTCTTTAAAACAAATACCATAACAAAAGACAAAGAAAGACACTATGTAATCATAAAGGGAACGATTCAACAAGAAGATATAACAAATGTAAATATTTACACACCCAACATGAGAACAGTCAAATACATAAAGCAGCTAATAACAAACATAAAGGAAGTATTAGGGAAATACAAATCAAAACTACAATGTGACATCACCTCACACCTGTCAGAATGGCTAAAATTAACAACATAGGAAACAACAGGTGTTAGCAAGGATGCAGATACAGGGGAAATCTCTTACACAGATGGTGGGAATACAAACTGGTGCAGCCTATGTTCCAGAATTTAATCCCAGAATTTGGGATTAAATTAGAATGTGTTTGGAAAATATGGATTTATCTTTAAACACAGCATAACTTTGTAGGGCCAGTTTTTCCTGCCTAATGAAAAACAAATGTACTTTTGACCAAACTTCAAGGATCCTATATACTCTTGTTGGCCACACTATTCTTTTGACTCATTGATTCATTCAACAGATATTTATCAAGAACAGTAGAAGACACTGTGCTAAAACAAATGTAAGTGAATGATTTCAGATATTTGCTTTAGAAGCCATCTATACTTGAGGATATGAATAGTTTTTAGTCCTTAGTGAATTTTACCACTTAACCCCTTTCACCAGGTCTTCCTCCCTCCCCCACCCTCCCTCCTCCTTTCTTGCCCTCCCTCCCCACACCCCCACATCCCTTAACTCTCCACTGGAGTACGTATCCCTTTGACTTACCTGGGCTGGATCAGGCCTGGATGACTGAGGCCTCGGCTGTCTATCTAAGCTGCTTTCAGTCATGCACGTATTGCAAGTTTCAATCAGAGTACTGTAGGGATGTGCAGGGACACTGGGACTGTGGCACCAAGGGCTGCTATTGGGCAAAGGGTGTGGTGGGGTTTCTTTTTCTCTGTTAAAAAAAAAAAAAATTAATCCAAAAGTGAACCCAAAAGGTATCTTATATAGTGGAATTAGCAATGAAGGTTCAATTAAAGTGAAAGCATGTTTTAAGACCAGAGAATATGGCTTTTTTAGACCTTTGGGCAGCACCTTTTTTTTTTTTTTTTGGCAGCACTTTTATAACATCAGAAGAATTTGCCTAGATAAGTGTGACATAAATTCTGCACTTTAAGCCACAAGCCAGCTCTTGATCCAAGATGAAATTTCTAGATGATGTACCTCTTCCTCCACCTAAGCACTGCTAAAGACATGGTGATAATTTCATCTCTTCACCTCTCCACAGCCTTGCCTCTAACAGCAGTGCCACTAAGAAGTGAAATGGCCAGAGGGGTCTTGATATTGCCTAGTAGAAGTTACCGCCTTTACTGTTCCATGACTATAACCCTGCTTACTCTGTGTTTTTCATAAAACACAAAAAGTATTATGGCTTTTATGGTCCTATTTGAAATAGGATTTTTTTATTTGATTTACCTATTCATCATGTATCTATTTGTCACCCAGTCATTCCTACTTGCTCAGTTACTAATTGTGGGAAGGACTCAATTAAAAAAAAAAAAGCCAAGCAACTTTTACCTTTTGAGAAAAACTCTGACTCGTTCCATCTGATATTTGGAGATATCTTTATTACATTTATCTTGTTTTTCTTTAGTTGTAGTTATAGCTGCTGGCCAATTAAACACGTGTCTTCGAGACGTTGTACTTACTACTGAGCGTCTGTCAAATTCAATGTCAGTCTCTAATTTCTCCCACGCTTGCTTCCAGTGAATAGGAGTGTACCAGGCAACAGCCTAACAAAAATGATTCATTAATATGAAATATCAATGCAGTTAGATAGATTTTTTTAATGTCATAGGTTTATTGCAATAACATTTCAAAGTCAAACAGTTTAATGTCACTCACCTACTGTGTGTAAATTAGTGGAACACAATGAGGATGTAGTAAGACATCCTGGCCTTAGTTTCCAATTCTGAAAATGATAAGGGGCATAACCTCAGGCAGATTAGTCACTTACTGTCTTGGACTGTGCCCTCATATGTGAAATGAGGGGGGTGATAGTAGGGAATTGCTATATGAGGGTGTTGTGAGATTCAGCTAAACTACTAGATTTCATAACTATAAAGAACTATGCAAAAAGTAGTTGTAATGTTATCATTAAAATTTAAATATTTAAGATATTACATATATATGTATATATGTGTATGTAGGTCTTATTTGAAATGGGGAAATGGGCAGTAGAACTAGAGACATGGAGAGGAAACCACATTTTTTGAGTTAGAATCCTAGGTGGAACTATTAAGGAGACTAACTAGACTCTGAATTTCCTGAGGACAGAAACCATGCAATAGTTATGCTCTTTTTCCCCCAGCACCTAGCATAATGCTTGGCAGACACTAAACATATGTAAATGTTTCCCATATGAATGAATTGGTCAGTGTCATTCTTTTACTAGCAAATAAAATTATTTGTGTTTACATCACCCTGCAGAAATAATCCGATCCTATATGTGCAAAGTAGTTCAAACCAGAGTAAAAAGAGTAGTGTAAGTACAAAGACTAATCCCGTTGCAGAGAATGACAACTTACTCAAATGGGCATTCCAGGATCTTGGGGACCTGGTCTGTCTGGTTCAACACTCAGTGCCTGGGAACAGTGTGCATACAAAGTAGGAACCCCAAACATGTTTGCAGAGTGAATAAATGGGTGGATAAATGTGATGAAAAGTCTGAAATAAGAATGCCTTAATCTTAGAGTTTTGCCAATGATTTTTTATGAGCCTGAGTAAGTAATTTAGATCACATTACCTTATTTTTCCCAACAGTGAAAATCATTAGAAGTATTATAAAATTCATTTTGAGCCCACTAAAAGATCTAAAGGTGAGTAAAGGCTTCAAAATTACATCTAACGAGTGCTCTATCTAAGTACAACTGCTGCTCTTACAGAAAGACATTAAATGGCTCTTAATAAATTAGCAAGTCTACTCTAAAGAAAGAGTCAAACTAAGCATGAGGTATAATGTAGCAAGCAAGACAATCAGAGAGATAGATTCCAATCAACATAATATCTGGATTAGTAGTTATATGACAGTAAGTAAGACTGGAGGTAAGAAAATAAGGAGGCAGGTATTTAAGAAAAATCAAAAGAATGGTTTTGCAAAAGGAATAACTTTTTTGTTGTAAACAAAGATATCTTTCAACTTTATTAGTGTGTATTTGGGCATATATTTATGCTCATATTATGCTAAGGAAAAGGTAGAATGAAAATATAAAACTGTCAAATACTGGGAATGAGTTACCCAAAATTATTACTAATACACTTAATTTTATAGTGAATAATGTATAGTTGTTACAAATTAGACTATGGATCCTATCATTAGAATATTAGTCTCTTAAGAGCAGATATCATGTCCTATTCTACATTACATTCTCAGCACTTATTACAGCCATTGGAATAGAGAATAATCTCAACAAATATTTGAGAAATTAATAAATGAACAGAAAAGATCTCTACGTGGTACCTTCCTTTCTTATTCCACTCTTCAGTCTAAGTATCATAAATAAAATCCATCCTTGACTCAAATTTGAAGTAACTTCTTGGAAATATGGGCCACAAAAATTATTTTTGCCAAATTAAAAGTAGCTCTTTGGCACTTTGGCCCTGGGAACAGGGTGCTGTTGATTTACCTGACATGTTATTGCAGTTAGTGATGGTTTAAGCTATTAAGGATGGAAAGTACTTGAGTCAGCTAAGAAGAGAAGGGGAACCTAAGGACAGCTATCCATTCTTCTTTTAAAACTTATCGTTAAGAATAGGACACTGACTTCACCATTAGGTTTGCACAGAATCGTTGTACAATTTGGGCTTGTTCTAAACTTGTTTTGTTCTCTCCAAAGAAAATCTGATGGTGGCTGATGCTTTGCTTCAGATGCAGCTGCCCACACCTGTAAGAAAATGGTTTGTTGATGACAAATGCCATTTGAGTTCCATATAGTTTTGTATATGTCAGAGGGTCATTTTAATGTATCATTCTAAACAAATGAGGTTTTAAAATATGACTGTATAATATATAATGTCAAGCTGTGTAACTGTACATGGTTTAAAGGAAAGCACAAGAAAGAGAGGAAACCTTCCAGCACCAGCTAATTACCTGTTCTCTAAGCAAACAATCTCTTTGTTTTTCTTTTAAGGATTATATTTGCTTAGTTTTAGGAACTTAGGTATTTTGTTTTAAGAGTTGAATCATAAAAACAAAAGGTATTCAGGGCGCGTGGGTGGCGCAGTCGGTTACCTCGGTTACCTCACCGACTTTTGGTTTCGCTTGGGTTATGATCTCAGGGTTATGAGAGTGAGCTCTGCACTTAACGTGGAGTCTGCTTAAGACTCTCTCTCCCTCTTCCTCTGCCCTTCCCCCCGCTCTCTCTGTCTCAAATAAATAAATAAATCTTTAAAAATCCCAAAAGGTATTGTACACCCGATTGAGGAAAGCCATGGAAATTTAATTATGGGCATTAATTTACATTCAGGGATGGACAAAGTGGGACAAGTAACAAACAAGAAGGAATCACATTTTACCTAGAGATGGAGTGATGAAGAAACTGGTGCTAAGACAGTCTGGCTGGGTGAAGGAGTTTTTCCTGTAAAATTCTAGATCATAGCATTTATATCTTATACTCACTGTTATTGTGCAATTGGCCTGCATTATGATATTCGGAGGGAAGTGGTACAAAGAGACTGTTTGTCCATTCATATTTTGCTGGAGAATATGACCTCCAATCTCCAGTTCTTTGTCAAGGGAAGAGTTAATGAGTTTCACAAATAAACCCTTGACATTTACTTCAGCTATTTTAATGTCTCCAAGAGCACTAAAAAATAAAGCACAAAGATTATAAGGTAACTTTAGAGAAATGTATCTTTAGCTCATTTTAAGAACTGAATAGTATGCTTTAGAAGTACAACTTTTAAATAGCTGTGTATTCTATTGGACACATTCTACATGGAAATGGTGTATTTTATAACCTAAGACATATGGTTTGATCTCTTAGTTCTGTTTATCTGTGCAACAAAATTATCTCTTTCACAAGGAAGTTAAAAAGTGCCAAAGTATAAATAATAAAGAAAACTTAAAAAGTGTCAAGGTATAAATGCCATAGGAAGATGTGATTATCATTATTTAAATTTCCTTTTATTCATCAAAAAAGCATGAGACATGAAACTATCAAGTAAATAAAGAGGAAAGGTAAACCATTTAGATTATTTCTGATAAAGTTACTGTGAAGATAAATAGCAACTATGTGCTTAAAAGAATTTTGCAAACTTAAAATATTATGCAAATATAAGATGGTAATTTTTCCCTCTAACATGTGTTGAGAGCCTAATATGTACCAGGGAGTAGGCTAATAAACATTTATATGTTAGCATTTCTCAGAGTGTGGGTCACAACCTAATAGTACATCATGAAATCCATTTGGTGGGTTATAGCTGTCATTTTAAAAATGAAATGCCAATAGTAATAACCAATACTTATTATGTGCTGGGCACTTTTTAAAGATTACATCTATATCTACAAATTCATATCCACAATTCCAAAATCCATAAAGTCCTGAAAAACCCCAAAACTTAAAAAAATGCTTTTGATGTTTGATGAGCATCAGGTGTAGTATATAAGAGATGAATTGCTAAATCTTACAGCTAAAACTAATATTAGCTGTAATGCTAATGTTAATTAGCTGGAATTTAAAGAAAAACTTGGAAAAGAATACATTTGAAACAAAATCTGACCTGAATTCCTTTGGTGGCAAAATCTGACCTGAAACTGGGGGCGTCTATTTATAGTCTTTATTTGTGGTTTGTGTGAATTATTCATATGTTTGGCTGTGGACAAATTAATGTTTGATTTTGGATACTTTTCTAAGCCCTGATGGGGTGTTACGTAATATGTGTTCTAGTCATCATATTACTTTTCTGAAATCCCCCAAGTTCTGAATTTTGAAACAGATCAAGTCCCCAAATATTTTGGGGAAGGCATTGTGAACTTGTAGATATTCATTTAATTCTCATGATAAGGCTACATATTTCTTACTGAAAGTCATGGTAAAAAAAAATCGAGGGACACTAATATTTCATTAGTGAAATAGGTTTATTTCATCTGCCCCCGGCCCCTCCTAACTCTAGTAACCAATAGTTTTTTCCGGTATCTATGAGTCTTTTTCTGTCTTGTTTTGTTTGTTCATTTGTTGTTGCTGTTTTTAGATTCCATATATAAGTGAAATCATGCAGTATTTGTCTTTGTCTGACTTATTTCACTTAGCATTATATTCTCTGGGTCCATTCATTTTGTTGGAAATGGTACGGTTTCATTCTTTTTTTTTATGGCTGAATAATATATATATATTACATCTTCTTTATCCATTCATTTATTAATGGGCAACTTAGGTTGCTTCCATTATCTTGGCTATTTTAAATAGCCTGCAATGAAGACAAGGGTGGGCATATATCTGTCTCTTGAGATTGTTTTCATTTTTCAGTAAATACCCAGATGTAGAATTGCCGGATCATATGATAATTTTTTGAGGAACCTCCATACTCTTTTCCATAGTGGCCACACCAACTTACATTCCCACTAACTTAGTCTTTGTCTTAATGTCTCTGTGGTATTTGCCTTTACCAGATATGCTTTCTTTTTAGGAAATCCTCTCCTTGTTTACCCAAGTCCCTGTTTTCCTTCTGTCTAGTTGCTCCTTTTCAGTCTCTCTCTCTCTTTTTATCTTTTTAGTCTCTTTTTCAGATTTTTCTTCTTCATCTATCTCTCAGACATTGATCCCTGGGATTCTTCCTTAACCATCTTTTATTCTCATCACATTCCATATATGTGATATCACCTATGAACAGGGCATCAGTAACCATTAATACACTGATGACTGCTAAATCTAAATCTCTTCCTTAGATTTTCCTGCTAAGCTTTGGACCCATAGAAAAAATTGACCACCACAGATCCCAAAGATGCCTCTGAATCAACATGCCCCAAATTGAATTCATCATTTTGGAAGGGTGGGAAACCTATTCCACTGAATTGCATCATCATTTATCCTGTTGGCCATGTCTGAAGTTTCAATTACTTTCTCAATCTCTTAACTTTCTTGCCTTATCTGTGACAAATACTATTGATTCTATCCTTTTATCTTCTATAAACCATCCTCTTTTCCCCATCTATTTCCATCTATTGCTGTTGTCTTCATTAGATCCTCCTCACCTCTGTGTGATACTGTAACAGTGTCCTAACTGGTTTCTCCAGTTCTGTACCCTCCTAACTATTCTCTGTTTTGTTTTCAGAACAGTCTTTGTTTGCTATCCAGAGCAAGGATAAATATTGCAATAACTGACCATTTCCTTCCAGAGGAAACACCAACTTCATAGCATGGAAACAAGGCCCTACATAATCTGCTAGGCTTGTTAATCTCTTTTTTTCCCACTTCCTAGTTTGCTTGAGCTTCAACCACAAAGGATTTATCCCAACACTTGTGATATTTCATACCATTGCATGTTTTACCCACTGTCTATGCAAGTATTAGTAGTACTTCTTGTTCCCCACATTCCTACCAACACTTGAAATTTTCAGACTTCTTAATATTTTCAATACAATGGGTACAAAATGGTGGTATCTCATTGTTATTTTAACTTATTTTCCCCTGATTATAGTGCAATTGAATAAGCTATTTATTGGCCACCCAGTTTTCTTCTGTGAATTCCATGTTCATATTATTTTTTCCACTTCTATAAGGTTGTTTTACATTTTTATGATTGAGTTCATAGTATTTAAATAAAATAGCATTTAAATATATATACACATATTTTTAGAAGAAGAACTGTGCTGTAATAAAAGAATATTATTCATGTTATTTTAAGTTGCTATAATGGTGATAATTTGTTATTGCAAGCAATAGAAAACTAATATCCACTTATAAATTTTTAAATTGTGTGCCAGAAATGTTGCCAGAGTCTTCTGTCTTCTATTTTTTTAATGATAAACCACTCCCAATCTTCTATTGTTCCTTTGAAGGTAGGTTTCCTTTTTCTCTGGCTAAGATTTTCCTTATGTCTTGAATTTTTCATTTGTTTGTTTGTTTCTTTGTTTAAAGGGGGGTTGGAGAGGAGGCACAGAGAGAGAGGGTGAGAGAGAATCTTAACCAGGCTCCACACCCAGCATGGAGCCAAAAATCAAGAATCTTAACCGACTGAGGCTTAACTGACTAAGGCCACCCCAGCACTCCTCTTATGTCTTCTGTTATAGAAGTTTTTCCAATATGCACCCAGAGGTTTGGGTTTTTATTTTTCCATCTTTTATCTTTCTGGGAGTTGGTAGTGCTTCTTGCATCTGTGGCTTGATGTCTTTCATTAGTTTGAGAACCTTCTCTGCTGTATTTCCACTAGTACTGTTATACCTTAATCTGTGTCTCCTCTCCTTAAGTAACTTCAATTACAAGTAGGTATATATTTTTTTATCTTTCTCTGTTTATCCTTATGCTTGTTTCTGTTCTTCTAATATCTTTGCAATTCAGCCTGGGTATTTTCTTCTAAGAATGTTTTAGTGCAATAATTCTCTCTTCTGTTGCATCAAATATATTGTTAAACCCATCTACTTCTGAAATAGTAATTTCTCTTATTGGATTTTTTTAGTTCTAGAATTTCCTTTTGATAATTTAATAAGAATAAACCAATAAAATATTTAGTTTCCAGTTCTATCTTGTCATTTAATTCTTTGAATACTCAGTCATTGTTATTTTAAAATCCCTGTCAGATAACAATAATATCTGCACCACCAAGGCCTGTTTTTAGTGTCCATTTTAACCTTAGTTTTTGGTTAACTTTTTTCCCCCCATTTTTATTTATTTATTTATTTATTTATTTATTTTTAAATGTTATTTTATTATGTTATGTTAGTCATCATACATTACAGCATTAGTTTTCAATGTAGTGTTCCATGATTCATTGTGTGCATATAACACCCAGCACTTTACCCATTTTTAAACTGGCTTCTCTTTTTGTTGTTGTTGAGTTATAGAGTTCTTCATATCATCTGGATACTAGTCCCATCAGATATATGATTAGTAAACATTTTCTTTTCTTCTATGGATTTTCTTTTTGCTTTCTTTCTTTCTTTCTCTTTTTTGGCGGGGGGGCAGGGAGAGATTTTTCAGTTGTATGCCTTGTTATTGTTTACTTAGTGCCTAGTATTATAGATTAAAAAAAAAAAAAGCTTCAGAGATAGTTTAAGACTCCGTATAGCATTTTCTCAACCCATAAAGGATTCACTTTAGCTTCTGGCAGCCATCTAAGTTGGGGGTAAATCACTTTAATCAAACCAGGGTGTGAAATGATTTGATGCTATGCCTCAGCTCCAATTAGGATGGCCTATATTGAATATAGCCCTACTATTGGGTGACCCTTTGAAGTTCCAGCTGAAAACCTGTGTTGTTTATCAGTTACCCTCTTTCTGGATAGGCCCTGAATCCCAATTTTTATTCACCTGGTCCTATGAAACTGCCAATATATTATTAACTTCTCAGCTTCTTAGCTGCTGCTTTCAAATTAACAACAGTTTTTAGGAGAAAAGTGACTCCAAATGTAGGCCATCACTCTGAGTTTCCTCTTCTAGAAGAGGAATTGTGAGAATAGAGGATGTAAACATCCATGAATCTCAATATACAGTACTAAACTGTTTTCAAAATAGTGGTCTCACTTCATGCTCTCATTGCATTGTATGAGAATGCCTGTTTTGCAGAGGTTCACTTTTGAGTAATTTACATTTGTAGTCTTTTCTTTTGCATTACCATTATGGTTCTTACTAAATTGTGGATATAACATTTTATTCTTCTTTGAAATCCCTAGAATTCCTCTATGTCACCCTTATTCTACTGTTATTGAATCCTCTGTGGTATGTTTTAATTTCTTAACAAGATGTCTTTTTGTTTTTCAGACTTGCTTTTTTTGCATGGGAGATGAGCACTATTTTGAATTTTTCTTTTAAACAGGTAAGACTCTAGAATAGTTCAGTTATTCCTTTGTTATCATACATGGAATATGTATAGTTGCTTTTCAAAAATCTTTCATTATTTAAGTGAACTGTTTATTTGTTGATCTTAAAATTTTATTTTACGTACATAAGAAGAATAAATTAGCTCATATGAAAGAAAAAATAAAATCATCCATATCAGAGGTAGTCACTTCATTTGTCTTCCTTTTGATATAAGTCCAAAAGCTATAGGAAAATACTTCTCACATAGTACATAGAAATTCACAGAGGCAGGGCTGTTAAACTGCTATCACACAGACTTTAATAGTTATCTTTTTCTCTTTCCAATAAGCCTTCCCATTTTTCTTTAGTAGGAAAGTGACTTGAAGCCTCTGCTTATAAGTCATTATTTGATGAGAGTGTAGAGTGATATACCAATCATTCTGTCAGGAGTTTTTGCATGGAACTGATTTGTAAAGAGATTGAAGAGACATATGGCTATGTAACTTTTTAAAAAAACAATGACTTTCCATCATTTAAGTCTTGATTTATCTAGTTCTTGGGTTTTTCTTGACAGCTTCATGCTACTTATCTGCCTTTAGGTTTCTACAACTTTAAAGTTTGCTAAAATTACCTTTAGAGTTTCACTTCTTCCATTATACACCTACCTAACATTCTCCATACAGATTGGCATCTGTATTCATAGCTGTGAGGGGTCTGGCAAAGGGGTGAGCATTTAGGATCTCCTAAATTTTTAAAAGACAAACTTAGGAAGACTCAGGGAACTTGATTCAGTTCATTGGTATTACAAGATAAAAACCCTCAGACTGAAAGTTTTGGTAATAGATCCTTAATGTAATGAAGAAATAGGTTAGTACATCATTATTATCAGGTTTTAAAACATCTGAGGGAATAATAAATGGGACTTAGTTTGAATTACAATCCTTGGGGAATATGAATAGATTTGTAATATCATAAGTTATTTTGGACCAAAACTATTCATGTAGTTATCATTATTTTGGTGAGGCTTATCTCAGTCTACAGTTTACTACCACCCTGATTCTAGATTTATAGAATGAAGAGTTGCCTGGGGGGTAGAGAAAGTGAATGGGTGGGAAAGTAGCCTTAATATAGTTTGGTCACTCCTGAGTCATCTAGAACTGACCTGGACGCTAATACATGGTCTTAGATATAGGGGAAAAGATCATGCATAGCTAGTGAAAATTCTAATAATGTCTCCTTCTTGTTTGCTAATAACTTTTTTACTCCTGGTGGAAGATATTAAACATTCTTAGAGATGATGAATGATAGTAGGAAAGAAATACATTTTATTGAAAACAAACAAATTGAGAATTGGCTTCTCTTTCCAGCCAAGATAGAATAACAGAAACCGTATTTGACAACCCACCTGAAACAACTAAAAACCTGGAAAAAATTATATGAGCCAATGTTTTCCAAGATATTGGACACTGATCACTGAAGAATAGTGATCTCTGAAAGACAGAAAATAAATGAGGTGAGCCTTAAAGTTTTCCCACATTACTGCGTTGAGAGAGTTTCCAGGCTGTGTCACAGAGAGGTGGAGCCAGGTAGAGCCTGGTGGATTCTCTCACTTGAGGAGATGGAGCTGAGAGCCTGGAGAGACTAAGGTGACAAGAGGTCACAGGCAGAGTACAAGAGAGGAGACTGCTTCAAAAGAGAAAATTCTGGAGATTTTCAGAAGATACCCTTTAAGTATTCAGCAGAGGATTGATTAGCACATGCATTTGAGTAAACTCTCTAAGACTGGATAACAAGAGCACTTGAAAGGATTAGGGAGACCAGCACTCAGAACACCCCCAGGATCAGGAAAAGTGCATGTTCCCATCAGCCAGACTGAAAAACCTCACAATTCATGGGGCATTGGGTAGAGTGCTCAGAAGAGTCTTGCTTCAATAGTGAGGATTAATTAACCATTGCTCTGCTGCCACCTAACAATTTTTTTTGTTTGTTGATTTATATATTTTTGAATTTAAATTCAATTAATTAACATATAACATATTATTAGTTTCAGAGGTAGAGTTCAGTGATCCATCACTCTTATGTAATACCCAGTGCTCTTTACATTATGTGCCCTCCTTAATGTCCATAACCCAGTAACCCCATCGTCCCCCTCCAGCAACCCTCTGTTTCCTATGATTAAGAGTCTCTTATGGTTTGTTTCCTTCTCTGATTTCACCTTGCTTTATTTTTTTTCTTTTCTTTATTTTTCCCTCTCTTCCCCTATGATTCCACATATGAGTGAGATCATATGATAATTCTTTCTCTGATACTTATTTCGCATAGTATAATACACTCTAGTTCCATCCCTGTCCTTGCAAATAGCAAGATTTCATTTTTTGATGGCTGAGTAGTATTCCATTGTGTGTGTGTGTGCGTGTGTGTGTTTGTGATTGTATGTGTATACCACATCTTCTTTGTCCATTCGTCTGTCAATGGACATCTGGGCTCTTTCCATAGTTTGGCTATTATGGACAGTGCTGCTATAAACATTGAGGTGCAGGTGTCCCTTGGATCACTACATTTGTATCTTTGGAGTATAAACTTAGTAGTAGTGGTTGTAGGGTAGCTCTATTTTCAACTTTTTGAGGAATCTCCATACAGTTTTCTAGAGTGGCTGCACCAGCTTGCATCCGCACCAACAATGTAAGAGAGTTCCCTTTTCTCTGCATAGCTTCCAACATCTGTCGTTTACTGACTTGTTAATTTTAGCCATTTTGACTGGTGTGAGGTGGTATCTCATTGTGGTTTTGATTTGTATTTCCCTGATGAAAAGTGATGTGGAGCACTTTTTCATGTGACTGTTGGCCATTTGTATGTCTTCTTTGGAGAAATGTCTGTTCATATCTTCTGCCCGTTTTTGATCGGATTTTTTTGTTCTTTGGGTGTTGAGTTTGATAAGTTCTTTATAGATCTTTGATACCAGCCCTTTATCTGTAATGTCATTTGCAAATATCTTCTCCCACTCTGTCAGTTGTCTTTTGGTTTTGTCCACTGTTTCCTTTGCTGTGCAAATGCTTTTTATCTTGATCAAATCCCAATAGTTCACTTTTGCCTTTATTTCCCTTGCCTATGGAGAGGTGTCTAGTAAGAAGTTGTTGCGGCCAAGGTCACAGAGGTTGCTGCCTGTGTTCTCCTCTAGGATTTTATGGATTCCTGTCTCATGTTTGTGTCTTTCATCCATTCTGAGTCTATTTTTGTGTATGGTATAAGAAATGGTCCAGTTTCATTCTGCATGTAGTTGTCCAATTTTCCCAACACCATTTGTTGAAGAGACAGTCTTTTTTCCATTGGATATTCTTTCCTGCTTTGTCAGAGATCAGTTGGCCATAGAGTTGAGGGTCATTTCTGGACTCTCTATTCTGTTTCATTGATCTATGTGTCTGTTTTTGTGCCAATACCATACCATCTTGATGATTACAGCTTTGTAATAGAGCTTGAGGTCTAGGATTGTGATGCCACCAGCTTTGGTTTTCTTTTTCAAAATTCCTTTGGCTATTCAGGGTCTCTTCTGGCTCCATACAAATTTTATTATTTGTTCCAGCTCTGTGAAAAATGTTGATGGTATTTTGATAGAGATTGCATTGAATGTATAGATTGCTCTAGGTAGCATAGACATTTTAACAATATTTGTTCTTCCCATCCATGAGCATGGAATGTTTTTCCATCTCTTTGTGTCTTCCTCAATTTCTTTCATGAGTGTTCTAAGTTTTCTGAATACAGTTCCTTTGCCTCTTCGGTTAGATTTATTTCTAGGTATCTTATGATTTTTGGTCCAATTATAAATGGGATTGACTCCTTAATTTCTCTTTCTTCTGTCTCATTGTTAGTGTATGGAAATGCAACAGATTTCTGTGCATTGATTTTTGTATCCTGCCACTTTGCTGAATTGAATTCCTGTATGAGTTCTAGCAATTTTGGGGTGGAGTCTTTTGGGTTTTCCACATAAAGTATCATGTCATCTGTGAAGAGTGAGAGTTTGACTTCTTCTCTGCCAATTTAGATGACATTTATTTCTTTTTGTTGTCTGATTGCTGAGGCTAGGACTTCCAGTACTATGTTGAACAACAGTGGTGAGAGTGGACATCCCTGCTGTGTTCTGACCTTAGGGGAAAAGCTCTCAGTTTTTCCCCATTGAGGATAATATTTGCTGTGGGCTTTTCATAGATGGTTTTTATGATATTGAGGTATGTTCCCTCTATCCCTACACTGTGAAGAGTTTTAATCAAGAAAAGATGCTGTAGTTTGTTAAATGCTTTTTCTACATCTATTGAGAGGATCATAAAGTTTTTGTTCTTTCTTTTATTAATGTAGTGTATCACATTGATTGATTTGCGGATGTTCAACTACCCTTGCAGCACAAGAATAAATCCCACTGGATCATGGTGAATAATCCTTTTAATGTACTGTTGGATCCTATTGGCTAGTCTCTTGGTGAGAATTTTTGCATCCATGTTCATCAGGGATATTGGTCTGTAATTCTCCTTTTTGGTGGGGTCTTTGTCTGGTTTGGGGATCAAGGCAATGCTAGCCTCATAGAACAAGTTTAGAGGTTTTCCTTCCTTTTCTATTTTTTTTTTTTGAAACAGCTTCAAAAGAATAGGTATTAATTTTTCTTTAAACATTTGGTAGAATTCCTCAGGGAAGGTATCTGGCCCTGGAGATACTTGATTACTGCTTCAATTTCCTTGCTGGTTATGGGTCTGTTCAGGTTTTCTCTTTCCTTCTCTTTCAGTTTTGGTAGTTTATACATCTCTAGGAATGCATCCATTTCTTCCAGATTGCCTAATTTGTTGGCATATAGTTGCTCATAATATGTTCTTATTTTTTTAAGATTTTTTATTTATTTGAGAGAGAGAGAATGAGAGAGAGCGCCCATGAGATGGGGGAGGGTCAGAGGGAGAAGCAGACTCCCTGCCGAGCAGGGAGCCCTATGCGGGACTCGATCCAGGGACTCCAGGATCATGACCTGAGCTGAAGGCAGTCGCTTAACCAACTGAGCCACCCAGGCGCCCCATAATATGTTCTTATAATTGTATTTCTTTGGTGTTGGTTGTGATCTCTCCTCTTTCATTCATGATTTTATTAATTTGAGTCCTTTCTCTTCTCTTTTGGTAAGTCTTGCCAGGGGTTTATTGATCTTATTAATTCTTTCAAAGAACCAACTCCTAGTTTCATTGATCTGTTCTACTGTTCTTTTAGTTTATATTTCATTGATTTCTGCTCTAATCTTTAATTTTCTTCTCCTGCTTGGTTTGGGCTTTGTTTGCTGTTCTTTCTCTAAGTCCTTTAGGTGTAAGGTTAGGTTGTATATTTGAGACCTTTCTTGTTTCTTGAGGAAGGCTTGTATTGCTATATGCTTCCCTCTTAGGACCGCCTTTGCTTCATCCCAAAGATTTTGAACAGCTGTGTTTCATTTTCATTTGTTTCCATAAATTTTTTAAAATTCTTTAATTTTCTGGTTGACCCATTCATTCTTTAGTAGGATGCTTTTTAGTTTCCACGTATTTGAGTTCTTTCCAAATTTCCTCTTGTGACTGAGTTCAAGTTTCAAAGCACTGTGGTCTGAAAATATTCAGGGAATATCTCAATCTTTTGATACTTGTTGAGACCTGTTTTGTGACCCAGTATGTGATCTATTCTGGAGAAAGTTCCATGTGCCCTTGAGAAGAATGTGTATTCTGTTGCTTTAGGATGGAATGCTCTGAATATATTTGTGAAGTCCATCTGGTCCAGTGTGTCATTCAAAGCCCTTGTTTCCTTGTTGATCTTCTGCTTAGATGATCTGTCCATTGCTATGAGTAGGGTGTTAAAGTCCCCTACTATTGTATTATTGTCAATGTGTTTCTTTAATTTTGTTATTAATTGGTTTATATAATTGGCTGCTCCCAAGTTAGGGGCATAAATATTTACAATTGTTAAATCTTCTTGTTGGATAGAATCTTTAAGTATGATATAATGTCCTTCATCATCTTTTATTAATCTTTGGTTTAAAATCTAATTTTTCTGATATAAGGACTGCCACCCCAGCTTTCTTTTGATGTCCATTAGTGTGATAAATGGTTTTCCACCCCCTCACATTCAATCTGGAGGTAACTTTGTGTCTAAAATGAGTCTCTTGCAGACAGCATATTGATGGGTTTTGCTTTTTTTTTTTAATCCCATCTGATACCCTGTGTCTTTTGATTGGATCATTTAACCCATTTACACTCAGTGTAACTATTCAAAGATATGAATTTAGTGCCATGTATTACCTGTAAAGTCACTGTTTCCTTATATTGTCTCTGTTCCTTTCTGGTCTATGTTACTTTTGGTCTCTCTCTTCACTTAAAGCATCCCCTTTAATATTACTTGTAGGGCTGGTTTAGTGATCACAATTTATTTTAGTTTGTTTGCCCTGGAAGCTTTTAATCTCCCCTTCTATTTTCAATGACAGATAAAGTATTCTTGGCAGTATATTTTTCTCACTGAACACCCTGGATATATCATACCAGTCCTTTCTTACCTGCCAGGTCTCTGTGGATAAATCTGTTGCTAGTCTAAAGTTTCTACCCTTGTAGGTTATGGACCTCTTGTCCTGAGCTGCTTTTAGTATTTTCTCTTTGTCTCTGAGATTTGCAAGTTTCACTATTGTATTTCAAAGTGTTGACCTATTTTTATTATTTTGAGGGGGATTTTCTGTGCCTCCTGGACTTGAATGCCTGCTTTCTTCCCTAGATTAGGGAAGTTCTCTGCTATAATTTGCTCTAATATACCTTCTGCCCCCCTTCCTCTTCTTCTGTGAGCCCAATTATTCTAATATTGTTTTGCTTTATGGTATCACCTATCTCTCGAATTCTCTCCTCATGATCCAGGAGTTGTTTATCTCTCTTGTTCTCAGCTTCTTTATTCTCCATCATTTTTGTCTTCTATATCACTAATTCTCTCTTCTGCCTCTTTTATCCTTGCAGTTAGAGCCTCTTTGATTTCAACTTGATTCAATTTTAATTCTTTTATTTCTTGAGAAAGGAATTCTCTAATGTCTTCTATTCTTTTTTCAAGCCCAGCTAGTATCTTTGTAATTGTTCTTCTGAACTCTAGCTCCAACATCTTACTTATATCCATAATGATTACATCCCTGGCAGTCAGTACTGCCTCTTGTTCTCTTTTTTTTGTGGTGAGTTTTTCCATCTTGTCATTGTGTCTTGCAGAAAGTGGTCACTTTTCTATTTGTAGAGTTGCAGCTATTCTTCTTAGATCTCTGGTTGAGTTCACAGATGTTCAGAATGATTTGATAGCTATCTAGCTAAATTCCTGGGACCAGACAAAATTAAGGTCTCCTACTCCTCTGCCATCTTGGACTCCTCGCCACTAAACAAATTTTAAAAGCAAGTCCCAAAAGGCTCAAACTATTTCTAAGTAATTTAATTTCATTCCAGAACAAAGCTCAAGAATATATTTAGAAATACAAAGATATTCCAGCATTCAAATAAGATAAAAATGACAATTTCTGGCATTTAATAAAAATTACCAGACATGTAAATAACTTGGATAATACAACCCATAATAAGGAGAAATAAGAATCAAAATTGATCAAAATTGATCCAGAATGCACAAAGATGTCAGAAATAGCAGAAAAGGCAAAGTCCTTGTAACTATATTCTGTATATACAAAACCTAGATGAAAGATTGAACATGACTGAGACACTGAGACACAGCTGAAGTAAAAATACACTAGATGGGATTAACAAGATTAGTCATTGCAGATAAAAACATTAGTGAATTTGAAAACATAGCAATAGATATTATCCAAAATGAGACACACAGAAAAAAAAAAAGACTAAAAAAGAACAGAGCATTAGTGAATTGTGGGATAACTTCAAATGGCCTAGTACATGTGTAATTGGAGTCTTTAAAGGAAAAGAGAGAGAGGGACAAATATTTTAAGAAACAATTACCTGAAATTTTCTAGAATTTAAAAATTTTAAGTCTATATATTTGCAAATCACAGAAGCTCAACAAAGTCTAAGCATAGAATTCCTGAAGAAAGTTACACCAAGGCACATCATAATCAAATCTTCCCCAACGCAGCAAGAGAAAAAGATTAATCACATACAAGGAAACCACCATAACACTATAGGTGGATTTCTCAACAGAAACTGTGTAGGCCAGGGGAAATGGGATGGTATATTCAAAGTACTGAAAGAAAAAATTGCCAACCAGATATACTTTACCTTGCAAAGCTATCCTTTAAAAGTGAAAGGGATATAAAGCCTTTCCCAGACAAACAAAAACTAAGGGAATTTTTCAACATTAAAACTGCCTTACAGTAAATGCTTAAAGGAGTTTTTCAAATGGAATCCATAAACACACTAAACAGGGAACCTGGGTGGCTCAGATGGTTAAGCATCTGCCTGTGGCTCAGGTTATGATCTCCAGGTCCTGGGATTGAGCCCCATGTCAGGCTCCCAGCTCAGCAGGGAGTCTACTTTTCCCTTTCTCTGCCACTCCCCCTGCTTGTGCTCTCTCTGTCTCTGTCTCTCTCTTAAATGAATAATAAAATCTTTAAAAAAAACCACACTAAACAGCAACATGAAAGTATGTGGAAGTATAAATCTCAGTGGTAAAGTTATATATCTATATATCTATATATCTATCTCTCTGTCTATATATAGTCAAATACAAAATAATATGACACTAGTGGTGGTGCACAAATTACTAATAACCAAACATAAAAGTTAGAACAAAAAATATTAAGAATAACTATAACCATGAAAATTTATAAAGAAGTCACATTATGAAAAAAAGCCAACTCTGACTTCAATAACACAAAGTGTGTGTGAGGTAAAAGTGTAAAATTTTTATATTGAGTTGAACTTAAGTAATTATGAAATCAAAATAGACAAAGCTACAAGAAGATTTATATAAGCATTATGATAACCACAAAATCCCTATAAATTTCATTACAGAAATTTTTCAACTAACAAAACAGAGAGGAAAAAAGGAACAAAGGAACTGCAGAAACAAATGGAATGAACAAATGGCAAAGCAAGTTTTTATCTATTGATAGTAATTTTAAATGTAAAATAGGTTAAATTTCCCAATCAAAAGGCATAGAATGGTTGAATAGATTAAAAAGAAAACAATATCCAGCAATGTGTTGTTTAAAAGAGACTCACTTTAGATATAAGAACACACATAAGTTGAAAGAAAATAAATAGAAAATGATACTTCAGGCAAATGCTAATCAAAATAAAGCAGAGGTGGCTATACTTATATTAGACTAAAAGACTTTAGGTAAAAAACTGTCATTAAAGACAAAGAAGGGAGGGCGGAGCAAGATGGCGGAGGAGTAGGAGACCTGGATTTCATTTGGTCTCAGGAATTCAGCTGGATAGGGATCAAACCATTCTGAACACCTACAAACTCAACAGGAGGTCGAAGAAAAGAAGAGCAACAACTCTCTCATCAGAAAAGCGACCACTTTCTGGAAGGTAGGACGTGCGGAGAAGTGAATCCGAGGCGATATTTGGGAGGATAGACGGCGGGGGAGGGGCCTCCGGCGGCCGCTTCTGGCAAGTGATAGAGCCGCGGAGCACAAAATCAGAACTTTTAAAAGTCTGCTCCACTGAGGGACGTCACTCTGGTGGCTAAGCGGGGGGGTGGAACCCTCCGGGACAGTGTGGTCTCAGGACCCATGGGTCACAGAAAGACCGGGGGTGCCTGAGTGTGGCAGAGCTCCCAGGTATCGGAGCAGGGAAGCCGGCTGCAGAGGCGGAGCCCAGGTGCGGGCTCTCAGCTCGGGGCGGCCATAGACCGTGATCCGCGGCACAGTCGGGCCACTGCTCCTCCAGCAGGGACCCAACAAGTGGCAGATCCTGGGAGACTCACCTTCCTCCCCCGGGAGGAGCCGCGCGGGTGTGCGCCGCAGGGATCTGCTGGGTTTGGAGACTCCACCCGGGGTCGGGTGCCAGAGATAGAAACGCGCGGTCACAGGCCGGGTGAGCACGGAGTGCGGCTGGAGACCGGGGAGACGGGAGTGACTGACGGCTTTTCTCTGGGGGCTCACTGAGAAGCGGGACCCCGAGTTCTCGGCTCCTCTGGGGCGGAGATTGGGAGGCCGCCATTTTCACTCTCCGCCTCCAAAGCTGTACGGAAAGCTTGCAGGGAACAAAAGCCCCGGAGAGCAAACCCCAGCAGATTACTTAGCTGGGAGGGGGCAAGGGCGGGGCAATTCTGCCTCCAGCAAAGACATTTGGAAACCAAGGCAACAGGCCCCTCCCCAGAAGATCAGCGAGAACAGCCAGCCAAGACCAAGTTTACCCATCAATGAGAACGGCAGAACTCCAGCTCTAGGGGACTACTGCACATAGAATTCATGGCTTTTTTACCATGATTCTGTAGTCTTTCAAAGTTAATTTTTTTTTAACTGTCTTTTTTTTCTTTTTTTTATTCTTTTTGAATTTTTCTTTTTCCCTTTTTCAACCAACATCTTATCAATCCCTTTTTTTAAAAAAAAAAAACATTTTTATTTTTCATTTTTAGAGTCATATTCTATCCCTTCATAGTAGTTACCCATATTTTTGGCTTATATATATAAGTTGTTCTCTCTTTAAAATTTTGAGATAGTTTCTTCTAACAGATCAAAATATACCCTAAATCTCTAGTATATGGTGTTTTCTGTTCCCCTGCCTGATCACATCCTCTCCCTTTTTTTTTTCTTTTTTTAAATCCTCTTCTTTCTTTTTTCAAACAACTTCTTATCAATTCCTTTTATAAAATTTTTTATAATTTCCATCTTTACAGTCATATTCCATCCCTTCATCATATCAACCCTTATTTTTGTACATATATAAGTTTTTCTTTCTTTAAAATTTTGGGAGGCACTTTCTTCTAAAAGACCAAAATACACCCCAAATCTAGTGTGTGGCACTGATCATATTTGATCACATTCTGGTTTTTTTGTTGTTGTTGTTTTGTTTTGTTTGTTTTTGTTTTTATCTTTATCTTTTTCTTTTTTTTCTTTTTCTTTTTTCTCTCTTTCCCTTTCTTTTCCCACTGCTTCAGGTTTTTTCTGATTTGTTTAGAGTATATTTTCTGGGGACGTTGTTACTCTGCTAGCATTTTGTTCTCTCATTAATCTATTCTCCTCTGCACAAAATGACAAGACGGAAAAAATCACCTCAACAAAAAGAACAAGAGGTAGTACCGACTGCCAGGGACCTACTCAATACGGACATTAGTACAATGTCAGATCTAGAGTTCAGAATCATCACTTTAAAGATACTAGCTGGGCTTGAAAAAAATATGGAAGTTATTAGAGAAACCCTTTCTGGAGAAGTAAAAGAACTAAAATCCAACCAAGTAGAAATCAAAAAGGCTATTAATGAGGTGCAATCAAAAATGGGGGCACTAACTGCTAGAATAAATGAGGCAGAAGAGAGAATCAGTAATATAGAAGATGAAATGATGGAAAATAAAGAAGCTGAGAAAAAGAGAGATAAACAACTACTGGATCACGAGGGCAGAATTCGAGAGATAAGCGATACCATAAGACGAAACAACATTAGAATAATTGGGATCCCAGAAGAAGAAGAAAGAGAGAGAGGGGCACAAGGTATAATGGAGCAAATTATAGCAGAGAACTTCCCTAATTTGGGGAAGGAAACAGGCATGAAAATCCAGGAAGCACAGAGAACCCCTCTCAAAATCAATAAAAATAGGTCAACACCCCGACATCTAATAGTAAAACTTACGAGTCTCATAGACAAAGAGAAAATCCTGAAAGCAGCTCGGGAGAAGAGATATGTAACCTACAAGGGTAGAAACATTAGATTGGCAACAGACCTATCCACAGAGACCTGGCAGGCCAGAAAGGACTGGCAGGATATATTCAGAGCACTAAACGAGAAAAATATGCAGCCAAGAATACTATATCCAGCTAGGCTGTCATTGAAAATTGAAGGAGAGATAAAAAGCTTCCAGGACAAACAAAAACTAAAGGAATTTGCAAACACAAAACCAGCCCTACAGGAAATCTTGAAAGGAGTCCTCTAAGCAAAGAGAGACCCCAAAAGCAACATAGACCAGAAAGGAACACAGACAATATACGGTAACAGTCACCTTACAGGCAATACAATGGCACTAAATTCCTATCTTTCAATAGTTACCCTGAATGTAAATGGGCTCAATGCCCCAATCAAAAGACACAGGCTATCAGACTGGATTAAAAAACAAGACCCATCGATATGCTGTCTGCAAGAGACTCATTTTCGACCCAAAGACAGCCCCAGATTGAAAGTGAGGGGGTGGAAAACCATTTACCATGCTAATGGACACCAAAAGAAAGCTGGGGTGGCAATCCTTATATCAGACAAATTAGATTTTAAACCAAAGACTGTAATAAGAGATGAGGAAGGACACTATATCATACTTAAAGGATCTATCCAACAAGAAGATCTAACAATTGTAAATATCTATGCCCCTAACATGGGAGCAGCCAATTATATAAGCCAATTAATAACAAAAGCAAAGAAACACATCGACAACAATACAATAATAGTGGGGGACTTTAACACCCCCTCACTGAAATGGACAGATCGTCTAAGCAAAAGATCAACAAGGAAATAAAGACTTTAAATGACACACTGGACCAAATGGACTTTACAGACATATTCAGAACATTCCACCCCAAAGCAACGGAATACACATTCTTCTCTAGTGCCCATGGAACATTCTCCAGAATAGATCACATCCTAGGTCATAAATCAGGTCTCAACCGGTACCAAAAGATTGGGATCATTCCCTGCCTATTTTCAGACCACAATGCTTTGAAACTAGAGCTCAATCACAAGACAAAAGTCAGAAAGAACTCAAATACATGGAGGCTAAAGAGCATCCTACTGAAGAACGAATGGGTCAACCAGGAAATTAAAGAAGAATTAAAAAAATACATGGAAACCAATGAAAATGAAAACACAACTATTCAAAATCTTTGGGATGCAGCAAAGGCAGTCCTAAGAGGAAAGTATATAGCAATACAAGCCTTTCTCAAGAAGCAAGAAAGGTCTCAAGTATACAACCTAACCCTACACCTAAAGGAGCTGGAGAAAGAACAGCAAATAAAGCCTAAACCCAGCAGGAGAAGAGAAATAATCAAGATCAGAGCAGAAATCAATGAAATAGAAACTAAAAGAACAGTAGAACAGATCAACGAAACTAGGAGCTGGTTCTTTGAAAGAATTAACAAGATTGATAAACCCCTGGCCAGACTTATCAAAAAGAGAAGAGAAATGACCCACATCAACAAAATCATGAATGAAAGAGGAGAGATCACAACCAACACCAAAGAAATACAAACAATTATAAGAACATATTATGAGCAACTCTATGCCAGCAAATTAAATAACCTGGAAGAAATGGATGCATTTCTAGAGATGTACCAACTACCAAAACTGAACCAGGATGAAATAGAAAACCTGAACAGACCTATAACCACTAAGGAAATTGAAGCAGTCATCAAAAATCTCCCAAAAAACAAAAGCCCAGGGCCAGATGGCTTCCCAGGGGAATTCTACCAAACATTTCAAGGAGAATTAATACCTATTCTTCTGAAACTGTTCCAAAAAATAGAAATGGAAGGAAAACTTCCCAACTCATTTTATGAGGCCAGCATTACCTTGATCCCAAAACCAGACAAAGACCCCATCAAAAAGGAGAATTACAGACCAATATCCCTGATGAACATGGATGCAAAAATTCTCACCAAAATACTAGCCAATAGGATCCAACAGTACATTAAAAGGATTATTCACCATGACCAAGTGGGATTTATCCCTGGGCTGCAAGGTTGGTTCAAATCCGCAAATCAATCAATGTGATACAATACATTAACAAAAGAAAGAACAAGAATCATATGATCCTCTCAATAGATGCAGAAAAAGCATTTGACAAAGTACAGCATCCTTTCTTGATCAAAACTCTTCAGAGTATAGGCATAGAGGGTACATACCTCAATATCATAAAAGCCATCTATGAAAAACCTACAGCGAATATCATTCTCAATGGGGAAAAACTGAGAGCTTTCCCCCTAAGGTCAGGAACGCGGCAGGGATGTCCACTATCACCACTGCTATTCAACATAGTATTGGAAGTCCTAGCCACAGCAATCAGACAACAAAAAGAAATCAAAGGCATCCAAATTGGCAAGGAAGAAGTCAAACTCTCACTCTTTGCAGATGATATGATACTTTATGTGGAAAACCCAAAAGACTCCACCCCAAAACTGCTAGAACTCATACAGGAATTCAGTCAAGTGGCAGGATATAAAATCAATGCACAGAAGTCAGTGGCATTCCTATACACCAACAACAAGACAGAAGAAAGGGAAATTAAGGAGTCGATCCCATTTACAATTGCACCCAAAACCATAAGATACCTAGGAATAAATCTAACCAAAGAGGGAAAGGATCTGTACTCAGAAAACTATAAAATACTCATGAAAGAAATTGAGGAAGACACAAAGAAATGGAAAAACATTCCATGCTCATGGATTGGAAGAACAAATATTGTGAAGATGTCAATGCTACCTAGAGCAATCTACACATTCAATGCAATCCCCATCAAAATACCATCCACTTTTTTCAAAGAAATGGAACAAATAATCCTAAAATTTGTATGGAACCAGAAAAGACCCCGCATAGCCAGAGGAATGTTGAAAAAGAAAAGCAAAGCCGGCGGCATCACAATTCCGGACTTCCAGCTCTATTACAAAGCTGTCATCATCAAGACAGCATGGTACTGGCACAAAAACAGACACATAGATCAATGGAACAGAATAGAGAGCCCAGAAATGGACCCTCAACTCTATGGTCAACTCATCTTTGACAAAGCAGGAAAGAATGTCCAATGGAAAAAAGACAGTCTCTTCAACAAATGGTGTTGGGAAAATTGGATAGCCACATGCAGAAGAATGAAACTGGACCATTTCCTTACACCACACACAAAAATAGACTCCAAATGGTTGAAAGACCTCAATGTGAGACAGGAGTCCATCAAAATCCTAAAGGAGAACACAGGCAGCAACCTCTTTGACCTCAGCCGAAGCAACTTCTTCCTAGAAACATCGCCAAAGGCAAGGGAGGCAAGGGCAAAAATGAACTATTGGGACTTCATCAAGATAAAAAGCTTTTGCAAAGCAAAGGAAACAGTCAACAAAACCAAAAGACAACCAACAGAATGGGAGAAGATATTTGCAAATGACATATCAGATAAAGGGCTAGTATCCAAAATCTATAAAGAACTCATCAAACTCAACACCCAAAGAACAAAGAATCCAATCAAGAAATGGGCAGAAGACATGAAAAGACATTTTTCCAAAGAAGACATCCAAATGGCCAACAGACACATGAAAAAGTGCTCAATATCGCTCGGCATCAGGGAAATCCAAATCAAAACCTCAATGAGATACCACCTCACACCTGTCAGAATGGCTAAAATTAACAAGTCAGGAAATGACAGATGTTGGCGGGGATGCGGAGAAAGGGGAACCCTCCTACACTGTTGGTGGGAATGCAAGCTGGTGCAGCCACTCTGGAAAACTGTATGGAGGTTCCTCAAAAAGTTGAAAATAGAGCTACCATATGATCCAGCAATTGCACTACTGGGTATTTACCCCAAAGATACAAAAGTAGGGATCCGAAGGGGTACGTGCACCCCGATGTTTATAGCAGCAATGTCCACAATAGCCAAACTGTGGAAAGAGCCAAGATGTCCATCAACAGATGAATGGATAAAGAAGATTTGGTATATATATACAATGGAATATTATGCAGCCATCAAAAGGAATGAGATCTTGCCATTTGCAACGACGTGGATGGAACTGGAGGGTATCATGTTGAGTGAAATAAGTCAAACAGAGAAAGACATGTATCATATGATCTCACTGATATGAGGAATTCTTAATCTCAGGAAACAAACTGAGGGTTGCTGGAGTGGGGGGTGGGGTGGGAAGGATGGGGTGACTGGGTGATAGACACTGGGGAGGGTATGTGCTCTGGTAAGCACTGTGAATTTTGCAAGACTGTTGAATCTCAGATCTGTAGCTCTGAAACAAATAATGCAATATATGTTAAGAAAAAAAAAAGAAGAAGAAGAAGGTAGCGGGAGGGGAAGAATGAAGCGGGGGGAATCGGAGGGGTAGACGAACCATGAGAGACGATGGACTCTGAAAAACAAACAGGGTTCTAGAGGGGAGTAGGGTGGGAGGATGGGTTAGCCTGGTGGTGGGTACTGAGGAGGGCACGTTCTGCACGGAGCACTGGGTGTTATGCACAAACAATGAATCATGGAACACTTCATCTAAAACTAATGATGTAATGTATGGGGATTAACATAAGAATAAAAAAAAAAATTAAAAAAAAAATCTTAGTGAAAAAACAAACAAACAAAAAAAAGACAAAGAAGGTCATTATATAATGATAAAAGGGTCAATTCAACAGGAAGACATAACAATTGTAAATATTATGCACCCAACATCAGAGCACCTAAATATATAAAACAAATATTGACAGAGCTAAAGGGAAAAAAATGACAACAATACAATAATAGGAAACTTATAACCACACTTTCAATAATAGATAGAATATTGAGGGTAGAAAATTGATAAGGAAACAGCTGACTTGAACAACTCAATAGAACAAATGGGTATGACTATTATACAGCCACCCTACAGTGGCAGAATACACATTCTTCTCAAACACAAACAGAACATTCTCCAGGATAGATCACATGTTAGGTCACAAAACAAGTCAAGAACAATTTAAGATTAAGATCATCCCAGCTATCTTCTCAAACCACAGTGGTATGAACCTAGAAATCAATAACAGAAAACAGGAAAATTCATGAACATATGGAAACTGAACAACACATTCTTGAATCACCATTGGGTAAAAGAGGAAATCAAAAGGGAATTTTAAAAATAATTGAGATGAATGAAAACAAAAAATACAACTTACCCGAACTAATGGTAGGCAGCAAAAGCAGTACTAGGAGGGAATTTTATAGCATTAAATGCCTACATTAAAAAAGAATAAAGATCTCAATTTCAATACTTAATTTTACAACTCAAGGTATATGAAAAGGTGTTTAATATCACAAATTGCCTGAGAAATGAAATCAAAATCACAATGAGATATCACCTCATACTTGTTAGGATGGCTATTATCAAAAAGAAAATATGGGGCACCTGGGTAGCTCAGTCGGTTGAGTGTCTGCCTTCAGCTCAGGTCATGGTCCCAGGGCCCTGGGATAGAGCCCCACGTCGGGCTCCCAGCTCAGCAGGGAGCCTGCTTCTCTCCCTCCCTACCCCCCTGCTCGTGCTTTCTCTCTCAAATTAATAAAATCTTAAAAAAAATATAAGTTCTGGTGAGGATACAGAGAAAAAGGAACACTTGTACTGTTGGTGGGAATATAAATTAATAAGGCCATTATGGAAACATATGGAGTTTCCTAAAAAAATTGAAAATATAACTACCATATGATCCAGCAATCCCACTTCTGGGTATATATCCAAATTAAGTGAAATCAGGATCAGGAAGAGATATCTGCACTCATGTTCATTGCAGAATTATTCACAATAGTCAAGATATGGAAACAGCCTAAATGTCCTCAATAGATGAATGGATATAGAAAATGTCACACACACACACATACACACACAACACACACACACACACTGAAATATTCAGTCTTTAAAAAGAAGGAAATCCTGACTTCAACATGGATGTATGACAACATGGATAGAACTGGAGGACATTATGCTAAGCAAAATAAGCATGACACAGAAAGAAATATTGTATGATCTTGTTCGTATGTGGAATTTAAAATAATCACACTTATAGAAGCAGAGTAGGATGGTGGTTGTTGCTAAGGACTGTGAGAAGGAAGAAATGGGATTATGTGGTTCAAAGGGTACAAAGTTTCAGTTAAGCAAAATGAGTAAGTTCTGGAGATCTAATGTACAGCACAGTGACTATATGATACTGTATTATATACTTGAAAATTGCTGAGAGGATAGATCTTAATGTTCTCACCACACACACCAAAAAGGTAATTATGTGAGGTAATGGATCTGTTAACTAACCTTATGGTAATCCTTTCACAATATATATGTATCAAATTGTCATATTTTACATCTTAAACCTACACAATATTATATGTCAATTACATCTTAAAAAAACAAATAAAATCAAGTTATACATCATGTGTATGTGTGTGTGTGTATATATATATATACACATACCATTTTTATGTCAATGATATCTCAATAAAGCTATTTAAAAACAAGAAAGAATTCATCACAAGCAGATCCGTATTACAAGAAAGGAAGTTCTTTTTCAGATAGTAGCATAATTATAGGGGATGGAAACATGACTTACAAAAAAAAAAGCACTAAAAACACTGGAAAGCAGTGAAAACATATAAGGGTAAATATATAACATATTTTTCTTATCTTTTAAATTTCTTCTAATAATTATAACAAAATAACTATGGAGTATGGGATTTATTACATACATAGAAATAAAATATGTGATAGCAAAAACACAGTATCTGGGATGAAAGAAATAAAAGAATAATATTGAAAGCTCTTATACTATTTGTGAAGTGGTATAATATCACTTGAAGGTAGTCTGATAGGCTGAAGATATATCCTATAAACCTGAAAGGAACCACTAAAATAACAGAGTTATAGCTAATCAGCCAACAATGAGGATAAAATGGAGTCATTAATAATATTCAATTCAAAAGAATACAGAAAAAGAGGAAAAAGACAACACAGAATAGTTGCGGCAAATAGAAAACTAATAACAAGATAGTAACCCTGACCCTAACCATATTATCAATTACTTTAAATGTAAATAGTTTAAATGCTCAAGTTAAAAGACAGAGATTATTAGACTCGATAGAAGAACAAGTCTCAACTGCATGCTACTTACAAAACATACATTCTAAATATAAAGACACAAATAGGTTAAAAGTAAAAGATTGAAAAAAGACTTACCATGCTAACAATAATAAAAGGAAAGCTGGAGCGGCTGTATTAATATCAGTAGATTTCTGAGCTAAGAATAATGCCAGAGATAAAGAAGGTCATTTCATAATGACATAGAGATCAGTTCATTAAAAGGACGTAACAATTCCAAATGTTTGCAAATCTAGTAACTGAGCTTCAAAGTACATAAAACAAAAACTGATAGAACTGCAAGGCAAAATCAGCAAATCCACAATTATAGTTGATTTTGACATCCTTTTCTCAAAAATTGATAGAACAAGTAGACATAAAATTAGCAAAAAGACAGTAATTTAATGCCATCAAGACCTGATTGACATTTATAAAATACTCTACTTAACAACATCAGAATATAAATTCTTTGTGAGTGCATTCAGAACTTTTACCAGGATAGACAATATCCTGATTATAAAACAAGTCCCAATATATTTAAAAGGACCCAAGTCATACAAAGTTCTTTGACCACTATAGAATTAGAAATTGATAACAAAAATGTATCTGTAAAATCACTGGAACTGGCAAATTTGTCAATATTTGGGAACTAAACAATACACTTCTTATGACACAAAGATCAAAGAAATTAAGTGGAAATTAGGAAGTATTTTGAAATGAATGAAAATCCAACATACCAAGTTTGTGGGATGCCACTAAAGGTGTACTTAGGGGAAAATTTACTAAATGCTTATATTAGAAGAGAAAAGGGTATCAAATCAATGATCTCAGACTCCATCTTGAGAAACTAGAAAAAGAAAAGGAAATTCAACCTAAAGTAGGCAGAAGAAAGTAAATACATATCAGAATGGAAATCAGTAAAATAAAAAACAAAACAAAAAACACAGAAAACCAATGAAACCAAACACTGGTTGTTGGAGAGGCTCAATAAAGCTGATGACTCTTAGGCAAGATTGATCAGGAAACGGAAAGAAGACATATCTGACCAGTATCAGCAATAGGAAATGTGACATCACTACAGATTCTACAGATACTAAAAGGATAAAAAGGGAATATTATGAACAAGTTTATGACAATCTGACAACTTAGATGAAATGGACAGATTGTGTGAAAGACACAAACTATCCAAGAAGAAATAGATAACTGTAATATCCTGATATCTATTTTCAAGAAATAGAATTTGTAGGTAAAAACCTTCCCACAAAGAAATTGCAGGCCCAGAATGCTTCACTGATGAATTCTATAAAATATTTAAGAAAAAATTTACTTCTATACAAACTCAGCTAGAAAATGAAAGAGGAGGGAATATATCCCAACTCATTCTATGAGGCAAGCTTTACCCTGATTCCAAAGCAGACAAAAGACATTACAGGAGAAGAAAACTACAGATCAATACTCTTCACAAACATAGATGTAAAGATTTGAAACAAAATTTTAGCCAATAAAATTCAATAATATATTAAAAGAATAAACATTATGATCAAAGGAGTTTAAGTGTGTAGGGTTGCTTTAACATTGAGAAAGAAAAACCGTATGATCATCTCAGTAGATACATAAAAAGCATTTGACAAAAATCCAATATTCATTCATAATATTCATTGCCACAATTAAACATTCAGAATCATGATCCTATTACTCCTTTGTTTGAAACTTTCCCATTGCTTCCCATTTCCCACTGTGAAAATCAAATTCCTCATTCTGGTATTCAAGGCTCACTGTGATCATTCCCCAACCCTGGCCCCTACAACCCGGTTACACCAACTGATGAACTGTTCAGTGGGGCAATGCTATAAAATGCCTTATACCTACCTGGTCCTAGCGTTTTCTGCCTCCTTCACTTTGTTTATGCTGTTCCTTCATTCTAGGCTGCTGGTTCTCAACCTTGACTGTGCGTTAGAATTACCAAGGGATTTAAAAAATTACAATGGTCAATTGTACCACTAGAAATTCTGACTCAGAGCCTAGGATAGGGTCAGGACATTAAAAACTTCTCACCTGATTCAATTGTGTAGGTAGGATTGAGAAGTAGTGCCCTAGAATGTTCTCACAGACTCCAAATTTGCATATCCAAAATTTACATATCTTTTTTTATGTTATGTTAATCACCATACATTACATCATTAGTTTTTGATGTAGTGTTCCATGATTCATTGTTTGTGCATAACACCCAGTGCTCCATGCAGAACATGTCTTCTTTAATACCTGTCACCAGGCTAACCCATCCTCCCACCCCCCTCCCCTCTAGAACCCTCAGTTTGTTTCTCAGAGTCCTTAGTCTCTCATGGTTGGTCTCCCCCTCCGATTTTCCCCCCTTCATTTTTCCCTTCCTACTATCTTCTTCTTCTTTTTTTTTTTTAACATATAATGTATTATTTGTTTCAGAGGTACAGGTCTGTGATTCAACAATCTTACACAATTCACAGTGCTCACCATAGCACATACCCTCCCCAATGACTATCACCCAGCCACCCCATACCTCCCAACCCCCACCACTCTAGCCACCCTCAGGAAACAAAATTTACGTATCTTTCTAAGATAATTCTAATTAACAACTCATTCACAAAATCTTCCCAGATCATCCTCTGCTGGGAGAAAATTCTCTATATGGCTTGATACTTTATTTGCCTCTTTCAATCCTTATACCTGCAGGTCTTTCCTGATCTAAGTAAAGGTTCTTAAAACCATATTCACAAGCCTTTTTTTTTCTTTGATTTTTTGCTCCAAATAAGTCATCATTCTTAACATGGTGGATAGATGTTGAATGAATAATTTGATGAAGTGTTTTTAGATGGTTGAGAGAACACTTAATTATTCACTACAGTTGAATGGTAATAGTGGTTGATTTTAGGAAATCTGACCTAAGGGGAAAACAGTTTCCTTTATGTCTGAACTTCAAACCTAGCTAATAACTTCTCTTAACCCTCTCACACACTCTGTGGACATGTGTTTATTTCTAATAATTCACAGTTCAATCTGTTGTTAAAGCAACAAGAAAAGCAGGGTTAAGTAAATGTATAGATGAGTCAGCTCTTTTATTTTAGCTCTAATATCAACTTTCTTCCTGATCAATTCTTTTTGCCATAGATACCAACAACTATAAAAATGGATCAATGAGTAAGTCCATGTTTTTCCTTCTGTCTCAAACTCAAGTGCCTAGTAGAAGAGAAAAAAGACACTAAATCCATCTGAATGATTTGCCAATAATGAAAAAATAGAGTTGACTTTATTTGTAGGGATTATGTAGTGCTGTTTTCACTGGCATCTTTGAAAAATCAGCATTCCTTGTTTGGTTCTCTAGAAAATTACATTGATTTCTTATCATTCCTCAGAACATGAATGGTAATATTTCAATAAACTGCTTAGGGTTCTAGATGAAATCATGGATGTAATATCAGATTAGAACTTTATTACTTACTGAAGTAAAGTAGCTCCTATTCCAATAGAAGATATTAAATAGTTCAAATAGAATAGGTACCTGGATCTAGATTGGCCCACTTCTTCAAGAATCATAGAAAAGTGCTTCCAGGCTTTCTCAGCATGGAATGAATGTGGAAGAAGTTTCTTTGAATCACCAAACAAAGATAGGAAATAATCTTCTCCTTCCCCAGTTACTGGTATCTCAGGAGCAAGGAGCAGAGCCTGTTTCTTTGTCATTATGGAGCTGTTGACTCCTTTCAAAGAAACCAAAGAGGAAAGCAACAAAAAGAAGTAAATAAAAGGACATTAAAAGAACACAAAGCCTCTATCTCTATTCTTTGCTTCTACAAAATTATATTCTTTATACATTTTACTGTCACTTTCAAACTCAATGAGGATAATTAAAAGCTATAAACCAAAGTCTATGAAATAACTAGTAAGTGATTATTTTTAGTGACACACAATTCCTAGAGATTATGTCAGTTATCTTAAAATATCAACAATACCATTAGCATAATGACTTTTATTTAACTGATTATTCAGTTGTACTAGAAGCATCATAAGTTTTCAAGGAGGTAAACATTTGAGTTTCTCAAATTTGGATATGTTATATATAAATACAACTTTATTTCATATTAGCCATCCTCCCCAAATTACTACCCATAAATTAAAGCCTCAAATGAACCCTTCCTATGAATAATTAATAATTTTACCAGGTAAAGACTTAAATTTCCTCTAATCAACTAAAATAGTTTATTAGAAAGATAGAGTAATTCTTAATCAGACTCTAGTATCCTCTTGGAAATTTGTTCTTTTAAAATTATCACTACTAAGATTTAAATACAGAACAGTTTTTATAATTTTGCATGGAAAGAAGCAGGCTGGGTAAATCTAATGATGTGTCTGCAAAGAGTGAGTAACACTACAGAGAGAGACAATGATGAAGTGGATAGAACACTGTGTCTTGGATTTAGACAGACCTGCAATTGTATCTCAGCTCTGCCACTTAGTAAGCCAACTAATTCTCCATTTTCCTGAACATAAAATAAGGCAATGTGAAGATTGAAGAAAATGTAGATAACTTTCTAGTGTAGTGTCTAGTTTTTAACAGGTATTTAGTAAGTGATAGCAATTATTGTAGTTCAGGGGCTTTGGTTAATGTGACACTGTGTCCAAAATCATCAAAGGACTGAGACAATCTAGAGTATGCTTTATATTCTTGTATCTTTAACAAAACCAAAGCGAGGTGAAAGATGAAAAAGAATAAACACATAGTTTCTAAAGAGGATTAAAGAAATGTTTGGAATTAAATTAGTTCATTCCCAGTCACTTGAGTATTTACTTAATCCTTGAGTTCCTTTGGGGAAAGAGATTATATAGTATCCTTTTTAATGGTTCATCTTGAGGGATGAAAACCTTTATACTATAAAAAGGAAGAAGACAGATTAATTTTAGTCCTAGTTGTTATTTCACCTAGAGGAACAGATGGAACGGAACCAAATGCAACAAGTTTCAGCGGACCCAGGCATTTATCTACAAAACCCGAATCTACAGTAACTGAAGGAGAAGACTACACACCCCAGCTCAATTCTCATCTTGCAAGGGGAAACCACTATATTTTGTTTTTCCCCTAAGAACTTGCGCAGTTTAATCCAAATATAGAATATATACCATGATGATAACAGGGATAAAGAAGGAAAAATATTCCCTCCCTGGATGTAAAGTTCGTATTTTCACTTTTGAGTATATGGATTTTGGTCATTGCTAAAGGTCAGTGCGATCTTAGGAGGCTTCTTTAAAAAGTGCATTATAGGCATACAAACAATGAAGCATAGGGAATAATGGCAGTAGATCAAAATCCTACATAACACTGTGTCACAAGTTTAGGAAAATGCCAGAAATGAAATATAGATAAGCAGCAGCCAGGCTTAAATATCCATAGAATAATAGAGGAAAATAGAGACATCAAGTAGTCATGGGTGTGTTTATGCTACCAGTTTTGAAACTTGTTGACTGGTAATTGAAATACAGACCCCCAATCTAGCCTATTCAATGAGGAGGTGCTTACAGATATATTCATATTCACGACTAATTTTTTATTAAGCACTTACTATATGGTAGGTGATTTTCATAAGTATTTTATTTAATCCTTAGGCCAGCCCTGTGAAGTTGATATTTTAATCCCTATTTTGCACTTGTGGGTAATGGAACTCAGGGATAACTAACCTATTATCTCACAGTGTAGGTAGAAATATCCTTTAGACCTAAGTCCTCTGTTTCCAAGACCATGAGTTTTTCAGTAAACCATGATAACATACCCTTAAAGTTCCCTAACATCATGAGGAACACACTGGATATTGCTGAGTGCATTGCTTACACTGTTGGCAACTGTCAAAACCCAACTTTTTCCTATTGTAGTACTGTTTTCATTTTCTTCTCCAAATTCATTATTGTTCTCCCATCTTTCCACCATTTTCTTACCATTTATTTTGCTTCTTTCTATTATATGTCTGTCTTTTCCTTACTTAAGCATAAGTCTCCTAATGGCACAAATACACAAGACATTGCTTAATCTTTCTCATAGTGTTCAGAGGAAGGGGAATTAATGCTATACATTAGAATTTTTATCTAGCAATTCTAGAGCATCTAAGCCATCAACCCATGAACCATTATGACAATTCAAGATATTTTAATCATAGGGATGATACATTTGGCCACATACATTTATATGACCTGAATATGACTCAGTGTTAGGATCAATGGTGAGCATAATCAAGTTACTCTGCATATGACATTAAGAAATCTGTGTTATTGGAAGTCATTCTGACATCTAGGCATATAAAGAAGCTATTGAACTACATGCGTTAAAAATAGTCTCAAAAAATTTGGTACATGTTTTGCTTACCCAAGCTGTTTTCCGATCTGGAAAGGCCCACTCCTGTAGTTTTAGGAGTCTTCTGCCCAATTGTTGATATAGTTATTCCACTAAACTGAGGGCTAGACGGATTGTAATCAAGAAGCATTTCATAGGATAATGACCGTGACAATGGCAGTGTAATATCTGAATTCGTTGTCGAAAAAAAATGTACTAAAGATCGCTGTGTCATTGGGAGACTGTCTTGGGTGTCTTTTCTTCTGTGTACAAAAATTAGTATAGTAAGCAAAGTAAGAAAGTCAAAATGAATAGATACGAACATAAGAATCATGAACTATGATTATTACCCAAAGTTCTGCTTTTCAAAGTTTATATGCATTTATATAAGCATAAGGACAACTTGTTGTAGTTTTAACAATCTAAATAGGACATTTGAGTGTCAAGAAATGCTTTTATCTACTCTTTTATCTAAAAATCAGTCAATCGGGGGTGCCTGGGTGGCTCAGCTGGTTAAGCATCTGCCTTCAGCTCAGGTCATGATCTTGGGGTCCTGGAATTGAGTCCTGCATCGGGCACCCTGCTCAGTGGTGAGTCTGCTTCTCCTTCTCCCTCTGTGCTCCCTCTCCTTCTGTGCTCTCTTGTGCTCTCTCTCTCTCAAGGAAATAAATAAAATCTTTACTAAAAAAATAAAAATAAAAAAATAAAAATTAGTCAATTGCTACTGTAGATGATTTTTAAAAAGTGCAAAAGTAGAAAGAAGAAAACAAAAATCATCAAAATGCTACCAACCAAAAATTTTACCAAAAAATCACCAAAATGCTACCAATCATTTCATTCCAGGCCTTTTTTTAAATTATGTTATGTTAGTCACCATACAGTACATTACTAGTTTTTGATGTAGTGTTCAATGATTCATTATCTGTGTATAACACCCAGTGCTCATTACAACACGTGCCCTCCTTAACACCCATCACCCTGTTACTCCATACCCCCACCCCCCTCTCCTCTTAAGCCCTCAGATTTTTTCTCAGAGTCCACAGTCTCTCATGGTTCATCCCCCTCTCTCTTATTCCCCCCGCTTCAGTTTTCCCTTCCTTCCCATAATGTCCTCCATGCTATTCCTTATGTTCCACATATGAGTGAAACCATATGATAATTGTCTTTCTCTGCTTGACTTATTTCACTTAGAATAATCTCCTCCAGTTCCACCCATGTCAATGCAAATCGTGGGTATTCATTTTTTCTGATGGCTGAGTAATATTCAATTGTATACATGAACCACATCTTCTTTATCCATTCATCTGTTGAAGGACATCTTGGCTCCTTCCACAGCTTGGCTGTTGTGGACATTGCTGCTGTGAATATTGGGATGCAGGTGCCCCTTCTTTTCACTACATCTGTATCTTTGGGATAAATACCCAGTAGTGCAATTGCTGGGTCATAGGGTAGTTCTATTTTTAACTTCTTGAGGAACCTCCATACTGTTTTCCAGAGTGGCTGCACCAGCTTGCATTCCCACCAACAGTGTAAGAGGGTTCCCTTTCTCCATATCCTCACCAACATTCGTGTTTCCTGCCTTGTTAATTTTTGCCATTCTAACTGTGAGGTGGTATCTCAGTGTGGTTTCGATTTGAATTTCCCTGATGGCTAATGATGTCAAACATTTTTTCATGTGTCTGTTAGCCATTTGTATGTCTTCTTTTGAGAAGTGTCTGTTCATGTCTTCTGCCCGTTTTTTTACTTATTTGTTTTTTGGGTGTTGACTTTGATACATTCTTTATAGATCTTGGATACCAGCCCTTTATCTGATAAAACATTTGTAAATATCTTCTCCTATTCCGTGGGTTGCCTGTTAGTTTTGTTGACTATTTCCTTTGCCATGCAGAAGCTTTTTTTCTTGATGAAGTACCAAAAGTTCATTTCTGCTTTTGTTTCCCTTGTCTTTGGAGACATGTCATGAAAGAAGTTGCTGTGGCCAAGGTCAAAGAGGTTACTGCCTATGTTCTCCCCTAGGATTTTGATGGATTCCTATCTCATATTGAGGTCTTTCATTTTGAGTTTATCTTTGTGTATGATGTAAGGGAATGGTCCAGTTTCAGACTTCTGCATGTGGCTGTCTAATTTTCCCAGCACCATTTATTGAAGAGACTCTTTTTTCCATTGGATATTCTTTCCTGCTTTGTCGAAGATTAGTTGACCATAGAGTTGAGGGTCCATTTCTGGGCTCTCTATTCTGTTCCATTGATCTATGTGTCTGTTTTTGTGCCAGTACCATGCTGTCTTGATGATCACAGCTTTGTAATATAGCTTGAAGTCAGCCATTGTGATGCCCCCAGCTTTGGTTTTCTTTTTCAACACTCCCCTGGCCATTCGGGGTCTTTTCTGGTTCCATACAAATTTTAGGAAGGTTTCTTCCAGCTCTTTGAAAAATGCCAATGTTATTTTAATAGGAATGGCATTGAAAGTGTAGATTGCTCTGGCAGCATAGACATTTTAACAATGTTTATTCTTCCAATCCATGACCATGGAATGTTTTTCCATCTCTTTGTGTCTTCCTCAATTTCTTTCATAAGTGTTCTGTAGTTTCTAGAGTATAGATCATTTACCTCTTTGGTTAGGTTTATTCCTAGGTATCTTATGGTTTTTGGTACTATTGTAAATGGAATTGATTCCCTAATTTCTCTTTCTACAGTTACATTGTTAGTGTATAGAAAAGCAACTGATTTCTGTGCATTGATTTTGTATCCTGCCACAGTACTGAATTGCTGTATGAGTTCTAGTAACTTTGGGGTGGAGTCTTTTGGGTTTTCCACAAAAAGTATCATGTCATCTGTGAAGAGAGAGAGTTTGAATTTTTGCCAATTTGAATACCTTTTATTTCTTTTTGTTGTCTGATTGCTGTTGCTAGGACTTCTAGTACTATGTTGAACAATATTGGTGAGAGTGGGCATCCCTGTTGTGTTCCTGATCTTAAGAGAAAAGCTCTCAGCCTTTCCCCATTGAGAATGATATTCACTGTGGGCTTTCATAGATGGTTTTTATGAAATTGAGGAGTGTTCCCTCTATCCCTACACTGTGAAGAGTTTTAATCAGGAAAGGATGCTGTATTTTGTCAAATGCTTTTTCTTCATCAATTGAGAGAATCATATGGTTCTTGTCTTTTCTTTTATTAATGTGCTCTATCACACTGATTGATTGGTGAATGTTGAACCACCCTTGCATCCCAGGAATAAATCCCATCTGGTCATGATGGATAATCCTTTTAATGTACTGTTGGATCCTATTGGCTAGGATCTTATTGAATATCTTGGCATCCATATTCATCAGGGATAGTGGTCTGTAATTTTCCTTTTTGATAGGGTCTTTGCCTGGTTTTGGGATCAAAGTAATGCTGGATCATAGAATGAGTTTGGAAGTTTTCCTTCTGTTTCTTTTTTTTGAAACAGCTTCAGTAGAATAGGTACTATATCTTGAAATGTTTGGTAGAATTCCCCTGGGAAGGTATC
Organism: Neomonachus schauinslandi; assembly: GCF_002201575.2. Taxonomy (NCBI): domain Eukaryota; kingdom Metazoa; phylum Chordata; class Mammalia; order Carnivora; family Phocidae; genus Neomonachus; species Neomonachus schauinslandi. The sequence continues at coordinate 80,500,841 of NC_058407.1, read as the reverse complement.
TGGCCCTGGACTCTTGTTTTTTGGGAGGTTTTTGATTACTGCTTCAATTTTGTTACTGGTTATTGGTCTATTCAGATTGTCAATTTCTTCCTGTTTCAGTCTTGGTAGTTTATAAGTTTCCAGGAAGGCATCCATTTCTTCCAGGTTGCTTAATTTGTTGGCATATAGTTGCTGATAATAATTTCTAATAATTGTTTCTATTTCCTTGGTGTCAGTCATGATCTCTCCCCTTTCATTCATAATTTTGTTAATTTGGGTCATTTCTCTTTTCTTTTGGATAAGTCTGGCCAGAGGTTTATTGATCTTATTAATTCTTTCAAAGAACCTGCTACTAGTTTCGTTGATCTGCTCTACTGTTTTTCTGGTTTCTATTTTGTCGATTTCTGCTTTAATCTTTATTATTTCTCTTCTCCTGCTTGGTTTAGGTTTTATTTGCTGTTCTTTCTCCAGTTACTGTAGGTGTAAGGTTAGCTTGTGCATTCAGGATTTTTCTACTTTTTTGAGTGAAGCTTGGATGGCTATGTATTTCCCCCTCAGGACTGCCTTTGCAGTCTCCTATTGGTTTTGGACCAGTGTGTTTTCATTCTCATTGGTTTCCATGAATTGTCTAAGTTCTTCTTTAATTTCCTGGTTGACCCAAACATTCTTTAGCAGGATGGTCTTTAACTTCCAAGTGTTTGAATTCCTTCCAATTTTTTTCTTGTGATTGAGTTCCAATTTCACAGCATGTGGTCTGAAGGTATGCAGGGAATAATCTCAATCTTTTGGTATCAGTTGAGACGTGATTTGTGACCCATTATGTGGGTCTGGAGGAAGTTCTGTGCGCATTCGAGATGAATGAGTATTCTGTTGTTTTAGGGTGGAATGTTCTATATATATCTATGAATTCCATCTGGTCCAATGTATCATTCAGAGCTCTTGTTTCTTTGTTGATCTTCTGCTTAAATGATCTGTCCATTGCTGAGAGTGGAGTGTTGAGGTCTCCTACTATTAAAGTATTATTATCAATATGATTCTTTATTTTGGTTAACAGTTGGCTTATGTAGTTGGCTGCTCCCATGTTGGGGGCATAGGTATTTACAGTTGTTCGATCTTCTTGTTGGATAGACCCTTTAAGTATGATATAGTGTCCCTTTACATCTCTTACTACAGTCTTTAGCTTTAAATCTAATTTGTCTGATAAGAAAATTGCTACCCCAGCTTTCTGAGGTCCGTTGGCATGATAAGTGGTTCTCCATCCCCTCACTTTCCATCTGGTGGTATCTTTAGGTTCAAAATGATCTCTTGTAGACAGCATATGGATGGGTCATGCATTTTATCCAATCTACAACCCTGTGCCATTTCATGGGAGCATTTAGGCCATTCACATTGAGAGTGCCTATTGAAAGATGATTTTGTGCCATCATTTTGCCTGTGAAGTCCCTGTTTCCATAGAATGTCTCTAAATTTCTGGTCTATATTATTCTTGGTGTCTTTCTTCATTTATAGAATCCCCCTTAATATTTCTTGCAAGGCTGACTTGGTGGTCATATATTCTTTTAGTTTCTGCTGGTCCTGGAAGCTTCTTGTCTCCCCAACCATTCTGAGTGATAGCCTTGCTGCATGAAGTATCCTTGGCTGCATGTTCTCATTTAGTACCCTGAATATGTCTTGCCAGCCCTTTCTGGCTTTCCAGGTCTCTGTGGAGAGGTCTGATATTATTCTGATGTTCCTCCCTCCATATATAAGAAATCTCTTCCCCCTGGCTGCTCTCAGGATAGCTTCCTTGGCTCTAAGATTTGCAAGTTTTACTATTATATGCCGGGGTCTGTTCTTATTGAACTCAGGAGGGGTCCTCTCTGCCTCTTGGACACGAATGCTTGTTTCCTTCCCCAGATTATGGAAGTTCTCAGCTACGATTTGCTCAAATATACCTTCTAGTCCTCTCTCTCTCTCTACCCCCTCAGGGATCCCAATAATTCTGACATTGGAACGTTTCATGGCATCATTGATCTTTCTAAGTCTGTTCTCATGGGCTTCTAGTTGTTTATCCCAGGCCTCCTTGGCTTACTTCCTTTCTATTATCTTATCTTCTAGCTCACTAATTCATTCTTCTGCCTCATTTACCTTGGCTGTCAGGGTATTCAGTTTAGACTGCTTCTCATTCATAGCATTTTTAAGTTTGGCCTGATTCGATCTCATTTTGGCCCTTAGAGATTCTATATTGTTGCTAATATTTTTCTCAACCCTAGATATCGACTTCATAATTACTACTCTGAAGTCTATCTCTGACATCTTGCTTATATCCATATCCAGTAGGTCTATGGAAGAGACCATAGTCTCTGATCCTTTTCTTTGTTGTGGGCTCCTTCTCTTAGTCATTCTGTTGAGGGGTGTTTAAGGGAATGTACAGAGTCCAAAGTACTAACCATGACCCAAGCAAAATGCACCCGTTTTATGGGGACCCTTGGGTTGTCATCCTCTTGTTCTCCCAGCCTCTCTTCTGGGGGAGGGACCTGCTGCCCTGTTACTCAGACAACCCTGCTTGGGCAGAGATGCCCTGCCCCTGTCCAGGGGGTGGGCTCCGTGGAAACCAGTTTTTTGAGCTTTTGTTCTCTGGTGGCTTTCCATGTCTCCTCCAAGAGTTAGAGCAAAAATAGTCACACCCAAACCTCTGTCCAAGAACACAGAGATCGCAATCTGCTCTTCATTGAGTCCTACAGGATACATAGTCTCCGTTTCTGTATGCACTGCTAAGAACCGCAGCCTCCTGCAGTTGTGTGCGTCCACAGCAACTCTCCCAGAGGTCGACCCCAGGGCTGGGGCATGTCTCTGCCTTTTGTGCTTATAAAACTGTGAGCAGTCCTGGGTTCGTGTGCATGCACCTGCAGTTCCTGGATCCTGTTTGGGGGCCGCTCTAAAGCCCTTTCCCAGACACTACCGCTCTGCGAGTTTGTGCCTGGTTCCCAGTGTGGGATGCTTTTGCACAGGTGCCAGCTTATGGTGGCTCCCTCTCTCTTCTGTTTATCTTTTGATATCTTCCACAGATTCATGACTCCACACTACATACCTTGCAACCGGCAGAGATTTTCTGCTTGTAGAGATCCAGATATATATTCTTACATCTCAGGTTGATTTTCTGGGTGTTCAGAATGGTAGTTTGGTAGATATACAGCTAAATTCAAGGGACTGGTTGAGACAGGGTCCCCAACTCCTCCACCATCTTGCCTCTTCCACTCCATTCCAGGACTTTCAATGTATTTTTTTTTTTACTCAAAATTGAGACTCTAGAAACCACTTATATTCCACTTTTATTACTTATTGTATCATATCTCCCTTTCCATTAACTAAAAAAAATATAACATATAATTCCTGCTCAATATTATTGTTTAGTAAACTTTTTTCCTTTAATTCCTACTGCTTAACTAATTTTCCTATATTTATAAAAATTCTAGCATTAATGTCTACTTTCAAATATATTCTGAAAATTAATTATTTGAATACAGTATACATGTGTATATGTGTGTACATGTGTGTACGTGTGTGTGTACGTGTGTGTATGTATGTTGAGGGGAATACAGAAAAGGAAGAAAACAGACTTAATTTCCAGGTATTATTTTTATAATTAAATCTTATTATGAACACAGGCTTTTCTTTCTTTTTTAAAAATATAAAAACATTTGTTAACTAGTGTGCATTTAAACAAAGCCTCTAAACTACAACACAATTATTTTACAAGTAAAACAACAGTCCCATGGCATGGCTCATGAAAAGATTTATGACAACTTCATTTTATGAGTCACACTGAGACTTAGTTACCTCAAAGCAACTAAGTATGTGTGTATGTGTATGTATGTGTGTGTGTTTAATACTTGAATTGTGAACAAAGTCCTGGGGTCCAAAATCCTTTGGCTTTTTGACAAACTGGATAAATATCCCATTCATGCACCCCCTTACTGGGGACCACTTATCTATCCTTTGTAAGTCAAGAGCTAAGAATTTTGCCTCCACAGATTTTCTCTATTTTGATTCTTTATTTTACAGAGTTACTGTAAAGATATTTTAGCAAGTCTGGTTTTTTGTTTGTTTGTTTTGTTTTTGTTTTCCAAATGTTTCTATATAGGAAAGGGCCTGAGGTTTCCTAATCTGCCAAAGTGATGTCAGTCTTAATCTCTTTATTTACTAAGAGGTAGTCATAATAATTTTATTCTAAAATTTGTAAATTCCTTCATCAGAAATATTATATCTGGACGGTTTTGTACTTAAAACCAGACTGCTCCAAATGTACCTCTCAGAGGGCACAGACATCTCAGGCAGTTTTTTTTTTTAATAAATGGCTTTGGCTTTGAAAATTGTAATATTAGGCCAGTGCATATTAAGCTTGAGCATTTGCCATTCTGCTGACACCCCAAGCACCCATCTTTGTCAGAAAAGCTCTAACCCATGAAAATATACTCTTGAGTAGGATGTGGTGGTTTGTGGGAAGGATACGAAGAGGTAGATTGTCAAATTACAATATTTCATCTCTGTCCAACTTGAGACAAGATCATATGACACAATTTCTGTCTGACACTGGTTAATATAAGCAGGAAAAGTACTTTTCAAAGTTCCTGGGTTTCATTACATCTGGGTTTCATTACAAACTGGCTGTATCTTTTCAGCATATTCGTTTTAAAAGCTCCAAAGTTTTTTCTTCCCCAGTAAAACAATAGCATTTCCAAATAATTTAATTCCACAGAAGATTCCTAATAAGCCTATGCAAATGTTGTGATTAAAGAAATCTGGCCTAGGGCCACAAAGTGTTCTTATTTTTGTCATTGAATAAGGAATTTCTAATGGCTGCACACACCTTTGAAAGAGCTGAGACATTTCACAAGAGGCATATGTTGTGTAGCCCATTGTCTAAACCCTGCACTCACCATCCTGTTAGAGTCCTTTTGGAAGATGAGAGACTTGGCCTAGTGCTTAGTTAGCTTGCCCTCTATCATATGGAATTTTCCAAGCCCCTTCTTGGTATTTTGTTCTCTCTGTAATTGATTAGCACTACACCAGAGGTAGTTAAAAAAGTTCAATTCCGGGGTGTCTGGGTGGCTCAGTCAGTTAGGCATCTGCCTTCGACTCAAGTCATGATCCCAGCGTCCTGGGATTGAGCCCCACATTGGGTTCCCTGCTCAGCAGGGAGCCTGCTTCTCCCTCTCCCTCTGCCTGCCTACTTGTGATCTCTCTCTCTGTCAAATAAATAAATAAAATCTTAAAAAAAAAAGTTCAATTCCCACAATTCAATGTTATTTTGGGACATGCTACATTGGTAATTCTGACAACAATCACTTCTCAGATGACCTCTAAGAACAAATTTTTAAAGGATGAACTTGAACTGATCAGTAAACACAGGACATGTAGGTGCAAAATAACATTAGCTTTAAATTACGTATATTCAATACTAGAGGTCATTTTTTAAAGAACACTGGAAAACCCATGCTAATGATTTTATTGATAGAATGATTTATAGTAGTAGTAAAAATAGGGAGTTATAGTTTTTTGGTTTTTTCATTTTTGTTTTTCTTTTTTGGGGGTGGGAAGGGTGTTGCAGTTTTTATTTAACATCTTCACAGGTATTTCCAAAACCGAAATTCTCTAGCAATTCTTTGTCCCAAAGGTTAGTAAAGGAGTTCTAAAGAAATTGTCTGCCAACTGCCTTAACATGTTAGATATAAGTTCTGGAATCTCAACCATGTCTTGTATGATAGAGATCTGTCCATGTGAAGTTTTCTATTACTCAAGGACTGAACCTTATAAAACAGTGCTTGAGGAAATAGTTGTATGTTATAGTTAATTAATTTTAGAAAAAGTGTGGGATCAATTCTAGTTACAACTACTTCAAAAGATGTTTTGAAACAAGAGGTCAAGTACTCCATCATTATCCTCTAAATCTCAGATCCTTCTCTCATTTGTGCCATTCTTACTGTGCTTGATTCTCCATTTTATCTTCCTGCTCATAGAGTTCACTCTGCAGAGCCACTGAAGTTTCCTGACTGGCCTGCATGCCTTTCATCCTGGCTAGAAGAAAAGTCTCTTTTCTTTCCTGGGGAAACAAATTATGATACTAGTCATAAATACAGCTGAAGTTCAAGGTAGATTTTCTTTTCAAATGACCTCAACTGTCTACCTCAAAGCATCTGCCAGATTTAATAATTTCTTTCCCAAGCTGGTGCCAGAACCAGGTTTCTAAAGTGAATATGTAAGTACTGACATAACCAATACTAGTATTGGCTAAGCATATTATGCAAATCAAGGTGCAGGTGTGTGGCATTCACTGGAAGCAGCTCAAGAGAAAGGGCAGCAACCCAGCACAGCTACCTTTATGACTATAACCTTCATATCTGGCCAACACTGCCTGTTAGAACACTGTGAGGTAATGTCTCCATGGTTACAAAGTTCTAGTCTCTGAGCAATTATGTTGATGCTGCACCTGCTTTGTAGTTTGCAGACATTAAATAGGGTAACTTGCTTTTAGGAGAGCCATATCTTTCACCAAATTTTGCCACCAAAATATTCAATACCTATTTTGGATTTATGAGGGTCAAAGCTAGTATGTAAATATTTGGAGCATTAGTCAATGTTTTTAATTGTTTTTTGATTTTTGTTTGTTTTGTTTTGACAAATGCTCTTTGAACACATGGAAATGGTCAAGCAGCAGGAACAGAATACTTGTGTACTTTTCAGGCAGAAAGAAACCTATTAGTAGAAGTAGTGAAATCAAAGCCAGCAGATTTACATTCCTCTACTGTTTATGCCAGCAGTATGCTTCATAAAGAAGAAATCACTTAGTTCAGATTCTAACCTCGAGTAAGATTCACACTTAATGTTTTATGATAATGATGGTATAAGAATAAAATTAACACTGTACACAGTAATAAGATATATTAGCAATGATGATTATTGGATGAGTAAATTCATTCAGTAAATATTTAAATAAGCATCTATTCTGTACCAGGAGCCAGATAGGTTTTATGAATTAACAGTTTCTGCTTCAAGGAATAATGATAAAATATCTTCCAATCTAGATTAGAAAATGGTTTCCATCATGGAATGATGAGCATTATTTAAATACAAAGGACAATGAACAAAATAACTGTTTTAGTAAGTCAGAAGAAAAAGATTTCTTGGGGACCTTGTGAAATAGTGGCATAGGAGGATCCTAAACTCATCTTGTCATACAGATACTCCTAGATAACAGCCACATCAGTGTAACTAAGCCAGAAAATGATCTGAAGACTGGCATAATAGACTCTCTACAGTTAATTGTAGAAAGGAGGCCACATCAGAAAATGGTGGAAAGAACGGAGCCCCAGTTGGGAACAAACCTAACCTGTGAGACTAACCACAAAGACTGGAGGGACACCACAAGCACAGAAGAGGGAGAGGAACGGATCCTGCACCAGGCACCCCAGACATGTAGGACCTACACTGGGAAGATGAGTCCCCAATAACATTTGGCTTTAAAAATCAGAGATTCTTAACTTTGTGAGTTTTTACAATCACTGGGGTTTAACACTGGGAACTTTTTAAAAATCAAGTGGAATCAGCTCCAGGAGGGCCAGAGGGTGATACGAAATAGTCCCCACCCTTAAAGAGACAGCACAAAAATAACCCTGCCAAGATACAGCATACAAGCAGCAGTTTGAAAAGCACCTGGAGATTTATTTACTAATCTCAAAACATGAGCTAGAGGGGCAGAAATCTTTAAGAAATTTTTTGAAGAACAAAAGAGCTGGTGGGCACAATTCTCCCCATTTATCCCCAGCCTAGATACCCAGACATCTGTGGGTAAACAGCATAAACACTCGCTATTTAGCCCAGGTTTCATCCTGCAAGCAGATGGGCACTTACCTTGCTAACACCTGTGTGCTCTACCCCCCACATTCTCCTGAAGACGGTTTCATTCAACCTGCCTCAATCCTTCCAAAGCTATGCCTGATGCATTTCATTCTGCAAGCAGCCCTGACAGTGGCCAGCACCACTCTAAAGTGACTCTTGCTCTGGTGAGAGGGGAAGATAATCACAAACACCAGTTCCACTGAAGCCCCAGTAGTGGGCTGGGGGAAAACATCTGATGTGACTGCTGGCCCTGCCCACCAACAAAAACCTCACAGAGGGCAGCACAAAGAGAGAGCTCTGTAATTGGGGGGTGGGAGTGGTCACTACAACCCAAAAAGACAGACTGGGCCTGATAGCAGGTCTCATTCTCAAAAAAAAAAGCCACTCAGGAGACAATGCAGGTAGGTGTATCCACAGTTCTGGCAAACAGGCTGAGGGCAAGCATCTGGTCTGACCCAACTACAAGCCCAAAGTCACCCCAGACTGGCCCCATAATAGCACAGATGCCAAACTCTGCCCCCAAAAAAGATGGCTGTGCAGCTGACTGGACTGAAGGCAAATGTGGCTCAACCACAATGGTAGTGTGCATGCAACAAACATAGGAGACATCTCTGAAGTGCCAGGTTCTGGTGAACAAGGGACATTGCACTATGGGGCACAACAGGATCTCTTCTTCATAAGCCCACTACTTTTAAGAGCAGGAAATGTAGTTGACATTCTGAATACATAGACACAGAGAATTAGATAAATGAGACAGAGGAATATATCCCAAAGAAAAGATCAGGACAAAAATCACAACAAAATGATTTGGAAATGAGCAATATGCCTCATAAAGAATTCAAAGTAATAGTCATAAAGATACTAACTGGATGTGAGAAAAGACTGGAGGATCTCAGTGAGACCTTCAACAAAGAGAGAAAATATAAAAAAAGAACCAAGCAATGATGTAGAACTAAACTGCTGAAATTAAAAATACGCTGGAGGGAATCAGTAGTAGATCAGAGAAAGCAGAATAATGAATCAGTGAGCTGGAAGACAGAATAATGGAAAGCGAAGAAACTGAACAACAAAAAGATAAAAGTATAATAAAAGATGAGAATACGTCAAGGACATCATCAAGCATAGTAACATTCATATTATAGGGATCCCAGAAAAAGAAAATAGAGAAAGGGAGGCAGAAAATTTATTTGAAGAAATGACATGTGAAAACCTCCCTAATCTGGGGAAGGAAATAGACCTCCAGATCAGGAGGCACAGAAAGTCCTCTCAACTCAGGGAAGTCCACACCGAGACACATAATATTCACAATGGCAAAAAGTAATGGCAAAGAGAGAATCTTAAAGGCAACAAAAGGAAAACAGTTACATACAAGGGAAACCCCATAAAGCTATCTGCTGATTTTTCAGCAGAAATTTTGTAAGCCAGAGGTGTGGCATGATATATTCAAAGTGCTAAAAGGAAAAAGCTTGCAACCAAAAATACGCTATCCCACAATGCTGTCATTCAGAATAGAAGGAGAGAGAAAAGTTTCTCAGACAAACAAAATTTAAAGGAGTTCATCACCACTAAATCAGCCATAAGAAAGGTTAAAGGGAATTCTTTGAGTGGAAAGAAATGGCCAAGTGGAAAGAATAAAAAAATTATAAAAGGAAAAAATTTCACAGGTACATGCGAACATAATAAAAGTAGTAGATTAGTTACTTATAAAGCCAGTATAGTTAAACCACAAAAACAGTGAAGTCATATCTATAAAAATCAGTCAAGGGCTAAACAAAATAAAAGGACATAAAGTACGACATCATATACATAAAATATGGGAGGAGAGAGTAAAAATGTAGTGCTTTAAGAATGGTTCAAACTTAAGCAGCCATCATCCTAATACAGACTGCTAGATGCATAGGATATATACCAACCTAATGACAATCACAGATAGAAAACTGTAAGAGATATGCAAAGAAGAAAAGAAAAGAATCCAAGTATATCCTAAAGAAAGCAAACAAACCAAAAAGGAAGAGAGCAAGAGAAGAAAGGAAGAGAGAACTACAAAAACAACCATAAAACAAGTAACAAAATGACAATAACTATATACCTATCAGTAATTACTCTGAATGTAAATAGACTAAATGCTCACATCAAGACATAGCATGACTGAATAGATAAAAAAGCAAACCCCATCTATATGCTGCCTATACATGACTCACTTCTAACCTAAAGATGCATACAAACTGAAAGTGCAGGGATGGAAAAACAATTATCATTCAAATAGAAGTGAAAACAAAAACAAAAATAAACAAACAAAAACAAACAAGTGAAAAGAAAGCTGGGGTAAGAATACTTATATTGAACAAAATGGATCTTAAAACAAAGACTATAACAAGAGACAAAGAAGGATACTACCCAACAATAAAGGGAACAATCCAACAAGAAGATATAACAATTATAAATATTTATGCACCCAACATGGGAGCACCCAGACACATAAAGCATCTATTAATAGACATACAGAGAGTAATCTAGTAATACAATAATAGTAAAGGACTTTAACACCCCACTTACATCAATGGATATATCATCCAGATGGAAAAATCAACAAGGAAACAGTGGCTTTGAATGACACATTGGACCAAATGGATCTAACAGATATATTCAGAACATTTCATCCAAAACCAGCATAATACACATTTTTTTTTCAAGTGCACATGAAACAGTCTCCAGAACAGACCACAGGTAGGGCCACAAAACAAATTTCAAAAAATTCAAAAAGATTGATATTGTATCATGCATCTTTTCTGATGATAATGGTACGAAACTAGAAATCTAACACACACACACACACACACACACACACAAATCTGGAAGAACACAAATACATGGAGGGTAAGCAACATGGTCCTAGACAATGAATGGGTCAACCAAGAAATCAAAGATGAAATAAAAAACACATGGAGACAAATGAAAATGAAAACACAGTGGTCCAAAATCTTGGGATGCAGTAAAAGCTATTCTAAGAGGGACAATTATAGCAATACAGACCTACCTCAGGAAACAAGAAAAATCTCAAATAAACAACCTAACCTTACATCTAAAGGAGCTAGAAAAAGGACAAACAAAGCTCAAAGCCAATAGAAGGAAGAAAATAATAAAGATTAGAGTAGAAATAAATGAAATAGAGACTAAGAAAATAAAAAAATAGATCAATAAAACCAGGAACTTGTTCTTTAAAAAGATCAACAAAATAGATAAATCTTTAGCCAGACTCATCAAAAAAAGAAAAAGAGAGGACTCAAATAAAATCAGAAATGAAAGAGGAGAAATAAAATGGACACCACAGAAATTACAAAGGATTATAAAAAAATATTATGAAAAATTATATGCCAACAATTTGGATGACTTAGAAGAAATGGATAAATTCCTAGAAACATACAGTTTCCCAAAACTGAATCAGGAAGAAATAGAAAATCTGAACAGACTAATAACTAGTGATGAAATTAAATCAGGAATCAAAATCTCCCAACAAACAAAAGTGCATGACCAGATGACTTCACAGGTGAATTTTACCAAACATTTAAAGAAAAGTTAATAACTATTCTTTTCAAACTATTCCAAAAAATAAAAGAGGAAGGAAACCTTTCAAATTCATTCTATGAAGCCAGCATTACCCCAATAACAAAACCAAATAAAGACACTACAGAAGAGAAAAAAAACTACAGGCCAATGTCTGTGATGAACATAGATGGAAAAATCCTCAACATATTTAGCAAACCGAATCTAACAATATATTGAAAAAATTATTCATTACCATCAAGTGGAATTTATTTCAGGGATGCAAGTGTTGTTCAATATTCACAAATCAATCAATGTGATATATCACATTAAAAAAAGAAAGGATAAAAAACATATAATCATCTGAATAGATGCAGAAAAAGCATTTGACAAAGTACAACACCCATTCATCCATTCATGATACAAACCTTCAACTTATACAACTCAACACAGAAAAACCACAAATAATCCAATTAAAAATGGGCAGAAGACATGAAGACATTTCTCCAAAGAAGACATATAGATGGCTGACAGACACATGAGAAGATGCTCAAAATCACTATTCATCAGGGAAATGCAAATCAAAACCACAATGAAATATCACCTCACACTTGTCAGAATGGCTAAAATCAAAAACACAAGAAAAACAAATGTTCAGGATGAAGAGAAAAAGGAACCCTGTCCACTGTTGGTGAGAATGCAAATTGTTGCAGCAACCTTGGAAAACAGGATGGAGGTTCCTCAAGAAATTAAAAAGAGAATTACCATATCATCCAGTAATTCCACCTCTGGTTTTTTACCCCTCAACAACAAAAGCATTAATTTGAAAAGATATACACACGCTCTCTTTACTGTAGCATTATTTACAATAGCCAGGATATGGAAGCAACCCAAGTTCCATCAATATATAAATGGATAAAAAAGAGGTAGTGTGTGTGTATATATATATAATGGAATACATATAATATATGATGTATATTATATATAATGGAATGTATATAATATATAATGAAATATATATAATATATAATGAATACACACACACACACACACACACACATATATAATGGAATATTACTCAGCCATAAAAAATAATGAAATCTTACCATCTGCAACAACAACATGAATGGATCCAGAGAATATAATGCTAAGTGAAGTAAGTCAGAGAAAGACAAGTACCATATAATTTCACCTGTATGTGGAATTTAAGAAACAAAACAAAGAAAGAAAGAAAAAAAAGAGAAAAAACAAACAAAAAAACCCAGATTCTTTTTTTTTTTTAAGATTTTATTTATTTATTTGAGAGAGAGAATGAGAGAGAGAGAGCATGAGAGGGGGGAGGGTCAGAGGGAGAAGCAGACTCCCTGCTGAGCAGGGAGCCCGATGCGGGACTCGATCCTGGGACTCCAGGATCATGACCTGAGCCGAAGGCAGTCGCTTAACCAACTGAGCCACCCAGGCGCCCAAAAACCCCGATTCTTAAAGATGGAGAACAAACTGGTAGTTGTCAGAGGGCAGGTGGGTTGGGGGATGGGTAAAATAGGGGAAGGGGATTAAGAGTATAATGTACAGAATTGTTGAATTACTATATTATACACTAAGTGTAAACTAATATAACACTGCATATTAATTATATTTGAATTTTAAAAATGAATAAGAAAAGACAAGAAGTATACTACATAATGAAGGAAGTAAGCTAGAGGAAGGTAAACATTTGATTACTGTTCTCTATTTTAAAGAGGAAGCATAATTCCTTTTAGGATTGTGGGCCAATTATTTGAACATAGCATAGAGATTTATAAATTTATACTTATGCTTATAAAATAAGTAAAAATGGATTTATTTTTTTGCCAATATCCCAGTTTCCCTTCCTGTCTGGATGGTATCCTAGCTGTTGAAATTTTCTGTACTTGAACTATATATATTACCATGAAGTCATTATGACCTCATTTGTTTTATCAGAGAGCTTATTCACATTTTCCAACATAGTGTGGAGAAAGAAAATTCCATCAACTAAGAAAAACTTTGAAAAGCTTAAATTTGTGAATGTTCTAACAGTCATTCCCCATATAGGATTTTTCCTTATTTCTTTTCCTAAAATTACAGCGTATATGCAACTAAAACCAATTTCCTCTTTTTCAGTTGTGCAGATTAAGTCAATGGTTTTCAATGGGGGATGGAGTGAACCATTGAGGGCATTTTGTAAATGTGAAGGGAAAGTCATAGTAGTCACAACAATTTGGTGGGGTGTTCTTGGCATTTAGCAGATAGGAGCCAGAAATGTTAGGCTTTCTGAAATATGGCAAATAATTTTCCCATACATCTTCCCATATACCTCATAATTTGCCAGACATTCATACATTGAAAAATATCTTATAACTAATGTAAAGCCCAATTCCATATTAAATATAAATATAAAATATTTTGCACACTTTAAATATATACCAAAATTTCCAGGGAGTAACTATTTATTGTTGACATTGAGGGAAAAATGTATGTTGGTTTGTTCAGAACTTTTCTAAGTGTTGTTTGTCAGTTTGGAAAAATTACATTATCAATGGTAATAACATTTGGCGTATTCATGTGGTTTATATAACTTATCTGGCAATAGGTAACAGCAGCAACAACAATAACAAAATCAACCTGATATTTAATAATACTAAGGAATAATTATTAAATGTTTTAGATGTGTTTGATATTATGATCATATTCTTTAAGAAGAATCCTTATTGTTTAGAAATACATACTGAAGCATTTTTAGATAAAATTAGATGATGTCTGGATTTGCTTCAAAATAATACAGAGTATAGGGAATGGATGGAGATGTAGATGAAAAAGATGGGTCATGATATGTAACTGTTGAAGCTGGGTAATGGGTACTTGGAGGTTTGTTGTACATTATGTCAATTTCTTCTTCTTCTTTTTTAAGATTCATTTGTTTATTTGAGAGAGAGAGAGCGAGGGCAAGCACACAGAGGGAGAGGGAGAATCAGACTTCCCACTGAGCAGGGAGCCCGGTATGGGGCTCGATCCCAGGACCCTGGGATCATGACCCGAGCTGAAGGCAGACGCTTAACCGACTGAGCCACCCAGGTGTCCCTCAGTTTCTTCTTTAAATGATTGAATTTTTCCATAGGAAAAAGGCTAGAGAGCAAGTTTCATTTTGGGATCTGTAGACTTTAAACACTGATAGTATCATCATCATGGTTGTCTCTAGCTTAGAAAGGATAGGGTCAAGCAAGAGATGAAAGAGAAAAACAGAAACACCTACTGTTCATGAGGTACAATAGTCTTTTTTTTTTAATTTAAATTCAATTAGCCAACATATAGTACATCATTAGTTTTTGATGTAGTGTTCAATGATTCATTAGTTAATATAACAACACCCATTGTTCATCACATCACATGCCCTCCTTAATGCCCTTCACCCAATTACCCCATACCCCACCCACCTTCCCTTCCGCAACACTCAGTTTGTTTCCCAGAGTCAAAAGTCTGCCATGGTTTGTCACCCTCTCTGATTTCTTCCCACTCAGTATTCCCTCCCCTCCCCTATGATCCTCTTCACTATTTCTTATGTTCCACATATGAGTGAGACCATATAATTGTCCTTCTCTGATTGACTTATTTCACTTAGCATAATTCCCTCCAGTTCCATCCATGTTGATATAAATGGTAGGTATTCATCCCTTCTGATGGCTGAGTATAAACCATTCTATATATGAACCACATCTTCTTTATCCATTCATCTGTTGAAGGACATCTTGGCTCCTTCCATAGTTTGGCTGTTGTGGACATTGCTGCTATGAACATTGGGATGCAGGTGCCCCTTCTTTTCACTACATCTGTATCTTTGGGATAAATACCCAGTAGTGCAATTGCTGGGTCATAGGGTAGTTCTATTTTTAACTTCTTGAGGAACCTCCATACTGTTTTCCAGAGTGGCTGCACCAGCTTGCATTCCCACCAACAATGTAAGAGGGTTTCCCCTTCTCCACATCCTCGTCAACATTTGTTGTTCCCTATCTTGTTAATTTTAGCCATTCTAACTGGTGTAAGGTTCCCTGATGAAAAGTGATGTGGAAAATTTTTTCATGTGTCTGTTGGTCATTTGTATGTCTCCATGGAGAAGTGTCTGTTCATGATTTTGCCCATTTTTTGACTTGTTTTTTGGGTGTTGAGTTTGATATGTTCTTTATAGATCTTGGATACCAGCCTTTTATCTGTAATGTCATTTGTAAATATCTTCTCCCATTCCGCGGGTTGCCTGTTAGTTTTGTTGACTGTTTCCTTTGCCGTGCAGAAGTTTTTTTCTTGATGAAGTACCAAAAGTTCATTTCTGCTTTTGTTTCCCTTGCCTTTGGAGATGTGCCATGAAAAAAGTTGCTGTGGCTGAGGTTGAGAACAGCCTATGTTCTCCTCTAGGATTTTGTTGGATTCCTGACTCACATTGAGGTCTTTCATCCATTTTGAGTTTATTTTTGTGTATGGTGTAAGGGAATGGTCCAGTTTCATTCTTCTGCATGTGGCTGTCCAATTTTCCCAACACCATTTGTTGAAGAGACTCTTTTTTCCATTGGATATTCTTTCCTGCTTTGTTGAAGATTAGTTGACCATACAGTTGAGGGTCCATTTCTGGGCTCTCTATTCTGTTCCATTGATCTATGTGTCTGTTTTTGTGCCAGTACCATACTGTCTTGATGATCAGGGCTTTGTAACATAGCTTGAAGTCAGCCATTGTGATGCCCCCAGCTTTTTTTTTTTTTTTTTTCAACACTTCCTTGACTATTTGGAGTGTTTTCTGGTTCCATACAAGTTTTAAGATTCTTTGTTCCAGCTCTGTGAAAAATGTTGATGGTATTTTGATAGGGATTGCATTGAAAGTGTAGATTGCTCTGGGCAGCATAGACATTTTATCAATGTTTATTCTTCCAATCCATGACCATGAAATGTTTTTCCATCTCTTTGTGTCTTCCTCAATTTCTTTCATACGTGTTCTGTAGTTTTCAGAGTTCAGATCCTTTACCTCTTTTTTTTGGTTTATTCCTAGGTATCTTATGGTTTTTGGTGCTATTGTAAATGGGATCAATTCCTTAATTTCTCTTTCTTCAGTCACGTTTTTAGTGTATAGAAAAGTGCATTTCTGTGCATTGATTTTGTATCCTGCCACACTACTGAATTGCTGTATGAGTTCTAGTAACTTTGGGGTGGAGTCTTTTGGGTTTTCCACATAAAGTATCATGTCATCTGTGAAGAGTGAGAGTTTGAATTTTTGCCAATTTGAATACCTTTTATTTCTTTTTGTTGTCTGATTGCTGTTGCTAGGACTTCTAGTACTATGTTGAACAATATTGGTGAGAGTGGGCATCCCTGTTGTGTTCCTGATCTTAAGAGAAAAGCTCTCAGCCTTTCCCCATTGAGAATGATATTCACTGTGGGCTTTCATAGATGGTTTTTATGAAATTGAGGAGTGTTCCCTCTATCCCTACACTGTGAAGAGTTTTAATCAGGAAAGGATGCTGTATTTTGTCAAATGCTTTTTCTGCATCAATTGAGAGGATCATATGGTTCTTGTCTTTTATTTTGTTAATGTGATCTATCACATTGATTGATTTGCGGATGTTGAACTACCCTTGCAGCACAAGAATAAATCCCACTGGATCGTAGTGAATTATCCTTTTAATGCACTGTTGGATCCTACTGGCTATTATCTTGGTGAGAATTTTTGCATCCATGTCATCAGGAATATTGGTCTGTAATTATCCTTTCTGATGGGGTCTTTGTCTGGTTTTGGGATAAAAGTAATGCTGGCCTCATAGAACAAATTTGGAAGTTTTTCTTCCATTTCTATCTTTTGAAATAGCTTTAGTATAATAGGTAGATTTTTTCTTTAAATGTTTGGTAGATTTCCCCTGGGAAGCCATCCGGCCCTGGACTCTTGTTTATTGGGAGATATTTGATTACTGCTTCAATTTCCTTGCTGGTTATGCACCGGTTCAGATTTTCTATTTCCTCCTGTTTCAGTTTTGGTAGTTTATAAGTTTCCAGGAATACATGCATTTCTTCCAGACTGCCTAATTTTTTGAGATATATTTGTTCATAATATGTTCTTATAGTTGTTTATATTTCTTCAGTGTTGGTCGTGATTTCTCCCCCTTCATTCATGATTTTCTTAATTTGGGTCCTTTCTCTTTCTTTTTGGATAAGTCTGGCCAGAGGTTTATTGATCTTATTAATTCTTTCACCGAACCAGCTTCTAGTTTCATTGATCTGTTCTACTGTTCTTCTGGTTTCTATTTCATTGATTTCTGCTTTAATATTTATTAATTCTCTTCTCCTGCATGGTTTAGGCTTTATTTGCTGTTCTTTCTCTAGGTCTTTTAGGTATAAGGTTAGCTTGTGTATTGGTGATTTTTCTAATTTTTTGAGAGAGGCTTGTTTTGCAATATTCTTCCCTCTTAGGACCGCCTTTGCTGTATCGCAGAGGTTTTGAACCAATGTGTTTTCATTTGCATTTGTTTCCATGACTTTTAAAATTCTTCTTTAATTTCCTGGTTGACCCATTCATTATTTAGTAGGATGCTCTTTAAGCTCCAAGTGTTCAAGTTCCTTCCAAATATCCTCTTGTGATTGAGTTCAAGTTTCAAAGCATTGTGGTCTGGAAATATGCAGGGAATAATCTCAATCTGTTGGTACAGATTGAGACCTGTTTTGCGACCCAGTATGTGATCTATTCTGGAGAAAGTTCCATGTGCCCTTGAGAAGAATGTGTATTCTGTTGCTTTAGGATGGAATGCTCTGAATGTATTTGTGAATCTATCTGGTCCAGTGTGTCATTCAAAGCCCTGTTTCCTTGTTGATCTTCTGCTTAGATGATCTGTCCATTGCCATGAGTAGGGTGTTAAAGTCCCCTACTATTATTGTATTATTATCAATGTGTTTCTTTAATTTTGTTATTAATTGGTTTATATAATTGGCTGCTCCCAAGTTAGGGGCATAAATATTTACAATTGTTGGGTCTTCTTGTTGGATAGAGCCTTTGAGTATGATATAATGTCCTTCCTCATCTCTTATTAGTCTTTGGTTTAAAATCTAATTTGTCTGATACAACAATTGCCACCCCAGCTTTCTTTTGATGTCCATTAGCATGATAAGTGGTTTTCCACCCCTTCACATTCAATCTGGAGGTATCTTTGGGTCTAAAATGAGTGTCTTGCAGACAGCATATTAATGGGTTTTGCTTTTTTTTTTTTTAAATCCCATCTGATACCCTGTGTCTTTTGATTAGGGCATTTAACTCATTTACATTCAGTGTAACTATTAAAAGGTATGAGTTTAGTGCCATCGTATTACCTGTAAAGTCCCTGTTTCTGTAGATTGTCTCTGTTTCTTACTGGTATATGTTACTCTTGGGATCTCTCTTTGCTTACAGGATGCCCCTTAATATTTCTTGCAGGGCTGCCTTAGTAGTCACATATTCTTTCAGTTTCTATCTGTCCTGGAAGCTCTTTATCTCTCCTTTCATTCTGAATGACAGCCTTACTAGATAAAGAATCCTTGGCTGCATGTTCTTCTCATTAATACCCTGAATATATTATGCCAGCCCTTTCTGGCTCGCCAGGTTTTTGTGGATAAGTCTGATGTTAATCTGATGTTCCTCCCTCTGTACATAAGGAATCTCCTGTCTTGAGCTGCTCTCAGGAAGTCTCTTTTCCTCTAAAATGTTCAAGCTTCACTACTGTATGTTGGGGCATTGATCTATTTTTATTGATTTTGGGAGGGGTCCTCTCTGCCTCTTGGACATGAATGCTTGTTTCCTTCCCCAGATTAGGGAAGTTCTCAGCTATGATTTGCTCAAATATACTTTCTGCCCCCATTCTCCCCCTCAGGTACCCCAATAATTTGGCATTTGTTTGTTTCAAAGCATCATTAAATTCTTGAAGCCCTTCTTCATGGGCTCTGAGTTGTCTTTCTCTCTTTTCCTCTACTTCCTTTCCATCAGCCTGTCTTCACTTACACTCTCTTCTGACTCATTCACCCTAGCTGTTAGAACATCCAATTTAGATTGCATCTCAGTTACAACATTTTTAAGTTTGGCCTGATTAGATCACACTTCTTCCCTTAGAGATTCTCTACTGTCTTTTATGCTTTTTCCAAGCCTAGATATTAACTTTATAATTGCTATCCTGAATTCC
The DNA here is from genome assembly GCF_002201575.2 of Neomonachus schauinslandi. NCBI lineage: Eukaryota > Metazoa > Chordata > Mammalia > Carnivora > Phocidae > Neomonachus > Neomonachus schauinslandi. The sequence goes on along the minus strand of NC_058407.1, from coordinate 80,481,246 downwards.
ATCTCTAACATCTTACTTATATCCATATTGATTAGCTCCATGGCAGAGAACATTACCTCTGTTTTTTTCTTTTGTGGTGAATTCCTCCTTCTAGTCATTTTGCCAAGAGAAGAATGGGTAAACAAGTGAGCAGAGTCCAAAATATCAAACCTGACCCAAGCAAAATACTCCCTAAACAAATCCAAAGTGGTTAAAAACCAAAACAGAAAAGCAAATAAAAAGCAAAACAGAACAAACAAGAAAAAGAGTAAAAAAACCCAAAAACAAAGTGTGTGTGTGTGGGGGGGGGTAGAGACTATAAATCTCACAGGATGGACAAAGCAGGGTGATCCACTTGTTCCTGAGTGATTTTGGGTCTGTGTATTAGAAGACACCACCTCCCAAAATTACAAAGAAAGCAAAACTTATATATATACAAAAATAAAGTTGAATAGAATGAAAAAGGACCAAAAAGAAGCATATATCTATTAAATGTAGATGTAAAAAATAAAGTTAAAAAGCAACTTAAAAACATAAGTTGGTAAAATAAGAAATTAATTGAAATGGGAAATAGGTAAAAAAAAAAAAAAAAAGGAACATTTTTAGACTGAAAGATAACCGAATCATGAGAAAACCCTCAAGCTCAGTATACTATTTCCCCTGGTGCTGGAGTTTTATAGTCTTGTGGGATCTGCAACCTAGTTTGCACCTATTCTTCCAGATCGTCTTCTAGGGAGGGGCCTGCTGTGATGTTTTTCAGGTCTCTTTGCCTGGACAGAGTTGCACTGCCCCTTGCCTGGGGCTGGGCTCAGTGTAAGCTGGTCCTCTGTGTGGCTTTTATTCCCAGGAGGCTTTTTGTGCCTCTTTGGCTCTGGGCCATGCCCTGATCTCTGAATATCTTCTGATATTTCCCCGCAGATTCACATCTCTGCACCTTCTACCTTGCAAAAAGCAGTCGCTTTTCTACTTGTAGAGTTCTGGATATATTTTCTTATATCTCAGGCTGAATTTATGGTTGTTCAGAATGGTTTGATAGATATCTAGCTAAATTCAAGGGACCAGATGAAACAAGGTCCCCTACTCTTCTGCCATCTTGCATCTCTCCCCTGAGGTACAATACTCTTTACACAGGTTCTTTCATCACAGCTCTGGAAGATAGGAATTTCCCCATGTTCTCAAATGAGGAAGTGGAAGTTCAGAAAGATGAATACCTCTTCCAAGGTTATACCACCAATAAATGGCAGAGCCAGAATATGGTCTCACATTTATTACCAAGACTCCTTCACTGTACTCCCTGTTCCTCTACTGCAGTTCATGTCCAAAATCTTCCTAACTCCTTCCATGGTAACTGCCTGACATCTTACCTACTCCTGAACCAGCTTTGCCCTGATCTTTCTCTCTGCTTTGGTCTCAAATGACTGTCTCCTGGCTTCCTGACCCTGTGTCAATTCTCTCTTTGGTCTTACCCTCTGTTGGAAAAACACCAGAATTTTGCATGAGAAATTGAAGTACTCCCCATGAGATAGATATAGGGTAAAATAGGATGATGAAAACTGAGTTTTATTTTCTGAGCTTTCATTTTGATTAAGAAAAAATTAAAAGTGGCAAAATATCATATTCAGCGATTAAAAACAACCCAGGAAAACATTACATGCACATAATTTTTTAAAAGCTGAAAAACACAAAGAATTGGCTTTATGTATTCTAGTCCTCTGTCTCCACATATGGAGAACATTTGCACAGTAGGGGATTTTATTAATTTGGTAACATAAATAAAAAGTCTTATGTGAATCCAGACTGTATATATAAAGAGAATTTTCATCCCCTCTCAGGCCATGGGTGGGAATTCCCATATTGAGTAATATGCAGCCTAAAATTACAATTTAAAACATGATACGTTTCACTAGCTAAGATTCAAAGACTTTGTATATATAGGAATACAATTTCACATTTGCACCTACATAAATATAGTACAGATTCCTATTGTAAAGCATCTTCCTAGTCTAAAAATGTACTAGGTTGGTTCATTTCCTTCAAAAGATTCACATATAAGTAACACAGCTGCAAACATTGTTGCTATTATTTTACCTTGAAGTCAGGGTCACATTAAGGTCCTCTTGGAGGTGTTCACAGAAAGGGTAAAGAATCATTTTGGGGAAGTTCAAGTTTCAGATACTTTGTCCAAATACCTTCATGAGTCTTTCCAATCACAACTCTATTGGGAAGCAACACTAAGATCTTAGATCTGCATATGTGATGCTGAGTATCAAACTATGGTTTCAATCTTTAGACATTCCTATCAGTTTTTGCAATGGTTCATAAATACCTGCATAAGTTACTTCACACATAGGGTACATGTATTTTAGGCTTAGTCTATCCATGAATTTTTTTTTTCTATCCATGTTCTTTAGAGGAATATAATGCTTATTATTCTAAGACAAAGCATCTCAGACTTGTTTAGGGGGCAGAGATCCAGATTACAATCTTATTTGCAGGACACCATGTTCTTTGAAAAATATTTTTAAAAATACAAATAAATATATATTTTTTATTTCATCTATATGTTATTTTTAAATATTTTACTAGCAAAAAGAAACCCATCTTATATTATTTGTATAGCATATAAACTTACAACCACCAGCTTATATGTCTCAAAACAAAATAAAACACCAAACTGTTGAACCAAGAACAAATTATTGGTTTTGAGTTTATTTATTGATATGAATTTACAACTTCATTTTCTTCTGTCACCTACTGGCAACCTTTAGCAGAAAAAGTGGTGTCTGGAGCCAAAGACATGTAAAGAATTATTGGAGAACAATTTGAATTGAGAAAATGCTATCCATTAACTTTTTTTTCTCTGCCAGCAGGGTAAAGGCAATCATTATTCAATATTACAATCAAATAAATGCTTTTTTTCTCTACAATTTATGAAATACTAATACCCCATAGAAACACTGTGTGAGAAGCACTGGATTAAAAGAGTATGCAAGAGAGTTATTAGAAGTATGAACATGAGCGCTACCAATAGCTTCAGGCACAAGTATAAGTCTAAATGGAGCCCAGCCAAGCTCAAAGTGGAAGCCCACAAGGCAAGGGGGGAGCCTCCTTCTCTTCCTCTTTGGTTACTGCACACCATAACAAATCTGATCAGTGTTAGCTTTACTCATTATTGATAATGGTGATAGGTGGCAATGAGAAGTACAGTTCACCAAATGTGAATTAGTTATTCTTGAAAAATCCTGTGATACTATTTACATACATGAAGCTGCTTTCCTTATTCTGAAAATTTGAGGTATAAGCAAACTGAAGTTGGGAAATTAAATTTAAGGTGGTTGGCAGTTTTATTCCTCATGTGCAAATGAGAGAACAGAAGAAATTAGGAGGTTTCTAAAAATATTAAGGACCCTGAGCTTTGAGTTATATCTTTTGCAAGAGGACACTTTTAACCTTCACTAGCAACAGAAAATAAGCCACTCGGGTGGATAATACTGTGTCTAAAAATTTACCGTGTCATTTATTTGAGACCCTGTGTGTTAGAAAGAGGTGAGAAACCAGACATCTGAGATGGAATGAGAAAATTCATGCAGTGTTAGGAAATGGAACTCTCTAAAAGATCTTTGGCTACATGTAGATTAGTCTGCAGTAGAAGAAAGACAAGCTGGACATTTTTATGAAATGCTTGAAACATCATCTAGCTTAGTTTTGTTCTATTAGTCTTAGTTTTGTTGTTCTTCGTTCACATTTGTTTCTCCCTTAGTTCTTTGAGTAAATCCTCTTACAATTCAGAGTCTGCCATAATCAATAGTGACTACTACTCCTATTGCTCTTATCAGCTATTATTTATCATGTTTCCTATTTGTGTTAAGTACTCTCTGTATATTATCTCATTTCACCCTTTTAAGGATGCATTATTATCTGCCTTTCACAGATTAGCAAATTGATGCCTATAGCAGTTAGGTAATTCCCTAGAGTAACAGCTATGAAGTAGCAGAACCAGGGCCAGAGTTTGGGTCTCTCTCACTTCAGGGATTACTTTCTTCACCATTACACCACACCATTCCCTGAAAAATATTGAGCACCACTGTTTAGTAATTGGACAGATACACTACAATAATATAAACAGGTGTCAGACATATTCCTTGCTCTTCTGGAATTTACTCTTTTTGATGGGACAGTAGTATCTGAATATGAAAAAAATATAATACATGACAGATTGCAATAAGCATCAAAAGAATAGTTTTGTTAAGAGCTATAAGAACTCAGCAAACAATTACTTTTGTTGTTGTAGTTAGGCAAGACTTCACAGAAGGGGTGAGATAAGGTGGACCTCTAAGGATAGATAGGATTTCAAAAGACAGAGAATAGGATGGAAGGCATTTATTCTTATATTTTTATTTTTTTAAAAAAATGTTATTTATTTATTTGAAATAGAGAAAGCATGAGTGGGGGAAGAGTCAGAGGGAGGGAGAGAGAGAGAAGCAGATTCCCCGTTGAGCAGGGAGCCCCATCTGGTGCTTGATCCCAGGACCCTGAGATCATGACCTGACCCGAAGGCAGACACTTAACCAACTGAGCCACTCAGGTGCCTCTTTTTTGTTTTTTTGTGTTTTTTTTTCTAAGTTAATTTTATCAATGCCTTTAAAGAACCATCTATCGGTTTTTAATCTTTATTAAATGATTATTTGTATATTTTCTCCTTATTATACATTTTTTTTACTTTCTTTGGGTTCAGTTTGTTGCTGTTCAAACTGGGTTTGACAAACTGATGTTGGGTTCATCTTGAGATGGATGCTTAAATAATTTTTTACTTTCTTTGGGTTCAGTTTGTTGCTGTTCAAACTGGGTTTGACAAACTGATGGTGGGTTCATCTTGAGATGGATGCTTAAATAATTGTTTTGAAGCCCATTTTTCTTTTCTTTTTTTTTAAATTTTATTTTATGTTAATCTCCATACATTACATCATTAGTTTTTGATGTAGTGTTCCATGATTCATTGTTTGCGTATAACACCCAGTGCTCCATTCAATGCCTCTTTAATACCCATCATCAGGCTAACCCATCCCCCCACGCCCCTCCCCTCTAGAACCCTCAGTTTGTTTCTCAGAGTCCATAGTCTCTCATGGTTCGTCTACCCCTCCAATTTCCCCCCTTCATTTTTCCCTTCCTACTATCATCATATTCTTCTTCTTTCTTCTTTCTCCTTTCTTCTTTTTTCTTCTCCTTCTTCTTCTTCTTCTTCTTTCTTCTTCTTTTTACATATAATGTGTTATTTGTTTCAGAGGTACAGGTCTGTGATTCATCAGTCTTACACAATTCACAGCGCTCACCATAGCACATACCCTCCCCATTGTCTAACACCCAGCCACCCCAACCATCCCACACCCAACCACTCCAGCAACCCTCAGTTTGTTTCCTGAGATTAAGAATTCCTCTTATCAGTGAGATCATATGATACATGTCTTTCTCTGATTGACTAATTTCGCTTAGCATAAAATACCCTCTAGTTCCATCCACATTGTTGCAAATGGCAAGATTTCGTTTTTTGTTTTTGTTTTTGTTTTTTGATGGCTGCATAATATTCCATTGTATTTATATACCACATCTTCTTTATCCATTCATCTGTTGATGGACATCTTGACTCTTGCCATAGGTTGGCTATTGTGGACATTGCTGCTATGAACATTGGGGTGCACATACCCCTTCAGATCCCTACATGTGTATCTTTGGGGTAAATACCCAGTAGTGCAATGGCTGGGTCATACGGTAGCTCTATTTTCAACTTTTTGAGGAACCTCCATACTGTTCCAGAGTGGCTGCACCAGCTTTCATTCCCACTAACAGTGTAGGAGGGTTCCCCTTTCTCTGCACCCTCACCAACATCTGGCATTTCCTGACTTGTTAATTTTAGCCATTCTGACTGGTGTGAGGTGGTATCTCATTGAGGTTTTGATTTGTATTTCCCTGATGCCGAGTGATGTTGAGCACTTTTTCATGTGTCTGTTGGCCATTTGGATGTCTTCTTTGGAAAAACGTCTGTTCCTGTCTTCTGCCCATTTCTTGATTGGATTCTTTGTTCTTTAGGTGTTGAGTTTGATAAGTTCTTTATAGATTTTGGATACTAGCCCTTTATCTGGTATGTCATTTGCAAATATCTTCTCCCATTCTGTCGGTTGTCTTTTGGTTTTGTTGACTGTTTCCTTTGCCGTGCAAAAGCTTTTTATCTTGATGAAGTCCCAATAGTTCATTTTCGCCCTTGCTTCCCTTGCCTTTGGCAATGTTTCTAGGAAGAAGTTCCTGCAGCTGAGGTTGAAGAGGTTGCTGCCTGTGTTCTCCTTTAGGATTTTGATGGACTCCTGTCTCACATTGAGGTCTTTCAACCATTTGGAGTCTATTTTTGTGTGTGGTGTAAGGAAATGGTCCAGTTTCATTCTTCTGCATGTGGCTGTCCAATTTTCCCAACACCATTTGTTGAAGAGACTGTCTTTTTTCCATTGGACATTCTTTCCTGCTTTGTCAAAGATTAGTTGACCATAGAGTTGAGGGTCCATTTCTGGGCTCTCTATTCTGTTCCATTGATCTATGTGTCTGTTTTTGTGCCAGTACCATACTGTCTTGATGATGACAGCTTTGTAATAGAGCTGGAAGTCTGGAATTGTGATGCCGCCAGCTTTGCTGTTCTTTTTCAACATTCCTCTGGCTACTCGGGGTCCTTTCCGGTTCCATACAAGTCTTAGGATTATTTGTTCCATTTCTTTGAAAAAAGTTGATGGTATTTTGATAGGGATTGCATTGAATGTGTAGCTTGCTCTAGGTAGTGTTGACATCTTCACAATATTTGTTCTTCCAAACCATGAGCATGGAACGTTTTTCCATTTCTTTGTGTCTTCCTCAATTTTTTTCGTTAGTATTTTACAGTTTTCTGAGTACAGATTCTTTGCCTCTTTGGTTACATTTATTCCTAGGTATCTTATGGTTTTGGGTGCAATTGTAAATGGGATTGACTCCTTAATTTCTCTTTCTTTTGTCTTGTTGTTGGTGTATAGAAATGCAACTGATTTCTGTGCATTGATTTTATATCCTGCCACTTTACTGAATTCCTGTATGAGTTCTAGCACTTTTGGGGTGGTGTCTTTTGGGTTTTCCACATAAAGTATCATTTCATCTGCAAAGAGTGAGAGTTTGACTTCTTCTTTGCTGATTTGGAGGCCTTTTATTTCTTTTTGTTGTCTAATTGCTGTGGCTAGGACTTCTAGTACTATGCTGAATAGCAGTGGTGATAGTGGACATCCCTGCTCTGTTCCTGACCTTAGGGGAAAAGCTCTGTTTTTCCCCATTGAGAATGATATTCACTGTGGGTTTTTCATAGATGGCTTTTATGATATTGAGGTATGTACCCTCTATCCCTAAACTCTGAAGAGTTTTAATCAAGAAAGGGTGCTGTACTTTGTGAAAATGCTTTTTCTGCATATGTTAAGAGGATCATATGGTTCTTGTTCTTTCTTTTATTAATGTATTGTATCACATTGATTGCTTTGTGGATATTGAACCAACTTTGCAGCCCAGGAATAAATCCCACTTGGTCATGGTGAATAATCCTTTTAATGTACTGTTGGATCCTATTGGCTAGTATTTTGGTGTGAATTTTTGTATCCATGTTCATCAGGGATATTGGTCTGTAAGTCTCATTTTTGATGGGGTCTTTGTCTGATTTTGGGATCAAGGTAATGCTGGCCTCATAGAATGAGTTTGGAAGTTTTCCTTCCATTTCTATTTTTTTGGAAAAATTTCAGAAGAATAGGTATTAATTCTTCTTTAAATGTTTGGTAGAATTCCCCTGGGAAGCCATCTTGCCCTGGGCTCTTATTTGGTGGGAGATTTTTGATTACTGCTTCAATTTCCTTAGTGGTTATGGGTCTGTTCAGGTTTTCTATTTCTTCATGGTTAAGTTTTGGTCGTTTATACATCTCTATGAATGCATCCGTTTCTTCCAGATTATCTAATTTGCTGGCATATAGTTTCTCATAATATGTTCTTATAATTGTTTGTATTTCTTTGGTGTTGGTTGTGATCTCTCCTCTTTCATTCATGATTTTGTTGATTTGGGTCATTTCTCTTTTCTTTTTGATAAGTCTGGCCAGGGGTTTATTAATCTTATTAATTCTTTCAAAGAACAAGCTCCTTGTTTCGTTGATCTGTCTTACTGTTCTTTTGGTTTCTATTTCATTGATTTCTACTCTGATCTTTATTATTTTTCTTCTCCTGCTGGGTTTAGGCTTTATTTGCTGTTCTTTGTCCAGCTCCTTTAGGTGTAGGGTTAGGTTGTGTATTTGAGACCTTTCTTGTTTCTTGAGAAAGGCTTCTGTTGCTATATACTTTCCTCTTAGGACTGCCTTTGCTGCATCCCAAAGATTTTGAACAGTTGTGTTTTCATTTTCATTTCTTCCCATGAATTTTTTAAATTATTCTTTAATTTCGTGGTTGACCCATTCATCCTTTAGTAGGATGCTCTTTAGCCTCCAGTATTTGAGTTCTTTCTTATTTTCCTCTTGTGATTGAGTTCTAGTTTCAAAGCATTGTGGTCTGAAAATATGCAGGGAATGATCCCAATCTTTTGGTACTGGTTGAGACCTGATCTGTGACCTAGAATGTGATCTATTCTGGAGAATATTCCATGGGCACTAGAGAAGAATGTGTATTCTGTTGCTTTGGGATGGAATGTTCTGAATATATCTGTGAAGTCCATTTGATCCAGTGTGTCATTTAAAGTCTTTATTTCCTTGTTGATCTTTTGCTTAGATGATCTGTCCATTTCAGTGAGGGGGGTATTAAAGTCCCCTACTATTATTGTAATGTTGTTGATGTGTTTCTTTGATTTTGTTATTAATTGGTTTATATAATTGGCTGCTACCATGTTAGGGGCATAGATATTTACAATTGTTAGATCTTCTTGTTGGATAGACCCTTTAAGTAGGATATAGTGGACTTCCTCATCTCTTATTATAGACTTTGGTTTAAAATCTAATTTGTCTGGTACAAGGATTGCCACCCCAGCTTTCTTTTGATGTTCATTAGCATGGTAAATGGTTTTCCACCCCCTCACTTTCAATCTGGGGGTGTCTTTGGGTCTAAAATGAGTCTCTTGCAGACAGCATATCGATGGGTCTTGTTCTTTTATCCAATCTGATACCCTGTGTCTTTTAATTGGGGCATTTAGCCCATTTACATTCAGGGTAACTATTGAAAGATATGAATTTAGTGCTATTGTATTGCCTGTAAGGTGACTGTTACTGTATATTGTCTCTGTTCCTTTCTAGTCGATGTTACTTTTAGGCTCCCTCTTTGCTTAGAGGACCCCTTTCAATATTTCTTGTAGGGCTGGTTTCGTGTTTGCAAATTCCTTTAGTTTTTGTTTGTCCTGGAAGCTTTTTATCTCTCCTTCAATTTTCAATGATGGCCTAGCTGGATATAGTATTCTTAGCTGCATATTTTTCTCATTTAGTGCTCTGAATATATCATGCCAGTCCTTTCTGGCCTGCCAGGTCTCTGTGGATAGGTCTGTTGCCAATCTAATATTTCTACCATTGTAGGTTACAGACCTCTTGTCCTGAGTTGATTTCAGGATTTTCTCTGTCTCTGAGACTTGTAAGTTTTACTATTAGATGTTGGGGTGTTGACCTATTTTTATTGATTTTGAGAGGGGTTCTATGTGCCTCCTGGATTTTGATGCCTGTTTCCTTCCCCAAATTAAGGAAGTTCTCTGCTGTAATTTGCTCCAATATACCTTCTGCCCCTCTCTCTTTCTTCTTCTTCTGGGATCCCAATTATTGTAATATTGTTTCGTCTTATGGTATCACTTATCTCTCAAATTCTGCCCTCGTGATCCAGTAGTTGTTTATCTCTCTCTTCCTCAGCTTCTTTATTCTCCATCATTTGGTCTTCTATATCACTAATTTTCTCTTCTGCCTCATTTATCCTAGCAGTTAGAGCCTCCATTTTTTTATTGCATCTCATTAATAGCCTTTTTGATTTCAACTTGGTTAGATTTTAGTTCTTTTATTTCTCCAGAAAGGGTTTCTCTAGTATCTCCCATGCTTTTTTCAAGCCCAGCTAGTATCTTTATAATCATCATTCTGAACTCTAATTCCAACATCTTACTAATGTCCATATTGATTAAGTCCCTGGTAGTTGGTACTGCCTCTTGTTCTTTTTTTTGAGGTGAGTTTTTCCATCTTGTCATTTTGTCCAGAGGAGAATAGATGAATGAGAGAACAAAATGCTAACAGGGTAACAATGACCCCAGAAAAATATACACTAAACAAATCAGAAGAGACCTTCCAGGAAGTGGTCCCTTTTCTGTTCAGAGAGTTGCTGCTATTCTTTTCTTCAATTGCCTATTGAGTTCGTAGGTGTTCAGAATGGTTTGACACCTATCTAGCTGAATTCCTGGCACCAGATGAAATTTAGATCTCCTACTCCTCTGCCATCTTGCTCCTCTCCTATTTTTATTTTCTAATATAGGCAGTTGAGGCTATATATTTCCCACCAAGTATGGCTTAAGGCTTTATTTCATTAATTTATTATGTAGTATTTTTTAAAAGAGTTTATTATTTATTTATTTATTTATTTATTTATTTATTTATTTATTTATTTGACAGAGAGAGAGGGAGAGAGCATACACAAGCAGAGGGAGCAGCAGGCAGAGGGAGAGGGAGAAGTAGGCTCCCTGCTGAGCAGAGAGCCTGATGTGGGGCTCGATTCCAGGACCCTGGGATCATGACTTGAGCCGAAGGCAGATCCTTAACTGTCTGAAACACTCAGGAGCCCCTAGTAATGAGTGTTTTCATTATCATTTATTTCAATGTATTTTAAAAATTTAAAATAATAAAATTTAAGACTTAGGGTTTTTTAAAAAAAATAGCTATTGCTTTATTTCCAAACATATGACAATTTTCTAGTTATTCTTTTGTTAGTGATTTTTAACCAAATTTCTTTGTGGTTAGAGAATAAATTCTGAATATTTTAAGTCCCAAATTTATTAAATTTACCTCATGGCCAGCATATGGTCTATTTTTGTAAAATTTTCATGTATTTTAAAAGGAGTCTGCACTGATTTTTTTGAGTGTAGTCCTTTATAGATCTCAGTTTAATTGTAATAATTGTTATTCAAATCATTTATATCCTTACTGATTTTTCCTAGATATTGTCAAAATTACAGAGAGTAATATCAAAATTTATCATTTTGATTGTAGGTTTTGCCTGTATTTTACACTTCCATCAACAGTGCATGAGGGTTCCTTTTTCTCTACACCCTCATCAACACTTGTTATCTCATCTTTTTCATAAAAGCCATCCTAACAGGTGTGAAGTGATAGCTCACTGTGGTTTTAATTGCATTTGTCTGATGATTAGTGATGTGGAGCACCTTTTCACGTACCTGTTGGGTTGGGAAAATATCTATTCAGGTTCTTTGCTCATTTTTAATTGGATTATTTGGGGGTTCTTTGCTATGGCATTGTATAAATTCCTTCTATGTGTTATTTCTATGTGTGTTTAGGCACCTGTCTTGTTTCCTCATATTTTTGAATATTCTTGATTGAGTACCGAACACAGTTTATGAAAAAATTGTGATATATAACTTAGGTCTAAAGTGACATTATATGCCTTCAGAGTATATATATTAGGTGGCTAGAGACACTAGGAAGTTCATATTAACTTAATTAATTCAATCAGGGATAAAAACAATTTAAAGCTGGGTTTCAGTTTCTGTGAAGGCCAGTCCATTTTTGAGTTATCCTGACTCCTAGGGTATGACTTTTAGTGTTCTAACCCAAAGTCTGGAGGGAGACGTTACCAGGACTTCTTTCTTTGTTGGACCTTGAACTCCAACTTTTGTCCTCCAAATTTTCAAATCTATAAAACCTCTGTTCATCCTGTCAACCAACTCTTCTTTTTTTTTTTTTACTTTCTAGACAAAGACTTTATTTTTTTTTAAAATTTTATTATGTTATGTTAGTTACCATACAATACATCATTAGTTTTTGATGTAGTGATCCACCCTTCATTGTTTTCGTATAACACCCAGTGCTCCATGCACTATGTGCCCTCCTTAATACCCATCACCGGGCTAACCAATCCCCCCTCCCCCCTCCCCTCTAAAACCCTGTTTGTTTCTCAGGTCCATTGTCTCTCATGGTTCATCTCTCCCTCCGATTCCCCCCGCCCATTTTTCCCTTCCTTCTCTTAATGTCCTCCATGTTATTCCTTATGTTCCACAAATAAATGAAACCATATGATAATTGACTTTCTCTGCTTGACTTATTTCACTTAGCATCATCTCCTCCAGCCCCATCCATGTTGATGTAAAAGTTGGGTATTCATCTTTTCTGATGGCTGAGTAATATTCCATTGTATATATGGACCACATCTTCTTTATCCATTCATCTGTTGAAGGGTGTTTCCTTCCTTCGGCTCTTTCCACAGTTTGGCTATTGCGGACATTGCTGCTATGAATATTGGGGTGCATATGGCCCTTCTTTTCACTACATCTGTGTCTTTGGGGTAAATACCCAGTAGTGCAATTGCTGGATCATAGGGTAGCTCTATTTTTAAATTTTTGAGGAACCTCCACAGTGTTTTCCAAAGTGGCTGTACTAACTTGCATTCCCACCAACAGTGTAAGAGGGTTCCACTTTCTCCACAACCTCTCCAACATTTGTTGTTTCTTTCCCTGTCCATTTTTGCCATTCTAACTGGTGTAAGGTGGTATCTCAGTGTGGTTTTGATTTGGATTTCCCTGATGGCTAATGATGATGAACATTTTTTCATGTGTCTGTTAGCCATTTGTATGTCTTCTTCAGAGAAGTGTCTGTTCCTCTCTTCTGCCCACTTTTTGACTTGATTATTTGTTTTTTGGGTGTTGAGTTTGAGAAGTTCTTTATAGATTTTGGATACCAGCCCTTTATCTGTAGTGTCATTTGCAAATATCTTCTCCCATTCTGTGGGTTGCCTCTGTTTTGTTGACTGTTTCCATTGCTGTGCAGAAGCTTTTTATCTTGATGAAGTCCCAAAAGTTCATTTTTGCTTTTGTTTCACTAGCTTTGGAGATGTATCTTGAAAGAAGTTGCTGTGGCCGATGTCAAAGAGGTTACTGCCTATGTTCTCCTCTAGGATTTTGATGGATTCCTGTCTCACATTGAGGTATTTCATCCACTTTGAGTTTATCTTTATGAATGGTGTTAGAGAATGGTCGAGTTTCATTCTTCTGCATGTGGCTGTCCAATTTTCCCAGCACCATTTATTGAAGAGACTGTCTTTTTTCCATTGCATGTTTTTTCCTGCTTTGTCAAAGATTATTTGACCATAGAGTTGAGGGTCTATATCTGGGTTCTCTATTCTGTTCCATTGGTCTGTATGTCTGTTTTTGTGCCAGTACCATGCTGTCTTGGTGATCACTGCTTTGTAATATAGCTTGAAATCGGGCAACGTGATGCCCCCAGCTTTGTTTTTCTTTTTCAACATCTCCTTGGCAATTCTGGGTCTTTTCTGATTCCATACAAATTTTAGGATTGTTTGTTCCAGCACTTTGAAAAATGTCATTGGAATTTTGATTGGGATGGCATTGAAGGTATAGATTGCTCTGGGTAGCATAGATATTTTAACAATGTTTATTCTTCCGATCCATGAGCATGGAATATTTTTCCATCTTTTTGTGTCTTCTTCAATTTCTTTCATGAGTGTTTTGTAGTTCCTAGAGTATAGATCCTTTACCTCTTTGGTTAGGTTTATTCTGAGGTATCTTATGGTTTTTGGTGCTATTGTAAATGGAATAGTTTCTTTAATTTCTCTTTCAACAGTTGCATTGTTAGTGTATAAGAAAGCAACTGATTTCTATGCATTGATTTTGTATCCTGCCACATTTTTTTTTTTTACTGAATTGCTGTATGAGTTCTAGTAATTTGGGGGTGGAGTCTTTTGGGTTTTCCACATAAAGTATCATGTCGTCTGTGAAGAGAGAGAGTTTGACTTCTTCTTTGCCAATTTGAATACCTTTTATTTCTTTTTGTTGTCTGATTGCTGTTGCTAGGACTTCTAGTACTATGTTGAACAACAGTGGTGAGAGTGAGCACCCTTGACGTGTTCCTGATCTTAAGGGAAAGGCTCTCAGCTTTTCCCCATTGAGGATGATATTCGCTGTGGGTTTTTCATAGATGGATTTTATGAGCTTGAGGAATGTTCCCTCTATCCCTATACTCTGGAGAGTTTTAATCAGGAAAGGATGTTGCATTTTGTCAAATGCTTTTTCTGCATCAATTGAGAGGACCATATGGTTCTTCTCTCTCCTCTTATTAATGTGTTCTATCACATTGATTGATTTGCAAATGTTGAACCACCCTTGCATCCCGGGGGTAAATCCTACTCGGTCGTAGTGGATGATCCTTTTGATGTATTGTTGGATCCTATTAGTTAGGATTTTGTTGAGGATTTTGGAATCCATATTCATCAGGGATATTGGTCTGAAATTCTCCTTTTTGATGGGGTCTGTGCCTGGTTTGGGGATTAAGGTAATGCTGGCCTCATAGAATGAGTTTGGAAGTTTTCCTTCTGTTTCTATTTTTTGAAACAGCTTCAGTAGAATAGGTATTATTTCTTCTTTGAATGTTTGGTAGAATTCCCCAGGGAATCCATCAGGCCCTGGACTCTTGTTTTTTGGGAGGTTTTTGATCACTGCTTCAATCTCGTTACTGGTTATTGGCCTATTCAGGTTGTCAATTTCTTCCTGTTTCAGCCTTGGCAGCTTGTAGGTTTCCAGGAAGGCCTCCATTTCATCCAGATTGCTCAGTTTATTGGCATATAGTTTTTGATAATAATTTCTAATGATTGTTTCTATTTCCTTGGTGTTGGTCGTGATCTCCCCTTTCATTCATAATTTTATTAATTTGGGTCCTTTCTCTCTTCTTTTGGATAAGTCTGGCCAGTGGCTTATCAATCTTATTAATTCTTTCAAAGAACCAACTTCTAGTTTCATTGATCTGATCTACTATGTTTCTGGTTTTTAATTCATTGATTTCTGCTCTAATTTTAATTATTTCCCTTCTAATGCATGGCTTAGGCGTCGTTTGTTGCTTTTTCTCTAGTTCTTTAAGGTGTAGAGTTAGTTGGTGAATTCGGGATTTTTCTATTTTTTTGAGTGAGGCTTGGATGGCTATGTATTTCCCCCTTAGGACTGCCTTTGCAGTATCCCATAGGTTTTGGACCGATGTGTTTTCATTCTCATTGATTTCCATGAATTGTTTAAGTTCTTCTTTGATTTCTTGGTTGACCCAAACATTCTTGAGCAGAGTGGTCTTTAGCTTCCAAGTGTTTGAATTTCTGCCAAATTTTTTCTTGTGATTGAGTTCCAGTTTTAGAGCATTGTGGTCTGAGAATATGCAGGGAATAATCTCAATCTTTTGGTATTGGTTGAGACCTGATTTGTGACCCAGTATATGGTCTATTCTGGAGAAAGTTCCATGTGTGCTCGAGAAGAATGAGTATTCTGTTGTTTTAGGGTGGAATGTCCTGTAAATATCTATGAGGTCCATCTGGTCCAATGGATCATTCAAAGCTCTTGTTTCCTTATTGATTTTCTGCTTAGATGATCTGTCCATTGCTGAGAGTGGAGTATTGAGGTCTCCTACAATTAACGTATTGTTATCAATATGACTCTTTATTTTGGTTAACAGTTGGCTTATGTAGATGGCTGCTCCCATGTTGGGGGCATAGATATTTACAATTGTTAGATCTTCTTGTTGGATAGACCCTTTAAGAATGATATAGTGTCCTTCTGTGTCTCTTATTACAGACTTTAGTTTAAAATCTAATTTGTCTGATATAAGAATTGCTACCCCAGCTTTCTTTTGAGGTCCGCTGGCATGGAAGATAGATCTTCATCCCTTCACTTTCAGTCTGGATGTATCTTTAGGTTCAAAATGAATCTCTTGTAGACAGCATATGGATGGGTCCTGTCTTTTTATGCAATCTGCAACCCTGTGCCGTTTTATGGGAGCATTTAAGCCATTCACGTTGAGAGTGATTATTGAAAGATATGAATTAATTGTCATCATGTTGCCTGTGAAGACGTTGTTTTTATAGATTGTCCCTGTAAATTTCTGTTGTAGATCACTCTTGGGGTCTTTCTCCTTTTATAGAACCCCCCTTAATATTTCTTGCAGGGCCGGCTTGGTGGTCACATATTCTTTCAGTTTCTGCCAGTCGTGGAAGCTCTGCATCTCTCCAACCATTCTAGATGAAAGCCTTGCCAGATAAAGTATTCTTGGCTGCATGTTATTCTCATTTAGTACCCTGAATATGTCTTGCCAGGCCTTTCTGGCTTGCCAGGTCTCTGTGGATAGGTCTGACACTATTCTGATGTTCCTCCCTCTGTACGTAAGGAATCTCTTCCCCCTAACTGCCCTTAAGATGGTTTCCTTGGTTCTAAGATTTGCAAGTTTTACTATTACATGCCGGGGTGTTGGCCTGTTTTCCTTGATCTTAGGAGGGGTCCTCTCTGCCTCTAGGACTCGAATGTTTGTTTCATTCCCCAGATTAGGGAAGTTCTCAGCTAGGATTTGCTCAAATACATCTTCTAGCCCTCTCTCTCTGTCCACTCCCTCCGGGATTCCAATGATTCTGACACTGGAATGCCTCATGGTGTCACTTATTTTTCTGATTCTATTTTCATGGATTCTGAGTTGTTTTTCCCTGGCCTCCTCTTTTCCCTTTTTATCTAT
Source organism: Neomonachus schauinslandi (assembly GCF_002201575.2). Lineage (NCBI taxonomy): Eukaryota > Metazoa > Chordata > Mammalia > Carnivora > Phocidae > Neomonachus > Neomonachus schauinslandi. The sequence continues at coordinate 80,464,495 of NC_058407.1, read as the reverse complement.
TATACTGTCTTCCACATCGCTTATTCTCTCTTCTGTCTCAGTTACCCTAGCTGTTAGATTATCTAGATTGGATTGGATCTCATTGATAGCATTTTTAAGTTCTGCCAATTCCCCTTTTATTTCTGCCCTTAGAGACTCTATGTTGCCATTAATTGATTTCTCCATTCTAGCCATTGTCTTCACAATTGCTAGCCTGAATTCCATCTCTGACATCTTGGTTATGTCTGCATCCATTTGTAAATCTGCAGCATAAGTCATAATCTCTGAGTCTTTTCTCTTTTTGGGGCTCCTCCTCCTAGTCATTCTGTTGATGGGTGTTTGAGGGAATGTATAGAATCCAAATTATTTACCAGAACCCAAGCAAGATGCACCTGTTTTCTTGGGACCTTAGGGTTGCTGGCCTCTTATTTTCCCAGCCTGTCTTCTGCGGGAGGGGCCTGCCGCGCTGTTACTCAGGCAACCCTGTTTGGGCGGAGTTGCCCTGCGCCCCTGTGGCAGGGGATGGGCTCAGTGGGAATCAGTCTTTGGGGCTTTTGTTCTCTGGCGCCTTTCCCTGGCGGCTTTCCATGTCTCTTCCGCAAGTCAGAGCAGAAGAGACCATTTCCAACCCTCTGCCTCAGAGCAGAGAGACCTCAGTCTGTTCTTCAGTGAGCTCTCCGGGCCACACCGTCTCCGTTTCTGTCCATGCTGCTATAAACTGCAGCGTCCTGGGTTGTGCGCCCCTTCGCAGTGCTCCCAGTCCTGCCTCCAGGTCGGGGCATGTCTCTGCCCTTTGTGCTTCTAAAATCACCAGCTGCTTCCAGTTTGCGCGCACGTGTGTGCGACTCCACCACTTGGGGTCCTGTCCCGGGGACTGCAGTTCACGTGCGCGCAACTCTGCCGCTGGGGGTTTCCACCCCGGAGGTTGCAGTTCACCAGCGGGACCCCGGTGCACCGGGGTTCCGTCTCAGAGGCTGCAGTTCGGGTGTGCACGACCATCACTCTGGGTTTCTGTCCGGGTGGCTGCGGTTCACGTGCGCGACCCCGCCGGTCTGGTCCTCCACCCCGGGGGCTGCCCTAAAGTCCTTTCCCGACACTACCGGTCTGCGAGTCTGTGCCCATCCACGGCGCAAGAGGCTGTCACTCACCGGCGGTGTAGGATCCCCACCTCCAGGCACCCTCCCGCTGCCATTTATCCTCTGATATCTGCCTGCAGAATCACGGCTCTCCGCTTCTTACCTCAAAACCAACCGCCTGCGATATTCTGTTTGTAGAGATCCAGATCTTCTTACATCTCAGGCTGGTTTCGTGGGGGCTCAGAGTGGTCTGGTAGATATCCAGCTCAATTCCGGGGACCAGTTGAAATAGGGTCCCCTACTCCTCCGCCATCTTTCCCCCTCCTAGAACCAACTCTTCTTAAAATAACCTGATGAATTTAGGGCAAATCTGACAGTAAAGATGGGTTATCCTTTGGGTCTTTTCTTTTTCTGGATCTTGGGAATCAGGATACTTGAATGCTTTGATAGCTTTCTGGTATCTTTAGTTCTGTTACATTTTCCCAGCTTTTCTAGATGTTTTTAGCAGGAGAGTTAGTACAGATTACCTGGACAGCCATTACTAAAAACTTATCTTCATACTGTTAAAACAAAATATTTGTATATATTTTGGCTTCACTCTTTACTATATTGGTGTCTTCAGTCAATAATAATAAAAAAATACTCTAACTTTTAGTACTCCTTTTAGTATTGGGCTTAGACAAAAGAGCTAATCTTATAGCCTATAGGTTACATAACAAATTTAAGGTGAGATTCAAATTTATCTTGCTACTTGGTGATATTTCTTTGTCCTAATAATCTTGTTCTTTTATAGCTACTTCACTCTTCTCTTCCGGTTTTTACAGAGTATGTTATGCAAATTAAATGAGAAAATGCCTGTGAAAGGTCTTTGTAAATGTTTGAGGAACTATACAAGTATACAAGTATAAGGCAGCGTTACTATTCTAGACTCACAATCACTTATTTTGTAAAAACCTTATTCACATAGATTAGTGCCTCTGAGAATGTTTTGGTGGGGCATTCTCTGCAGAAGAGGTGTTCTGCATTGACAACTAACCTAAACAGATCTTCTCCTGGGAAGAAGGATCACAAAGTAAACAAAGAGAAATTGTTCATCTGCCCATGAAAAATGTATGATTAAGTGACTCATCAAAATCATATATCTTGTGTTTAATGGAAAAGGTAAAGCTAGTATATGGCAGCAGGGACTTAAACCAGGACCCTATGAATCCAAATCTCATAAAATGGAAACAGTGCAACAATAAAATATTAGAGGTGGTAGACTTATTTCCAAAGAAAAATTTTCAAAGATTTGAAAATTAAAAAAAAAAACAAACAAACACCAAAAAACAAAAAACACAACTTCTCAACTTGGAGCTACTGTGGTAGCATAATCTTTCCTACCTTCCTTCTTGCCTTCTTTCCTTCCTTCCTTCCTCCCTCCCTCCCTCCCTCCCTCCCTTCCTTCCTTCCTCAACCAAAGATCTTTGGGCACAGAAAAGGCTACACTGCTTTCATTTCCTTACTGCTCACTCTCATTAAATCCACTGTGATAGGGACACCTGGGCGGCTCTGTCAGTTAAATGTCTGCCTTAGGCTCAGGTCATGATCCTAGAGTCCTGGGATCAAGCCCTGCATTAGGCTCCCTGCTCAGCAGGGAAGCCTGCCTTTCCCTCTCCATCTGCTTTTCTCCCCCGCTCATGCTCTCTCTCTCTCTCTCAAATAAATAAATAAAATCTTTGAAAAAATTCTACTGTGATATGATTTGTTCCTTCATGAATAAATCATACCTGCTCTTAGGGGGACCTCCTAGTAGATTGATCAAATGGCTTCAATCCTGTCTCCTTTCTGGAACTTTTGACATGATTGACCACTCTTCTGTTTGAAATGTCTTTCTTTGTTTCTATCAGATACCATTCTCTCCTGTCTTCCTTCCCTCCAAATTCTTGCCCAACTTCCCTTCCTCTTCTTTTTCTCCAAGTTCAGAGGATCCTCTTGTGTCAGTCCTTGGCCTTTCCTCTGTTTGTTTTTTTCCCTTTCCTATTTCCTTCAGCCATTTCACTCACTTTTCCATACCTGCAAACATTACATCTTTAGAATTCTAAAATCACTAGCTTAAAAAAATAAAAATAAATAAAATCCCTAGCTTATACTTTCCTTTTAAGCTCTAATTCAGCAATTCCAACTGTCTGCTGCAAGTCTCAGATTTTTCCAACCCTATGCAGCTGCTCCTAATTATTAGGAACCTCTCTGATAGAAATATAGCTCAGCCCAGTCCTAGAATTAATGAGAATTCGGGCTGGCAAGAAGTGTCAGCTATCCTCCCTGTGAACAAAGAGGGTCTAGAAATAATGTAATCTTTTGACTGCCCTATGCCTGAGATTAGAGTGCTTTAAAATGAACAGAGCCCTAAACTGGTTGATAGCATAATATTTTATTCTTTCACTGAAAAAGCACAAAGCCCTACCCAGAGAACTCTTTAGCTAGCCCTTCTGCCTAGGTCTGTGATGCCCATTTTTTCTGCCAGTTCACCAAGGGGTGGAATGGGGAGTATCTTTTTCAAAATTCAACCTTGTGTCCTAGGAAGTTGGTAACTAGCAATGAGACAGAACTGATTCAGATAAATCCTTTTAGCCTAAATAAATCCTTTTCCTTGTGGCTTAATTTTGCTGTCAATTTCTCTCTTGAAATTAGAAGGTTTGGCCTTGAAAGGTTGTCCCTGGTGACAGTTAGTCTGCACTTCCTTCATGAGTCACCATGGTCCATGCTATGAGGATCACGTTTGGTATAACACGGTACCTCCCTGAATTGGATTTGAGTTTGATGCACCCTGATCTAAGATTATCTGTCCAGGGAGACTACCCTTGATGTTCAGAACTTCATAATCCCTACCACCATTGATTATGTATCATACTTTGCTTGGTCCTTCCCCCAAGTCTTTTCTCTACTTGCACAGTGTTAGGACATTTATAATTAAGCTTGTTAAGCCAGAACCTCAATGTACCATATTCTCCTGTGTTTACTCTTTCTTCTCCTAGTATCACTTTCTCTCAGACTGAATAATCTCCAAATCACTTCATCTTTGACAAATCTTTCTCAACTATCTGCCAGGTTATTTTATTCTATCTCCATGACAATTCCCATCTATTCCTCCATTACCTAACTAAAAAAAATTCAATTTTATTTCTTTTATTACTTTCATTTACCCATCCAATGCTCCAACCAAATTAATCAATGTAGTATTTTTATATGTGCCCCTTGCTTTCCCACATTCATGCCATTGTTCTGACTATTCCCACTGATAAGTAACACCCTTCCCAATACTCCTTCTGACTCTAAAAATCTATTCATTCTTCCAAAACCAGTTTTCTCAGCTATAAAATGGAATTAATATCTATTTCATAAAGGATTAAAAAATAATGTGAGTAAATGATTTTAAATGGTAATTATTATTTATATTGTTAATATTACCCATTTCTTCTGTAGAGTACCTTTTTTGATTCTCCTCAAACTGGAAATGATTTCTTTCTCTCCTGCATATCCATGGGGCTTATTTTTCATTCCTTCCTCCGCATCATTACTTTCCACATTACATTACAGTTATTTTGCACATGCCTTATTCAATCATAAGAGATTCTAAGATCCTTGAGGTCAGGGACCATTTCTTGGGAATATCTGTTCCTTCCCCAGGGCACGAAATAGATATCTTAATAAGTATTTGCAAAAGCAATGAACAAAATCACCACAGTGGTAATTATAGCTTTATCACAATCTTTACTCACAAATTACATCTTGATGAAATTACAAATTAACAAATCCCATTATACCTACAAATTGCATAGTGAATCATTCATCTGGAGGGTGATTACCTGGGTCTTGTTGAGAGGTGTTGGCAGGCTCTCAAAGACAAGCAAAGACCTGAAGAAGGCAGTGCTGCTGTTCAGAAGTAATAAACTGGGAAGAATTTTTGTCCCTGGTGAACCTTTTCAATTCCAATACCAAATTTCTTACATTCTTTTGGCTATAAGATATGCCATTATTTTATCAACCACCAAGGAAAACAGTCCAAGATAGGGAATCTAATAAGATACTCTGGCATAAAGCTGGGATAGTTGGGATTCCTAAGACACAACCTGCATTTCTCAACCTTAGTACCGTGAGGAGAAAGAAAAGAAAAATCTTCCCTGAGATTTTGAACCACAGCCAGTACATAAATATGAGGTCTGAATTCACACCACTAGTATGATGTAAAAACTTGAGGAATAAAGTTTAATTTAAAGTGGTGCCAGATCAATAATGGTCCTAGGTAACTGTTGAACATAAATGCTTTTATAAAAATTCAATCCAGGCAACACCAATGCCGTAAGATGCCATTGATCATACAATGTGTCCCAGTTTCAGAGGTGTTAAATTGTGAAAAATCATCATTTTAGAATTAATGCAATATGTTTTTTTTTTCCATTAAGTATGGAGAAGGTCTGACAATAATTCATGAAGGAGATAGAAAGTAAAAACAAACCTCTCTTTCTTTGACATTTTGACCAAGGCCAATTGCCTCTCTTCCAGAGACCAGTTAAGAAGTAACCTCTGCATTCAGAAAACAGATTCTAAGAGGGTAGGACATTTCAGGGTCTGTGCTGGTCTCTTTGACCTATCTTAGGGAGAAAGCTAGGGTTGAGGAGGAGATGGTGGGAACCATTTTCTCTAGTCCCAGTGTACTGACTCCTTATACCTGCCAGTGTCTCAACTTCACACTGAGGAGAGGCTTCTTGCTTTGTTCACCTGCCTAGTTGTGCACATGCTTGGTCTTACAGAGCACAATAAGAAGTAGGTCATTCATGGAAGCAGACATTTTACATTATAGGGCATGTGTGCACGTACACACACACACACCTTGGACACACCTTGGGAAGATTGACTGACCATTTTTAATACTACTGTGAATAAACCTACATCCCTAAATGTGGTGTTGCTTAAATGGGAGTTAAATGACACCAGACAGGAGGAGGAAAGGTGGTCTAGGCACATGTAAAGGGCAGGTTTGAGTGAAGTACAACTGTGGTAGCCATTGGGGAAGCAGAGTTAGTTTGAGGATTTAGATGCCTGGACGTTAGGAAAGCAGTGGCACCAATAGGTGAGAATGTGCCAAAAACAAACTAACCATCTTTGTAGTTTTTTTTCCCTGGGGAACAAGATATGGGCAGGTAAATAATAGAAATAGAATATGCTTTCAGTCTGACTTGAGATACTGATAACACAATATATTACATGCATATGTGAATTGGTTTAATGCAAAACCATGTAAGTGAGGGAGCTGTTTAATACTACGTTGCTCATTGATATGAAGATTCACTACCATTATTGTAGACTAGAGCTGATTTAGACTATGTACCAATACTGAGCAATTCCCCCAGTTGCCATTTGCCAAGTCAGTGCTGGAGTTTTATGTGCAACTTGTGCACATAAACCATGTAACAGCATGCAATCTTGGAATTCACTAAAACAAAATAATAAAAGAACTGTCTCAGGAATATTTGCAAATCAAACTTACTTACAAGACCATCAAGATCTAACCTTAGACTTATCAGCACAGTAAAATATCAAAATAGACCAAACTTAGTTTTAGAATACATTTTGATATTTATAAATTATGATATGCAATCTATAAATTGACTCAAACCATAAAACTAAAAACAAATTGTTCTCCTAAAGGAGGAGGAGTTACATATTTTAGTTTCAAAGTATTTCCTCCTTAGGCTGTGAGTTGTCTGTCAAGTAAGTGTGTGTGTGTGTGTGTGTGTGTGCACGCGTGTGTAGGATAGGATAAGTACTGTCAGTCATCTACATTTCCAATTGTCTGTTTGACTTCTCAGTCTGGGTGTTCTGCATGACATATTTTGTATGAAACCAAGATCATTATCTTGCTCACTTTCCAAACATACTGGAGATGTTACCTCCATCTGCCTGTACTATCTCAGGTAAAACCAATAAAGTTGCTCAAGCCAAATGCTTTGGACTCATTCTTGATTTTTTTCTTTCCCACCTCAGTACATTCAATCAACCATGATATATAGTCAAAATGTCTCTTACATCCATCTCCTTCTCTTTACAACAATACCAGTACAGACTCACATCATATCTCTCCTAAATTATTGAAATAGCCTCTAACAGGTCTTCTTCCACTAGTATATTCTCTACAGTACAACCAAAATTATCTCAAGTAATGGAATTCTTTAGGTTCTCTGATGCCCAGGGAAGAAGGTAAAAACTTCTTAGCTTAGCTTCATGATCTGGCCAAAAATGACTATCTACCATCATCTCTAGCCATTATTCCCATGAACCCCATAATCTAACCGTAGCTGCTAGACATTTCTCAATGCTGTCCAGTCTTAGATTTTTTTGCTTGCTTATTTAGTTATATTTAATTTAATTTTACTGCTGTAAGAACACTTAACATGGAATCTATCTATTGTTAACTACAGGGACAATGATGTACAGCAGATCTCTAGAACTTACTCAACTTGCTTAACTGAAACTTTATGCTTGTTGATTAGTAACTCCCCACTCCTAGCTCCTAAAAACCACTATTCCACTCTGATTCTATAAATGTGACTATATTAGATTCTTTGTATACAGCCTTTGTTTATATAATTGCTTCCTCTGTCTAAAATACCCTATCTTATTTTGTCCAATGGAAAACTCCCACTTATCCTTCAAGGTTCAAATCATATGTCATCTCTATTTTCAGACTGTTCATGATCATCTTCATCCCTTCCTTCTACCCCTCTCCATCTGTATTCCCACATATCTCAATTTGAGTATTAATTACATTATTAAATGCAAAGCTGATAGGCAATAAGCATGCACTTCAGCCACACCAGCTTATGTAGCCAGTCATGTTCTGATTGGTTGGTGCTTGTTCAGTATAGTTATTGAACATTTTGAATGGCACTCTGGATTATAGGTCTTATTTCATATCTAACTCTACCATGATGATGTGAGATGAAGGATAGCGACTATGTATCTTATTCATCCTCATATCTTCAGGGACTGGCATAATGCCTGTAGATAGGTGTGCCCTATAAGTTTGGTGAAATAAACAAAATGAGACAATTAGACTTTATAGTAATTCTTTGAAAAACAGCATTATTTTTATCTGAGTAATTACTTTTATCTTAATAATTATGAAGTTTTCCTGATTTATACCAAAATTATCATGAATCTCTTTGATGATCAAAGTTACACTCTGGATTTGATGAGTTCAGGAGGTGGTTTGGGTAATCTTATGACTTTTGCTTCTTGAAACTTGGATTGAAAAGCCTGGACTTCGGAATCAGACAAACCTTAAACTGAATTGAGAGAAATCTCATAAAAACTATGTGATTTTGGTAAGCTATCTGAGATCTATTTATTCTTCAAAAACAGAAAATAGATACCTCCTTTATAGAGTTGTTATAAGAACTAAGTGAGATCATGTATTTAAGTATATGGCATATAATCCTACATGAACAGTAAGCTTTGATGTACTTGGAACTAATTTACATTACTAAATAAACTTTTCATTTTGAAAAGTAACCTCTCCAGTCAGAAAGAGAGTAAGAAAAGGCATATGAGGTGCATATTCCCTGGAAGCATCCCATAGAAGCTGTACGTAGTCCATCATACGGACAACATGCCTGTTACTATAAGCCAAGTCTGACCATGACTGCTGAGAAATGCTCATATGGCTGGTGTTATGTACTAGGGATAAATTAAAGGCCCAAGACAGCTCTTCATTTGTCAAAACAGGAACTACTGGTGTTCTATCCCTAAAGCATCTGGTTTTAAAACATTTGAATCCATTTTCAATGGAGCAACTTTTGCTGATGAAATATGAGAAGCAACAAGGTAATATAGTTGGTAGGTCAACTGTCAAGATTGGTAATCCTCTGAATCTATTAGGATTAGGAAAGGTGATTCTGAGACCAAAAAAAAAAAAGTTGAATATCTCTAAGTCACAGTAATAAAACCAAGAAAAAAAATTGTTCCAAATATATTACTCTTGATTAAATTCTATTGTCCTGGCATAGAACTCTAACATGGAAAAGTGACAGAAATAACTGATATTACAACAGATTAAATCTAGGCTACAAAATGTATTTACTTTTATTTCCCTAACTTCTTTCCCTATTCTAATTCTATTCCTCCTCATTCAGAAGAGGGAATAAAAACCTGGTGTTATAACTCCTAGCCAGCAAGTATGAAATGTTTTCTTACTGAGGAACAAGAGGATTATATGGTAACTCCATGTGGATTTTTAGGATCTAACAAGGATGCTAGAGTGGTCAAAAGAAGAATTCAGGGAAGAGCTCAGTGTGATTTTCTCCCTTTACTTTCAAGTACTGTCTGCTTCACATTTTTTTTTTCAGATCCAAATAGTTCTGTTTATATACTGGTGTCACCAGAGATGGTTAAGTTGATGTGCAAACTTTACTTCCAAACTTATTCTATAATTTAACAAATTAAATCAGCTGTTATTTTCATACTTGTTCATCAAAAAGTTGCATACAAAGACATAACTCATCTTACAGAAGTCTGTCTCCAGATGATAATCTTGCTCAGAAACCCATAAAGAATCACATGAAACACTTACTTAGAAGATTCTTTAAGAATAATGTCACTGTCAAATACAATGAATCATGGATCACTACATCAAAAACTAATGATGTATTGTATGGTGACTAATATAACATAATAAAATTAAATTAAATTAAAAAAAGAATAATCTCACTGTCAGCTTCAGCAGGAAATAAGTATGAACAACAACAACAACAACAACAACAACAACAAAACTGCATAATTCTGAAATATTTCTTGGAATCCTTTTTCCTGCTCCCTGTCCCAACCTGGATTCTACAAATTAGAAGTTTTGGCCAAAATAGTGGATATTGTTACTACAGAGGTCTCAGGTTATGCCTTCCTTGTCCTTTAAACTAAGTTCCTTTGATTTTCTGGTGTACCTCTTGGGAATCTACAGATATATATATAGACTTTGGAATTTCTCCAAATTCAGAGCTGAAATAGATTCTGTATATAAATGTAGCATTACTTGGAGACTTAAAAATCAGTCTTAGAAACTATGGAAGGATCCTGAATCATGATTAAGTTATAGACAGGCCACTCCTTCAAGAGATAGACAAACCAAAGTAGCCCAAGAAGACATTAACAGGAGAGCCTCTCTGTTATGATTTTAAAAGGTTAAAACTTGCTACATGTGCAGAGAATTCCATTAACCACATCTCTGTAGAAAGTAAAAGGTTTCTGAGATTCTCTGGTAATTATTCTTTAAATGATCCAATTATAAATGAGTTCCAACTAGGTAGGATAGATCAATGGGAGTACTTAGGATGTTGAATAAGTTAACAAATGATTTTATAAGACACTCTGGCTAATAGCAAATCAGTTTGGTTATTCTTGAAATATCCTTGCAGTATTACAGGGGAAGGATGGAAAGGAAAGGCATGTTGGAGTTACCTAGGATAATTTAGAGCAATGGAGATGCACTCTCTCAGTGTGGTTGTCAAACCTTAAAGTACCAAGGAATCTCCTAGGCATCTGTTAAAAATGAGGCTTTCCTGGGATTCTTATTCAGGAAGTCTAAGATAGGTCTCAGGAATCTGTTTTTTAAAACCAAGAATCCTACTGATCCTGATACAGACAGTGCAAGACAATGCTTTGAGAAATACTCTTGAGTTTCTCTAACTGGGAATAGAAGAAGCAATATCCTTCTTTTTAATATATGTTCCCCAAGATGACTTCTCGCTTGTGTTAGCTTGCTAGAGAGTTTATTCCTCTTCCAGGTGCTATTTGGAGAACTTTCCATGTATTAATTTATTTGATCTTCACAACAGTCACATGAAGTATGAATTACGATTTCTCCAATTTACAGATGAAGAAATGGAGGTCCAGAGAGTAGAGAGGAATGATACTGTGATTTATAATCAGAAATGTATATTTGGGGGCGCCTGGGTGGCTCAGATGGTTATGCGTCTGCCTTCGGCTCAGGTCATGATCCCAGGGTCTTGTGATTGAGCCCCACATCGAGCTCCTGACTCAGCGGGGAGTCTGCTTCTTCCTCTCCCTCTGCCTCTCCCACTGCTCATGCTCTCTCTCTCTCTGTATCTCTGTGTCTCAAATGAATAAATAAAACCTCTAAAAAAAAAAAAGAAATGTATATTTGGTCTTTGTCCCTGGTTCTGGCACATAGATCTTAAAAACCTTTGAATTTCCTAAGTAACGAGAGAGATAAAGAAATTAATGAACTGACATTTAGAAATCCCTTAGGTAACCTAAGGTTGGGGGCTGATTGTCAGGGTAGCCAACAATGTGATTAGCAGGTTGGAACTTGCAGTCCCACTCTCAGACCTCCAGGGAGGGGAGAAGGGCTAAAGATTGAGTTCAATCACCATTGCCCAAAGATTTAATCAGTTATGCCTATGTAATGAAGCCTCCATAAAAACCCAAAGGACAGGGTTCAGAGAGCTCCCAGGTTGGTGAACACATAGGGATTTGGGGAGAGTGGAGTACCTAGAGAGAGAAAGCATGGAAGGTCTGTGCCCTTCCCCCATACCTTGCTCTATGCATCTCTTCATCTGGCTATTACTGAATTATATCTTTTTTATAATAAACTAGTAATCTAGTAAGTAAAATGTTTCTCTGAGTTATATGAGCTGCTCTACAACATTAATTAAACCCAAGGAGGAAATTGTTAGAACCTCCAATCTATAGCCTATTGGTCAGAAACATAGGCTGTTGGATTGGTATTTGAAGGAGGTGGGCAGTCTTGTGGGACTGAGCTCTTAAACTTGTTAAGAACTGATGCTATCTCCAGGTAGATGGCGTCAATATTGAGTTAAATTGTAGGATACCAAACTGGTGTTAGAGAATTGCTTGCTGATGTGGGGGAAAAACCCACATATTGTTATTGGGTTCAGAATTGTTAGGAGGCATACAGCTATGTTAAAGTCAGAGAGAGGCCAAGCAGAGGTTTTTCTTGCCTGAATCTTAGGGCCATATTCTACTCAGCACTTATTATAAAATAGGAATATTTGCTTTGGGAAACTGAAACTGTGGTTTCAAGTAAGGCAAACTGTCTGGGAAAATCACTTCTTTGTCTCTATTTTTCAGACTATCCTGGAAATTCCAGGGACAAATAATATGTTCCCAACCTTCTTTCACTTAACAAACATTTACTAGAAATCTACTCTATGTCTATGTACTGTGGTAGGCATCAGGAATATAGCAATGTACAAGACACATTGCTGCCCTCAGGAAGATCACAATGTAGTAGATTTCTTAAAATCTGTCTCCCTGAATCAGGGAGGCTTTAGATTAATCCCACTTTGAGTTAACTGTGCCCCTCAGGGATTGAAGAAAAAGAAAGAACATGGTCATTTTAACCTACCTACAGGGACCATGGATATGTTTCCACCCAACATACTTCTCATAATTTAATTATATAGATCTCCCCTGCTCTTTGTTTTTTTTTTTTTAAGCTTTTATTTATTTATTTGAGAGAAAGAGAGAGCATGAGAGAGAGCATGAGAGAGAGCAAGAGCACAAGCAGGGGGTAGGGGTAGAGGGAGAAGGAGATTCCCCGCAGAGTAGGGAGCCTGATATGGGACTCGATCCCAGGACCCTGGGATCATGACCTGAGCCAAAGGCAGACGCTGAACTGACTGAGCCATCCAGGTGCCCTCCCCTGCTATTTGAAAAGAAAGTGTTCCTATGAGAAGTTTCATAAGCTGAACTGATGTAAAGCAAAGAAACAGTTACCATTAATTTATATGAAAAAGTTTTTTTTTAGCATTTTTAGCAGACCCCAAAAGTAACCCTCCTTAGGCTTTTCTGATACCTTAGGACATATCTTGTTAATGTATGCACAAAATAAACTGACATAAAGCACAGATGCTCACAGACAGAATTCAAAGCTACAGTGGCTCGATGCTGACTCTAGTTCCCAGGAAGGAGTTTGGCAGTACCACTTTTCCTGTTCAGCGTGCATGCTGCCTCTATAAGGGCTCAGCTGCAAAACAAACAATGCTATTTTTGCTTTTTTTTTTTTCAATAAAAGCAAAAATCTTCTTTGCTTTAGTTAGTGAAAACAGGTACTATTGTAGGTCTTTTGTAAAAGTAAAGTGGTGTAACATGAACTTTTGAGAAGTGGAGGATACTTGTATTTTTGTAATTACTTGATTATCGTCTATCTCCTCTTAGATTGTAAGCTCCATATGGGTAAACTTTATTTTTATTATTATTTTATTATTATTATTTTTTATTATTATATTGTTATTTTTTAAAATCATACTTAATGGTGAAAACTGAAAGCTTTCCCCCAAGATCAGTTCCTCATAAAGTAAGAATGTACACTCTTGCCACTTCTATTCAACATTGTACTGGAAGTCTGTCCAGGGATATTAGGCAGCAAGAGAAATAAAAAGCATTCATATTGTAAAGGAAGAAATAAAACTATCTTTATTTGCAAATGACATGATCCTACATATAGAAAATCCTAAGTAATCCACTAAAAAGCTATAAGAAAAAACAAGTTCAAGAAGATTGCAGTATATAAGAGCAATATGCAAAAATCAATTGTCTTTCTATACACTTGTATGAGCAATCAAAAAATAAAATTAAAAATTCCATTTACATTGAAGAACAAAATACTCAGGAATACATGTAACAAGAACTGCAAAACACACTGTGAAAACTATAAAACATTGTTAAAAATTAAAGAAAATCTCAATAAATGGAAAGATATCTTATGTTTATAGATTGGAAGACTTAACATTGGTAAGATGGCTATACTCCCCCAATTGATCTATAAATTCAGTGCAATACTACCAGAATCTCACATGGCTTCTTTGTAGAAATTTTAAGCTGATCCTAAAATTCATATTGGAGCTCAAGGGGCTCAGAATAGCTAAGACCATCTTTAAAAATATGAAAAAGCTGGAGGACTCACACTTCCTGATTTTAAAACTTACTATAAAGCAACAGTAGTCAAGGCACTATGGTACTGGCATAAGGATGAACATATAGATAAATGAAATAGAACTAAGAATTCTAAAACATACCATCACATCTATGGTCAATTGATTTTTGGTGCTACAGGACAGGGTGCTAAAACCATTCAATGGTGGAAAGAATAATCTTTTCAGTACATGGTGCCAAGGCAACTGGACATTCATATGCAGTGGAATAAAGTTGGACCCCTACCTCATACCATATACAAAAATTAGCTCAAATTGGATCAAAAATATAAATTTCAGAGCTAAAGTGTAACACTCTTAGAAGAAAATATAGTAGTAAACCTACATGACCTTGGATTTGGGAACAGATTCTTAGATACAACACTAAAAAGCATGAGCAACAAGAGAAAAAATAGACAAATTGGAATTCACCAAAATTAGAAACTTTTGGGAATTAAAGGACATTATCAAGAAAATGAAAAGACAATCCACAGAATGGTAGCTAATACTTGCATATCATATATCTGATAAGGGATTATACAGAATATATTGAAAAACTCTTACAACTCAATAATAAGAAGGATAAATAACTCAATTTAAAAATGGGCAAAGGATATGAATAGGCATTTCTCCCAAGAATATATACAAGTGGCCAATAAGCACATGTCTTTGCTGGTCATTAGGGAAATGGAAATCAATTCCATTTCACACACACTAGAATGGCTATTATCAAAAAGACAGATGATAACAAGTGTTGGTGAGAATGGGGAGAAATCAGAATCCTCAAACATTGTTGGGGGTAATGTAAAATGGGACAGACACTTTGGTAAATAATCTGGCAGTTGCTCAAAAAGTCAAACATATGGGTGGCCTGGGTGGCTTAGTTGGTTAAGCATCTGCCTGCAGCTCAGGTCACGATCCCAGAGTCCTGGGATTGTGCCCCGCATCAGACTCCCTGCCCAGTAAGGTGTCTGCTTCTCTCTCTGCCCCTCACTCTGCTCTCATCCTCTCTCTCTTTTTAAAGATTTTATTTATTTATTTGACAGAGAGAGAGCACGAGAGGGGGGAGGGTCAGAGGGATAAACACACTCCCCACTGAGCAGGGAGCCCGATGTGGGACTCGATCCTGGGACTCCAGGATCATGACCCAAGCTGAAGGTAGTAGCTTAACCGACTGAGCCACCCAGGTGCCCTCTCTCTCTCTTTCAAAAAAATAAATAAACTCTTAAGAAAAAGAAAAAAGAATCAAAACATGTTAAAAAAAATGTTAAACATAGAGTTACAATTTGACCAGCAATTCCACTCTATGTATAAGACTAAGAGAAATGAAAATATATGTTTACACAAAAAATGTTCACCTCATATCTATAGAGACAGAAACTAGATTAGCGTTTGCCTTGGGCTATGGGACTGGGGGGGGGGTGTGGGGGTGATAGCTAAAGGATACACAGATTCTTCTGAGAATGATTAAATGTTCTAAAATTAATTGTTGAGATGGTTGTAAAACTCTATGAATACTAAAAACCATTAAATAGCACACTTTAAATGGGAGATTTGTATATAAATTATCTCTGAATAAAGCTATTAAATGACAACAATAATAATTATAATAATAACTATATTCCCAGTGCTTTTGACAGTGCCTAGTGCCTGGTACAAAACATATGCCTGCTATATTAAGGAAATATTTTCTATATATTGACTTAGAATTCTCAAGCAATGCTCATTAGGTGCTCATTTTCATAATATGGAATATAGTTTCTTTTTTTTTAAGATTTTATTTATTTATTTGAGAGAAAGAGAGACAGAGAAACAGCATGAGAGGGGAGAGGGTCAGAGGGAGAAGCAGGCTCCCCGCCGAGCCGGGAGCCCGATGTGGGACTCGATCCCAGGACTCCGGGATCATGACCTGAGCCAAAGGCAGTTGCTTAACCAACAGAGCCACCCAGGTGCCCCTGGAATATAGTTTCTTTGCAGTAACCTTCAAATTTTAATATATGTAATATATAAATTAATATATGTAGGAGAGTGTGACTCTCTGTGACTCAGAGTTCTGGGTCACAGGATTACAGATCTATTTCAGAAGGTCTAGGATGAGGCTTAGGTATCTTTATTTTAAACAAGCCCTCTTCAAAAGCATTGGGCAAATACTGCTTTAAAGAAATTGCAGCACTTTCCAAAGATAGAAGCCCTGCTCTCTGGATAAGCTATTGGGAAGTTAGAAGTATTTCAGCTTTTCAGTTTGAAAAACACCTGGGGCATATGACAAGATTTGTTTACTAATCTCAGAGCATGTGCTTGAGGGTCAGAGATCTTTGGGAAACTTGTCCAGGAACAAAGGAGCTGGCTGGAATTATTTCCCTTCCCCAACTGCAGGGTTAGATACATGGACATCTGTGGGAGCCAGCAGGGTGCCAATACTCACTACCTAACTTACTAATAGCTTGCCCTGTCTCCACGTTCTCCTGTGGACATGCCTCCTATAGCCAGGCCTTGGTTCCAGGTCTCCTCCCACAGCAGACCCATGCAAACCTTACTAACATGCATCCTGCCCCTCATGCTTCTGTGAATCCCACCCCCTTCAACCTGGCCTGCCTCAGTCCCCTGTGACTGCAGCTCCCATCCCACAGTGGACCAGCTCAGACCTTGCCAAACTTGTGCATCCTGATCCTGTGTTCATCTGCAGACCTGCCCTCTCCAACATGCCCTTGGCCAGAGCCCATCCAAAGTAGTGCCACAAGCCTAGCTGTGTGTAAACTGAACCAACAGGGACCAGGACACTACAAAGTGACTTGTGCCCTGGGGAAGAGGGGAAGATAACTACATACACAGGTTCTGACTGCAGCCTTAGCAGTGGGCGGGTGGTGGGCAGACATCTGGTCTGACAGCAGGCCCTGCCCATCAACAAAATCATGTCAAGGAACAACATAGGGAAAGCACCCTGCAGTTCTATGCTACTGCATTTCTGGATAACTCCTGGTCTGACTCAACTCAAGCCCAAGGTGGACCCACACTGAACCACTAACAAAACAGGGACAAAACACTGCTTACAACAATCAAAGAGAGCCATTGTAGATGACTGGACTAAAGGCAAAAGCAGCTCAGCCACAATAGCAGGATGCACACAACATACATAGGATATACCCTTGAAGCATCAGGTTCTGGTGAACAGGGAATATTATACTGCAGGGAACTACAGGACCTCTTCATAAGGCCACTAGTTTCAAGAGCAGGAGAGGTATAGCTGACCTTACTAACACAGAGAAACAGACATAGAGAGTTAGACAAAATGAAGAGACAGAGGAATATGTCCCAAATGAAAGAATAGGATAAAGTCACAGCAAGAGAGCTAAATGAAATGGAGACAAATAATATGCTTAATAGAGAATTAAAATAATAGCCATAAAATACTGACTGGACTGGAGAAAGGAGTGGAAAACATCAGTGAGACCCTCAACAAAGAGACAGAAAACATAAAAAAAGAACCAATCGGAAATGAAAAACTCAATAAATGAAATAAAAAATGCACTAGGTGGAATAAATAGAGTAGAGGAAGCAGAAAAATGGATCAGTGACCTGGAGGATAGAGTAATGAAAAGCAATTAAACTGTTGAACAGGAAGTAGAAAAACGATAACAGAAAATGAAAATAGACTTAGGGAACTCAGTGACACAATAATACTTACATTATAGGGATCCCAGAAGGAGAAGAGAGATAAAAGGGAGCAGAAAATTTATTTGAGAAATAATAGCTGAAAAGTTCCCAAATCTGGGGAAGGAAACAGAAATCCACATCCAGGAGGCACAGAAAGCCCCCTAAAATTCAACCAAGCAGGTCCACATGAATAGACATAGTAATTAAATGGCAAAAAGTGGTAATAAAGAGAGAATTAAGGGGAAAAAAAAGAGAAAAGAAAACAGTTATATATAAGGGAAATCCCATCAGTCTATCAGCAGATTTTTCAGCAGAAACTTAGCAGGCTGGAAGATAGGGGCACGGTATATTCAAAGTGCTGAAAGAAAAAAACCTGCAGCCAAAAATATTCTATCCAGCAAGCCATCATTCAGAATGGAAAGAGAGATAAGAAGTTTCCCTGACAAATGAAAGTTAAAGGAATTCACGACCACTAAACCAGCCTGACAAGAAATGTTAAAGGGGACTCTCTGAGTAGAAAGGAGAGCCAATAAGTAAGAGTAAGAAAAGTAGGAAGCACAAAAGCAGTCAAATTAAGTATATCTATAAAAATTAGTCAAGGGATTCACAAAATAAAAGGATGTAAAGTATGACATCATATACCTAAAATGTGGTTGGGGTGGAGGCGGGAGAGGAGTAAAGAATGTGTTTGAAACTTAAGTGACCATTAACTTACTATGGACAGCTGTAGGCATAAAATGTTATATACAAACCTAATGGTAATCAAAAATCAAAAAGCAGTAATAGATATGCAAAAATAAAGAAGAAGGAATCCAAGTATATCACTAAAGAAAGCCAGCAAACTGTGAGAGAAGAGAGCAAGAGAAGAAAGGAAGAGAGAACCACAAAAACAACCATAAAACAAGTAACAAAATGGCAATAAGTACACATACCTACCAATAGTTACTTTGAATGTAAATGGACTAAAGACTCCAATCAAAAGACATAGGATGATAGAATGGATAAAAAAGCAAGACCCATCTATATGCTGCCTACAAGAGACTCATTTCAGATCTGCAGGCACATGCAGATCGAAAGTGAAGGGATGGAGAAGTATTTACCATGCATATGGAAGTGAAAAGAAATCTGGGGTGGCAATACTTATATTGGACAAAATAGATCTTAAAACAAAGACTGTAACAAGAGACTGAGAAGGACACTGTATATAATTGTAAATGGAACAATTCAACAAGAAGATATAACAATTGTAAAATATATGCACCCAACATGCGAGCACCCAAATACATAAAACAGCTAATAAAAAGCATAAAGGAAGAAATAGATAGTAATACAATAATAGTAGGGGACTTTAACATCCTACTGATACCAATGGTTAGATCATCCAAACAGAAAATCAGTAAGAAAACAGTGGATTTGAATGACACATTGGACCAGATGGATTTAACAGATATATTCAGAACATTCTATCCTAAAGCAGCAGAATACATATTCTTTTCAAGTTCATATGGTACATTCTTTAGAATAGATCCCATATTAGGTCACAAAAATGTCTAAACTAATTTAAAAAGATTGAAATCATACCATGCATCTTTTCCAACCACAAGGTGATGAAATTAATAATCAACCACAAGAAAAAATTTGGAAAGACACAAACACATGACGTTAATTAACATGTTACTAAGCAATGAGTGGGTCAACCAAGAAATCAAAGAGGATATCAAAAAGTACATGAACATGAATGAAAATGAAAACACAGTATTTCAAAATCTTTGGGATGCAGTAAAAGCTGTTCTAAGAGGGAAGTTTATAGCAATCCAGGCCTACTTCCAGATAAGAAAAATCTCAAATAAACAACCTAACCTTACACCTAAAGGAGCTAGAAAAAGAAGAATAAATAAAGGCCAAAGCCAGTAGAAGGAAGGAAATAATAAAGATGAAATAGACTAAAAATCCAAAAGAACAGATCAATAGAACCAGGAGATTGTTGTTTGAAAAGATCAACAAAATTTATGAACTTTTGGCCAGATTCATCAAAAAAAAAAAAAAAAAAGGAAGAAAGAAAGAAGACTCAAATAACAAAATCAGAAATGAAAGAGGGGAAATACTAATGAACACCACAGAAATACAAAGGTTTATAAGAGAATTTATGAAAAATTAAGTATATGTTAACAAATTGGACAACCTAGAAGAAATGGATAAATGTTTAAAAACATATAGCCTCCGAAAAGTGAATCAGGAAGAAATAGAAAATTTCAACAGACTAATTAGTATGCAGACTGATTATAATGCAATTGAATCAGTAATCAAAAACTTCCCAACAAAAGTCTAGTACCAAATAGCTTCACAGGCAAATTCTATCAGACATTTAAAGAAGAGTTAATACCTATTCTTCTCAAAGTATTCCAAAAAATAGAAGAGGAAGGAAAGCTTCCAAATTCATTCATGACCAATTACCCTGATTCCAAAACCAGATAAAGACACTATAAAAAAAGAGAACTACAAGCCAATATCTCTGATGAACATAGACGCAAAAATCCTAAAAAATATTAGCAACCTGAACCCAACAATATAAGAAAAAATATCATTCACCACAATCAAGTGAGATCTATTCCTGGGATGCACATGTTCAATATTCACAAATAAAACAACATGATACAACACATCAACAAGGGAAAGGATAAAAACCATATGATCATTTCAGTAGATGCAGAAAAAGCATTTGACAAAGCACAACATCCATTCATGATTTAAACCCTCAACAAAGTAGGTTTAGAGGGAACATACCTCAACATAATAAAGGCCACATAAGAAAAACCCATAGCTAATATCATACTTAATGGTGAAAAACTGATAAT
This sequence comes from Neomonachus schauinslandi, assembly GCF_002201575.2. Taxonomy (NCBI): domain Eukaryota; kingdom Metazoa; phylum Chordata; class Mammalia; order Carnivora; family Phocidae; genus Neomonachus; species Neomonachus schauinslandi. Next base: position 80,443,942 of record NC_058407.1, on the reverse strand, counting down.
TTTTCTCTTAAGAGGAGGAACAAGACAAGGATGTCCAGTCTCACCACTTTTATTCAACATAGTACTGTAAGCCCTAGTCAGAGCAATCAAACAAGAAAAAGAAATAAAAAGTATCCAAATTGTAAGGAAGAAGCAAAACTGTTACAATTTGTAAATGACATGATACTATATATAGAAAACAATCAGCAAAACTAAAAGATGATCTACTGAATGGAGAAGTATTTGGAAATGATATATCTGATAAAGGATTAGTATCTAAAATATATAAAGAATGTATACAGTTCAACACCAAAAAACCAAACAATCCAATTAAAAAATCGGCAGAAGACATGAAGTCATTTCTCCAAAGAAGACATACAGCTGGCTAACAGACACATGAAAAGATGCTCAACATTACTCATTATCAGGGAAATGCAAATCAAAACCACCATGAGATATCACTTCATACCTCTCAGAACAGCTTAGATCAAAAAGATAAGAAACAACAGGCATTGGCAAGGATGTGGAAAAAAGGACCCCTTGTGCACTCTTGATGGGAATGCAAATTGGTGCAGCCACTGTGGAACATGAATTCACGACCCTGAGATCATGACCTGAGCCAAAATCAAGAGTGGGACACTTAACCTACTGAGCCACCCAGGCACCCCTATAATATCTCATTCTTAAACATGCTTTGGATTTACTATATCTTTTTGATTCCCAATGATTGAACTCTAATATTTGTCCTTATTAATTCAAAGGTTGGTAAACCAGCCTTTGCTGAGATATGGAGCAATAATGTAGAGATCAGAGGCAAGGTGTATCTGGCAAGAGGCTGGTGAGACTGGGGCAGAGGAAGCAAGGGCATGGGAAGGGTTACAGATTGACAGGAGATGAGTGAGAGCTGATGGAGAGGCCAGATACTCAGGGTTTTAACATCATGGGAAGGACATGAAATAGAGAGAAGGAAAGTCATCCAAGGGCCTTGAACTGAGGAGTAGCAGGATCTGACTTCTGTTTTAAGAAGGCCACTTTGGCTTCTTTATTGAAAATAGCCTAAAGGAGAGCAAAAATCAGAGAGACTGGAGAGGAGGAGACTGTTGCCACCATCCAGGGAGAGGTGATGGTGCTGGGCACCACCATGGGTAGCAGTGGAGGTGATGAGATATGGTCAGATTCTGGATATATTCTGGAGGAAATGTTGGCATAATTTTATGGTAGATTAGATGTAAAGTGTGAGAGAAGAGATAAGATGAAGCCAGAGATTTAGGCCTGAGCAACAACAGTATTTAAACTGCTGGCATATGGATAGATAGATGGATGGATGGATGGATGGATGGATGGATGGATGGATAATAATAATAATAATAATAATAATAATAATAATAATAAATAGCTAATAATTATCTATCTACCCATCCACCAAAACAGTGATGGATAAATTATCTATCTATCCTATCTATCATCTATCTATACAACACAGTCATGATTTTTCTCACTTAAAGTGAGACTGAAATAATCAGAAATTGTGAGAGAGTAGCTAACTAGTTTACTTAAGTTTACCTTGCTAAGAAGGGACAAGCTTGGCCTTGAGCATTGCTCAGTGTAACCACCAAGCCTATTCTCTTTCCCTTATAGCACAGTGGTTCCTGCACAAATCTCAAATTTTTGGTCAACAAAAGTTCTGTACAGTGTTTGGGATTTTGGGAATTTGCAGATTTTACATAATTGAAGATATTTTATAGACCTCATCAGGTATGCAGTGTTCTGGTGGTGTCAGTTGTAATCCAGAACTCCGGGTCCCACATCCTACAAATGTGCCAAAATGTAAAAAGATAAAGAGTAATGAACTTTGCATTTTAAGGTCTGTCAAATGCAAAGAATGATTAATTAAAAAATACAACTGACAAGGTTGAAAATTATTTGGGAACTTGAAGAACATCAAACTGTGGCTTCAAAGTTGATTATATCAGCACAGTCTTATTTGCATTTGTTTTCTTTGGGCCACCTAGAAAGTGTAGATTTTCATAATAGACTGGGATCTAATACTTATTTAGTAAGGAATATTTTTCTTAGGGTGAGAGATGCAAATTTGGTGCTAGATACGAATTCTAAAGTATTACATTTATATCAGATTTCAAAACTTTTTTTGTATCAAAAGAAATACTAGTTGAAACACTTTCCAAGTAAAATGGATTATATCTGCTGAAAGCATTACTGGTTCTCATTTAAGTTGCTGATTTTTTTAAGAAAAGTGACCTTGAGGACAGCTGCCAGTTGGCACAGAACACAATGGAGATGAGAGATGTGAGCCAAAGCAAACACCTGAGTTTACCAATTGTGTCCCATGGACTCTTTCATGTCTCCATAAGGCATTTGGGATCTTGGATTTGAAGATTCCTTCCAAAAGACTCATCCTCAGCAAACTCCCTGCTAGTTTAGATTCACTGGCATTTTACAAAACCTGGCAGTGTGCTTGGGTCCTGCTTGTTAAGACTTACAAAGTACTATGGACTCAGGCTGCAATCTTCAGCTGAATTTGGATATAGGAAATTAGCAATTACAAAGTGTTCTTTCTGCCAAAAATCACATGCTGCCACCATTACTTTGCTCTGTGATGAAACAGGTCATTTTAATCCTTTGTAGTAGGTGGAACAATGTGTACTCACCCAACCAAAAGGGAAAATACTTCTTAACTCAAGGGAGATATTTTCAGCTACCACATTGTAGACTTATGTGCATAATAGGAAAGGCAATCTTTTTTACCCCAAGTACAACTTTTTAAGTAATCTTGAAATGCAATTAGCAAAATCCCCTCCACTTTAATAAGAGAATGTAAATTCGCCAAAGTTTAATACCACCAGACCACATTAAACTGGGTTTCTAAGTGCCAAGTGAGAAGAGATGTGAAGCAATTAGACAGGAAATTGTGTTTACTTGAACTTTAAGATATTGCTTCACTTACTTTTTTTCCATTGGCAAGGAATGCATGGCTGGGAGTGATGCAAGACTGTTCACATTGTGCTGTTGATTTGTATGGGGGATTGGTCTGATTAGTGAATCAAGTAATTCTATAGCTGATGATACCTTCACCATTATCTAGTACAACTTTCCAATTCTACATATGAGTTACTAGAGTCTGTAGGATAAACTCACTTGCCATCTGTCACTCATTTAGCTGGTAACAGTCAGGTCTGGAAGTTTTCCTAACTCACTGTCTTGAATAGAAGAGAAAGACCCAGCATCCTGTGTTATTTGGATACTTGTATCTCCCCTTCTGCTTTTAAGTAAAATCCAAACACTTGAGAGAATCTCTGGGGAAAGTGTATTATCAAAGGCAAGAAGTCTTTATATTGTAATAATACTACTTTTCTTTTTTTCTTGTTTTGCTTTTATTTTTTTTCCTTCCATCTGTTTTATGATGGTGAAAATTCCCCATAGCGATACCTCTATCTACTCAGCCATTCAAGCCAGAAACTGAGAGTTATCACCCCATCCACTTGATCACCAACTCTTAAACCAGTTGGCTTCTCAAACAGCTCTTAGATCTTGCCCACTCTCCATCCTCACGAATGGTGCCTTAACGCAGTACCTTATTATTTCTCACTATAATACTGCAGTAGTCTTTTATTGGCTTCCCTTTCTTCCAATGTCTTATTTTTCAGTGGGAAAACTGTCATTTGTCCTCCATTTCCATTTTTATTTCTGCTACACTTCCTGCTTACCTTGAAGTTGGGTGTCACCATGTGACTAGGAGCTGGCCAATGGGAGATAGGTAGAAGAGTCATATGGCACTTCCTGAGATCTTCTTAAAAAGACAGTTGGTGGGCATATGTTGCTCTCTTTTACACTGTCCCTACTCAACTTTGTTGCCTGGAATGTGGAATTGCCATCTTAGACATAATGAGAGGCATATACAACAGCAACATGTGAGAGCAGTAATATAGGAAGAGACTGAGTCTTTGATACCGTGGAGCTTCTGATGTCATATCAGCCCTGAACTGGATCTCTGCATGAGCTTTTTAAAGAGGTGTTATTTTGTGTTATTGTCAATCAAACCAATCCTAATACTATACAGCTGGGCATCTAGATTTTACAACATCTTGAAGGTAATATTTCTGAAACATAGATTTGATCATGTCCCATACTTAAATGTCTTCCTATTGCTTAGAGAATAAAGTTCAAACTCCATTACAAACCTTGATAAGACATGGACTTTCTCTGGAGCTTCATCTCTCTTCATGCTTCCCCTTTGTGCTTTAAACTCCAGCAATACTGAATCATCTGCAGCTCGCTGAACTCACTGTGACCTCCAGGCTTTTGCCCATCCTGTTTCCCCTGGCTGGAAATTTTCTATTTATTCTTTAAAAACCAGTTTTGATGCTTTCTTATTCTCTGATGTCTTTGCCTAACCCACTGAACTCTAAGAGAGTTAATCATTCTCTCCTCTACGTGACTTTCACCTTGTTTTGCTTCTATTATTGCCCTTATACTACATGGTAATTATTTTTCTATATGTACATTTTCTCACCTGGACTATAAATACATTGAAGAATAAATCAGTACTTTTTTCCCCTTTCTTTTTCCTTTTTTTTTTATGGTTAGAGGAGGGAATATTGCCTAGGCCCTCAATAACTGTTGAACTGAACTAATTTGAGTTGAACTCTAAGGCTGTTTTAGGAAAGAAAGTGAGAGAACAGAAAAGTAGGTAAAAAGTAGTGAAGTTTTTTTTTTTAATTAGCATAGAAATATGCTTGGATCCTAATAATTAGTATTTACTAAGCACCATGGCTTGGGCAGCAAATTTGAATATTTATAATTTATCTCATTATTTCATATTATATTTCCATGAACCCAGAAGACTAGAAGTTCTTCTAAGGTATATATTTAGGCTACCAAAGAGAAAAGAATATAAAAGAACTGGCCATGCCTTTGAGGCAGTAGATGTAAAGTGTGGGTGTATTAAAGTTAATTCATGATTATAACAAACATAAAAGAGTCAGGGATAAGGTAGCAATAAAATGAAAATAAATCTGCTACCATAGCAACTAACTAGCAATTTAGTGAAATCTCCTGACTCACCTGGAATTAACATAGAGAGATTTGTAAAATGGGGTAAAATGGAAGACATAAATGGATTTAGATGAATGTTATTTTTTTAGGTTTATTGAAATTTCAACTGCTAGTCCATTGTTAATTTGGATTATAGGCAAAGCTATTGGCCTGCAGTAAGATGGACCACAAATGCTGTACCCTTCAAGATAGGATATGAGATCAGGCTAAGTCTCACAAAAAATGTTGATCTAAAGAAGCAACCTCCCCCCAGAAAATAAAGAAAGAAGCGAAACCTAGAAGAAAATGTATAGTATAAATTTCAAAATAGACCATATTAAACTATATTGTTTAGAAATAGACACCTAGATGATAAAACTATCAAGAGAAGCAAGGAAATGACTGTCAGAAAAATCAAGATGATGCTTTCCTCTGGAGCAAAAGATATCATTGAATTAGAGAAGGACACATGGAGCTTCTGGGGTCCTGGAAATGTTTATTTCTTTTTTTTCTTTTTAATTTTTTTTAAAGATTTTATTTATTTATTTGACAGAGAGAGGCACAGTGAGAGAGGGAACACAAGCAGGGGGAGCAGAAGAGGGAGAAGCAGTCTTCCCATCGAGCAGGGAGCCCGATGTGAGGCGATCCCAGGACCCAGGGACTATGACCTGAGCCAAAGGCAGATGCTTAACAACTGAGCCACCCAGGCGCCCCCTGGAAATGTTTATTTCTTGCTGTAGGTTGTACTTACATGAATATTTCATTGAAATTATCTATTAAGTTGTACCTTGAAATTATTTATTAAATTGTACATAGATGTTTCATGTAGCTTTGTTTGTATACTATTATATTTCACAATTAAAATGGGAGGAAAACCTGTATCTCAATAGGTAAAAGTGAAACATTCCAATAGGAAAATGTGCAAAAAATCAGAACTGAGTGGTCATTAAGCATAAAAAATATGCTCAACATTAGTAACTGGGCAATAAAAATTAAAAATACAATGAGATCCCATCTAAGACCCATCAAATGTGATTAAAAAGTATGACAGTATCTTGGTGAAGCTATGGAAGAACAGAAACTCCTATATGCTGCTGGAAACCAAATTAAAAAACAACTGGGGCATTATCTAGCAGAGCTAACACATGTATTCCCCACAAACCAGCAATAACTGTTCAAGATACGTGTATAAGGATAATCACAGAAACATCAGTTATGACAGCAAAATTTTGGAAACAATCCAAATGTTGATCGTTAGGAGAAGGAATAACATTTCCACATACACAACAACCATTTAATCCATCTGAAAACAGTCAAAAATAGATTAACTAGAGCTACACAAATCCACATGAATGACTCTCATAAACATATTAAGGAAAACAAGTTACCGGGAAAAAACTATATCTTTTATATAAAATTGAAAACTTAAAAAATTATATAACACACATATAGACATACATGTTAGAGATGCATACATAAGTGGTAAAATTACAAAGTCAAGCAAGGAACTGATAAACACAAAACTTGGGATAATGGTTGAAGGGTCCTATTAGGGGCTGGCACTGGAAATGGGTACATAGGTGACTTCAAAGCTGTTAATGTTCTGCTTGTTCTATCTCTCTACCTTGGTGATATAATTTTGTCCATTTTACTTATTTTTAAAATTACATATGCCTGTATATCATTTTTTAATATGTTATATATTTCACTTTATAAATTTTTTACATTAAACATAAAGGATCTGATTATTTTTTTGATGTTTCAGATACCTGCCATATTTCCAAGAAGGGATTATGAGGTTTAGAATTTTATAATAGGAATATTCCACATGGAATAATTATAAAAATGTTTCTAGCCCACAAATTAGACTGAAGGGACCATAGATGGCATAAAGCAATTATTCACTGTGCAGTACCCCACATCTGCTTACTCTGTGAGTCCCTGCGCTGGCAGACGTGTTACACACTAAGGCTCAGCCTAAAACAGCCACCACTTATCCTACCCACATTTCTAGAGAGCTGGTACATGTGTGGGGATTAAAACCCCAGAGAAGATTCAATTCTCCTGAAAAACAAAGCTAATGCCTTTGGAACACAAGATACAAGTTTATAAGAAAAGAAAATCAATACTTAATCATCAGTCCTCATGTTCCACTTTTGCTGAAAACCACGTTAGTTCTTTTCTGAATGGTTGGCCAACATCTTAATGCCTATGCTAGAATGTTAGAAAGCATGTTTCAGGTAATAATGTCAATAAGTTTGATTGTTTCTAACCATGCTCCTTTTATATCTGGAAATTTATTCTAATTAATTAATAATACCAGAAAGAGGAGAGTAGCCATATTAAATTTTAAAATCTTTTAACCTCTTCCTAAATCTATCAGAATAGGATGAAATCAGACTTGTAATTGGACAACATGACTCAGGTTGCAACTTGTTAATCCTAAATTTTTCTTTTTTAGGGCATGCATCCAACTGAAAAAGAAAATACCTACAGCCTTCCTTGTTGACTGTTTTTGGACCACATCATTCTGACTTTCTCCTCTGTAGGCTGAGAGGGAAGAGGAAGTCAGAGGATAGAAGGGCAATGTAGCAGAAAGCATAAGATATGCTTAGAGGGAAACCATTGAGTTTTGTTAATTTCTGAGGGGCTGAAGTGGTCAGGGAGTCACAGGTCTTCCTTTTCTTGGCAGTGTCACATTTGCCTCAGACCCACATGGAAGAGCTTTCTCTCAGGCTTATTCTAAGGGGCTTTTAATGGCTGAGAGTTAAAAGATTCAGAAGATTGTTTCCTAAGAAGTGTCCTTTACCAAAAGCAAAAGACACTCTGACCTGGTGAAACTGTCTTACTAGATTCTCATATGTTTGGATTTTCCTGGAGGCCAAAGTCATGCTTTCACCTCATAATTTGGCTTTTAGTCCCCTTAATTTGAGTCACTTGAGAACTGAACACAGATGGGAAAGAAAAAAAGAGAAACAAAAGCAGTTGAAACAAAGAATTTAGGCTTAGTTTTCAATGTAAATTGCTCTGCTTTTTTTCCCCCTCTTGTTTTATCTAACCTAGTCTAACAGCACTTCTGAAATTTGGACAACACAAAGTCACACTGAAGAAAACATCTGGACTCTTGGCAGCAATTTGCCAGACAGAAATCAGCACCAATGGAAATTTTCTGTATTGCTATAAAGAGCAGGAAGAAAAGGTAGAGATAAATGAGTGGTAAAAACTTCTGATATATCACAATAAGATGTTCCCTTTCATAAGCCTTGCCAGAGTTCACTGTTTACTTTTTTGATGTTCTTCATTATATAACCTTTAACTTTGTGGAGCTCTGGTTTAGTGTCACTTAATTTCATAAAAATAAAACCAGATGGATAATTCTTTTAATGTTCAAAATTCTACCAGGAACATGTGTTGACTATCTCAATAAGCATGCTGCAAAAGTTCTTGAAAAATAAAGTTACCTACATTTCAAAGTCAGATTTAAAAAACTTTCTTACAAAACCAGTTTGATAGCAGTATATCTGACTCTTTATACTCACAGTCAGTATGAGGGGACAAGAAAGCTTTTGTACATTCATTATTAAATAAGTTCTAGAACTAGATTCATAGATTTTTTTGTTAAAAGTCTCCTAAGAAATGATTTACTCTAGTCTTTTAGTTCTAAAGTAAAAGAAATATACATTGGCTGAATATAGAAAGGAATTCTATTATATTAGGTCCTATAGAGAGGATATATCAATATAAAGGTAATTTCTGCCTCATGAAGTTGACATCCTATTAGGTAAAAGGAGAAATATACACAAATAATATCAATATGATGATTAAGTGCCTTAATGGATAAATGAAGCACAGAAGTTTTGGAATAGAAGAACAACTCATCTATTCATGGTGGTTTCTAAGATAGGAGGACAGGGATTTTCCTAGACAAGGTAACATAGGATTTGGCCATTGAAAAATGGATAAAATTTTGACAGAACTGTAAGTCAAGGAAATTACACATAGGGAACTGCATGGACATGTATAAAAATTAAGAGGAAAACCTGGAGAAGTGGGTTGGTCTTGTATTCCAGGCTAAGAAAAAGCTACACAAACAACCATATATGACTGAAAGAATTATATTCTGGAATCAATGCTATAACATTCTCAGAAATGCATCCAATTTAAATAACAACCTCTGTTACAGAGAATCTGCTATCTCTTAAGAGTTCCTGTCCCAACTTTGTTTAGTTCTATTTTTGCTTTATATTGAGCTAAATCATTTTTCTTATAGCTTCCACTTAATTGTTCAAATTCTACCCCTTATGGCCGCATGGAACAAAAGAAGTCCTTTTCCAAATGGCAGTTATTAAAATATTGAGGTCGATTGTCTTTTTTTAAAAATTGTGATTCTTGGGGCACCTGGGTGGCTCAGTTGGTTAAGTGTCTGCCTTCAGCTCAGATAGTGATCCCAGGGTCCTGGGATAGAGTTCTGAGTTGGGCTCCCTGCTCAGCAAGTCTGCTTCTCCCTCTGTCCCTGCCCCCCACTTGTGCTCTCTCTCTCTCTCTCACTCACTCTCTCAAATAGATAAGTAAAATCCTTAAAAAAATAATAAATGAATAAGTAAATAAATAAAATTGTGATTTTTGTGGCCAAAATATCTCCACTTCTTTAACCACTTGCTATATGACATGATCATAGATCTTTCCCCATCCTGGTCACTGTACTCTGATTGAACTCTTGTTTCTTATATCTCCCTTGAGGTGAAACGCCTCCACAGGACACAATTCTGATCACATTAATGTGCAGTGGAGCAGTCTCCTACCCCTCTTGTTCTTATTTTAGATATCATAGTGTAACTGATGCAGTTTAGGACCACTTCGTTCAGATTTAGTTTAGTAGGCAATGCAGGGCCATTGAAGGCTTCTGCGCAGACTCACAGCCGGCAGTGGCTAAGGTCTGATTACAAAACGGAGAGAATGAAGGAGCAAGATCATTAGGAAACTAGGACAACAGTGCAGGGAAAAGGCAGTGTGAGGCTGAATTAAAGGAGTGATAGTGCAAATGAGATGGTGAATGGGGTAAAGGGAAGTAGACCCCATGGGGCTTGGTAGCTCATTAGTCGGAGGAGAGGGAGAAGACAGAAATTTTCAAGGCTTTTAATTTGTAATGGGAAAATGGTTGTCTCATTAGTCAGAGGAAGTCTCCAGGCACAATTGGCTTTAGTGGAAGATGTGTTTGGTTTTGGACATAAGAAGTTTGAGGTTGGAGCAGAGGCTAAGATGGAAGGAAAATGGGAAGCCATCTTCCTTTAACATTTGAAACTGTGTGAGTGGATGAGATCCTCAAAATAATGTTTTATTTTATTTTATTTTATTATGTTATGTTAATCACCATGCATTACATCATTAGTTTTTGATGTAGTGTTCCATGATTCATTGTTTGCATGTAACACCCAGTGCTCCATTCAATACATGCTCTCTTTAATACCCATCACCAGGCTAACCCATCCCCCCACCCCACCCTCAGTTTGTTTCTCAGAGTCCATAGTCTCTCATGGTTCGTCTCCCCCTCCGATATCCCCCCCTTCATTTTTCCCTTCCTACTATCTTCTTTTTTTTTTTTTAACATATAATGTATTATTTGTTTCAGAGGTACAGGTCTGTGATTCAACAGTCTTACACAATTCACAGCGCTCACCATAGCACATACCCTCCCCAATGTCTATCACCCAGCCATCCCATCCCTTCCACCCCCCCCACCACTCCAGCAACCCTCAGTTTGTTTCCTGAGATTAAGAATTCCTCATATCAGTGAGATCATATGATACATGTCTTTCTCTGATTGACTTATTTCGCTTAGCATAATACCCTCTAGTTCCATCCACATCATTGCAAATGGCAAGATTTCGGGGTTTTTTTTGATGGCTGCATAATATTCCATTGTGTATACATATCACATCTTCTTTATCCATTCATCTGTTGATGGACATCTTGGCTCTAAGATACAAAGGTAGTGATCTGAAGGGGTATGTGCACCCCAATGTTTATAGCAGCAATATCCACAATAGCCAAACTATGGAAAGAGCCAAGACGTCCATCAACTCAAAATAATGTTTTAAAGAGAGAGAAAACTTGGAGAAACTCCTACTTTTAGAGGCTTGCAGGTGTCAGAAAAAGGAGCAAAGAGAGTGAGGAGAACCAATATAATGCAGTGTAAGGATGTCAAATGAAGAATAAAATTTTTTTTTAAAGATTTTATTTATTTATTTGAGACAGAGAGCATGAGAGGGAGGAGGGTCAGAGGGAGAAGCAGACTCCCTGCCGAGCAGGGAGCTCGATGCGGGACTCGATCCCGGGACTCCAGGATCATGACCTGAGCCGAAGGCAGTCGCTTAATCAACTGAGCCACCCAGGCGCCCGAAGAATAAAATTTTATCATCAAATGCCAGGGAAGTTCAGAAGAATAAAAACTGAGGCAAGGCTATCACATACGGTGATTAAGAATACAAATTATTAAAGGGCAGTTTTAGTGGTTTAGCAGGGACAAATTATATAAGATGTTCAGATAGGAGTAGGTGGTGAGGAAGGGGAGACTACAAAGACAAAGGAGTTAAAAAACACTACCAATCAAGTTGAGGAGAAGATTAACACAATCAAAAGAAGATATTTGATTGTTCTGATGGTGGTAGGAGGTTTTTATTTACGATGGGGAGATGTGAGAAAAGGCAGTGAAAAGATATAGTGATGAGGGGCGGACAGAGAGGAAGGAAATAACTACATTCTGGAATCCTTGACTATGTAGATAGGTTAAGATAGTTAAGTAAAATCTATTAATTTTACTCAAAAATAATAGTTTAGCTCTAGCATTCAACTATTCTGTTTAAGAACATATTATAGTATATTACCTCAAAGGACAAAAATTTAATGAAAAAAAATCCCCAAATATTACTGAGAAATAAAGACTGCCCTTTCTTTCATCTCTCTGCATCTGTGTCTGTCTGTCTGTCTGTCTCTCTCTCTCACACACACACACAGACACAAACACAGCCATGAAAATTTCAAAATACTTCTTTGACTATTTTTCCAGGCAAATGGTTTGATGAGCCAAGTCAACTACATATTGACCTCAAAATTATTTCACACAAGCAAGTAAATTAAGTAAAATGCAAGTATTTTCAATGTTGAAGCCTGATCCTAGGTCCTGAAAGAGCAAAAGCTTTGCATTCAAAAATTAGAATAGGACCCATTTTATGCCAACCTGATTTCTTATTTAAATGGTTCTTTATAAATTTGGATTTCCTTTGCTTATCATTTTGGCCTCTTTCCCTTTATTATGTGTAGTAGAATTAAAGAGTAAATGTCTATCAGTCAAAGATATTTTCCCTTGAAACAGCAAAATTTCAGTTCAGAGATAGAGAATGCTTGTTAAGCTTGTTTTATCAGTTTAGCCTTTAACATAACTACCTACTCAAAGGTTTTTGTGTGTATTCAATGAGATAGAGCTTTTCTTTCTATTGCTAACTACTGAAATAAGAAAAATACTGTGGCATTTGATAGAGACATAGAAAAATTAGAATTTTTCAGAGAAATTAAAATGTTTCTTATAAAAATAAATGAATAAACTGCCTGAAAAAAGAATGTCATTCCCTATAATTAATGATCTCTATGTGAGATATCTGTGATTCCTAACACACACACACACACACACACACACACACTTTGAACTACTTGTAGTTCTTGGAATACACTGTGGTTTTCACACTTGTGGGCTTTGGACAGTTTCTGTCCCTTTGTCTATAATTCTTTCAAGTTGCCTGGCCAACTCCTACTGCCATTCAACACTTAGTTCAATTAATTCCATGTCTGGGAAAACTTTTGCTGAGTCACTCAGGCAAAATAAGCTCTAATCATATCTTATACATTCCTTTACTATCATCATCTGTTTGTTATATGCCCAATACTTTGCATGGTACCTAACACACATAGGAGCTCCACATTTGTTGGCTGAATGAATGAAGCACTGATTAATCTATCTGGATGCGGGGAAGTGGAAAAGGGAGACTGGGCCTGGAATGACTTTTTATTAAAAAGATGTAGTTCTCTAAATGTACAATTTAAAGGATATCATGTGTGGTAGGCCAAATAATGGCTACCAAAGATATCCAGGCCCTAATCCCCGAAACCTGTGAGTATTGATTTATGTGGGAGAAGAGACTTGGCAGAGGTGATTCAATTAAGGATCTTGAGATGGGGTGATTATCCTGGACTATTTAGATGGGCCCAATGATGTAACCACAAGCTCCCTAAAAGGAGCTAGAGGGAAATTTGACATAAGAGGGAGAAGTCAATGTAATGATGGAAGCAGTGGTAGAAACGGTGATGAGAAGAGGGGCTGTGAACCTAGCAATGAGGACAACCTCCAGAAGCTGGGATAAGCAAGGGAACATATACTCCCCCTGCAGCCTCTGGAGGAATGCAGTCCTGAAGGCACCTTGATTTTAGCCCAGTGAGGTTCATATTGGACTTCTGACCTCCAGGTAAGAGAATAAATGCACATTGTTTTAACCTACCAAGTTTATGGTAATTTGTTACAGCAGCAATAGGAAACCAATATACCATAGACACTCCATTCTCCCTCTAGATTTCTAGGTGCCCTTACACCTAGGTCTGGCATAGTGTCTGGAGTGGAAAGGAATCAGTACTAGTTTAGAAGCCAAAAGACCTAGGCTCAAGTCTTGATCTACCGATTTTTAGCAGGACATTTTTGTCAGACATAGATGGACCCACAGGGTATTATATTAAGTGAAATAAATCTGACTGAGAAAGACAAATACCATATGATTTCACTCATATGTGGAATCTAAGAAAACAAATGAATAAACAAACAAAAAGCAGAGTCAGACCTATAAATATAGAAAACAAACTAATGGTTCCCACAGGTGAGAGAGTGGAGGGATGGGCAAAATGGGTGAAGAGGAGTGGGAGATACAGGCTTCCAGTTATGGAATGAATAAGTCATGGGGATGAAAGGTACAGCATAGGGGATATAGTCAATGGTACTGTAAAAGCATTGTATAGTGACAATGGGAGCTACACTTGTGGTGAACATATAGCATAATGATAGACTTGTCAAATCACAGGCTCTACACCCGAAACTAATGTCACATTGAGTGTCAACTATGCTCAAAAAAATTTTTTAAAAATATATCAAAAGGTTCATTGGAAGAAAATACAACATTCAATTGCTATCTATCAACTTTATCTAGTCAATCCTCTGGTACATTTAAATCCTTCTATAAAACTTATAATGAAAGGTTATTATTAGTAAATTTGATCACTTCATAAATGAAATTCTAGTAATTTTTTGAATAATTGGAGAAAAACTATTTTAATTGAGAATAATTTCTAAGCTTTTTTGAAAATCCAAAAACAAAACTATTATGTTTACTTTTAAAATTAAAATAGAAGAGAAATGCATCTTTATTTTTTAAAAAAGATAATTTTGGGGCACCTGGGTGGCTCAGTCGTTAAGCGTCTGCCTTTGGCTCAGGTCATGATCCCAGGGTCCTGGGATTGAGCCCCACATCGGGCTCCTGACTCAGTGGGGAGCCTGCTTCTTCCTCTCCCTCTGCCTCTCCCCCTGCTCATGCTCTCTCTCAAATGAATAAATAAAATCTAAAAAAATAAAAAATAAAAATAAATAAATAAAGATAATTTTGTCAGAATCAATGAACTTGACTTTCCTGAGGTTAAAATGGTATCTGTCCAATCTATTTCATGGAACTGTTATGAGCATCACATGGTATTTTATCTATCATCTATCTATCTATCTATCATCTATCATTTATCTGTACATGCACATTATGTAAACTGTAACAAAAGTAGACTATTATTATCCCTACTTACTCTTTTGGACTTAGGAACTGAAGGCTTCTGGTAAAATGTAAATGAGTCTCATTTGGTCATTAACTTTGTAGTTCAGTGCTTTGAATGGTACCTGGCACATAACACCTTGTACATAGTTATTGAGAGAATAAATGAGTGGATGATTGCATGAATGAAATTGGTATATTAAAAAAATAACAGAATCTTGTTGAGAATGGGTCACAGGGATATTAAATATTGGGAAGAGACAAAGTATTTGGAGAAGTTCCAGGAATAGGGTACCACCTATAATGGGGACAGAGAGCTACAGAAGTGGCTGATATGAGAGAGATGTGTTAAGTGAGATGTGGGGCAAAGGCAGATTCCTAAATAAAACTGGCATTTGAAGAGTTACTAAAGGAGAGGGAAACTGAACAGCAGTGGGATAGCAGTCAGAGGGACAGGAGGAAGACCAGAAAAGAGCACTGTGGCAAAGGAAGAGAATATTTCAAAAAAGGAGGAATGATTGTCAATATCAAGTGCTCCCAGAGGGTTAAAATAAAAAAAGACAGGGTCTGCAAAAAGTGTCCATTGGTTTTACTGAGGTAAGTCATTAATGGCCGGTGCCAGTAGGGATGCTGACAGAAGGGGTGGAGGAAGATGAGAGGGCTTTTGATTGTTAAATTTCATAAGCATTTTGCTGGTTCTCTTTCTGCCTCATCAGCTGCCATTCTGGCTCCATTTCTGGCTTCTCCAGCTCTTCCTTCCGCCAACCCTGATGCTTCCTACAGCTCAGTCCTTGGTATTATCTGGTCTGTACAGATGCATTCCCTTGGTAAGCTCAATTCATCCCAAATCCTCAATTGTTTGGTCTGGGTAACACCTTTAGTGCTGACTTCCTGCACACCTACCTGCTCGTGGGTGCTTTTCCAAATATCCCTCAGAGTAGTGAAGTATGAACTGGAACCAAGACTAAAGTTTAATTTACCTTCCATGAGCCTATCCTGTGCAACAAACTTGGTGCCCATTCTCTTTTGGGTGTTTTCCTTCTAAAATTAATTTTCAGAAACCCGGAAGAGAACACAGTGACAGAGGTTAACTGCAGAAGAGCAAATCACACTTTGCAAGCAGAGTGTAGGGAGACAGTATCAGAATTCAAAATACGCTTGGTAAATAGGAAAAGTGGCTGTATTAGCTTGCTAGGGCTGCCATAACAAAGTACCACAGATTGGGTGGCCTAAATAACAGAAATTTATTTTCTTATAGTTCTCGATGCTAGAAGTCAGAGATCAAGGTGTTGGCAGGGTTGGTTTCTTCTGAGGTCGACTTGAATTGCAGATTGGCTGCCTTCTCTCTGTCGTCACATGGGTTTCCTTCTGTGAGTCATATTGGAGTAGGGCCCACCCTAATGACCTCATTTTACCTTAATTACCTCCTTAAAGACCCTATCACCAAATATAGTCACATTCTGAGTTAGTGGGGGGTTAGGACTCCAACATATAAATTTTGGGAGGGACACAATTCAGGCTAAAACAGTGGCCTAAGACAGAATGAAGCTCAGTTAAAAGGGAAAAACATAGGTAGCAAAATAAACTCCTTGTGCAACAGATGAGGATGGGCTGGGTATGTAGAAGTTGGGCAGAAAAAGTTCCTGAGGTCATTGTGAATAACATGCTGACCACAAGTCAGTGATGTAACTCAGTAAAATACAAAAGCGTGAGTCCTGGATATTTAAATAGGAGAACCCTAGTAGAACTTATGAGGTAATTCAGCAATTATACTTTGCAGTGGTCAGTAATAAAACACCCTTTGCAATTCTGAACTCCAAACCAAAGAGGGATGTGAAGATTTTGGATGCGATTCAGAAGAGAACCACATAGAACCATATATTTTAATTATTAGAAAGTAGAGACACTGAAATTTCTCAGGCCAGGAATGAGGAGGTTGAGGAGGGATTTATTAATGCTCATTAACTCAAAAATGGTCACTGGGAAGATAGTGATCAGTAGTTCTCCAATCCATAAACTAGAGAGTAAATGGAAAGAAATTGAGTTGCCATAAATTTAAAAAAAAAGATTTGCCATAAATTATTTCTTAATGTTAGTAATTTAGTTGTCATAAGAAAGTATTTCTCACCAGTATGAGGTGGTAAAAACTGGAATGGTTTACTAACTTTAAAAATAAGTTGTCTTTTATTTCAGGTGATTTTAGCATGCTTCTGCCTAAATTATGAGCATATGGAATATAATCATTCATTTACTTATTCAATATATATTTGTTAAGTGCCTATCATGTGCCAGACACTATTCCTGACCTAGCAGTGAACCAACAACATCCCTGTCCTTATGTTTACTTACAATAGGGAAGGCAGAACTCTCTCTCACACACACACACACACACACACACACGTTAGTGATAAGGTCTATGAAGAAAATAAAGACTGAAGGGTAAGAGAACAGAGAGTAATATGACTGATATTATTTAAGACAGTGTGGTTAGGGAAGGGCTCTCTAAGGAAGAAATACTTAAGGAAAAACAGATAAATCAATAATAATAGCCGATATTTACTGAGTACTTACTATGTGTCAGAATTGTTAAACTATCATTTAATCCTTACAATAATGCATTTTACAAAAGAGAAATTGAAGCTCAGGGAAGTTTAGAAATTTGCACAGCTACTAAGACTCACAAACTCTGGCTAAGTCTTGTTTTTTCTTAGCTGCTTTTAATATTAACATTAATGTTAATGGCTGAATAATGGCCCCCAAATTAATATTAACATCAAAGTTAATATTAAAGTTGAGGCCCTGTTGGGTATAGGGTTTTTCTTTATTTTTAATGAGTAGTACCTAGGCAATGGGTGATTTTTACAGAACTCCAGTGTCTCTGTCCAGTCCAGAGTAGCCTCTAGGTTCTGAGGCTTCACCAATACCAGACACTCTACTGATGCTGGTCAAGTCCAGAAGGCAGGTGTCTCAGTAGACAAGAATGGATGAGACCTCATGGACTGGTGGAAGGGGTGGCCTTTACCAGGAGAGTGGATCATTCACCCATGGTGACGGGGAAGGCAGGATGTATTGGCACTGATGTGGGAGCTTGTAGGAGTTCTCTTCTGGGGGCTTCTACTTTCTCAGAGAGTTAAAATAGGGGAGGGTGATAAGAATTCAGTAAAATAAGGATTGATGTTTATTTCCTTAGTGATAAAATAATCTTCCTTAGTGTGAAATGCCTCATCATACTTGACAAAAAATGGTCATAAGGGGAGACAGACAAAAAATTACATCACCTGCAGTGCCAAGTGATAAATAGATGAATAATACTAGTCTCATTGGAGGGTGTGTGGGGCCAGAGAACGGAGCAATTTACTCTTCCTTAGGGACTCAAGGGAAATTTTAGAGAGTAAGCAAAATTTGAAGCAACTCTAGAAGGATATAATGGTAATGGGCAGACACTTTTCTAAGTATTTAATATTTGTAATGGTCTTATAAGAGGTAGGTGTTGTTCTTGTCCCCATTTTACAGGCCCAGGGATTGATGTACACACTCATACAGCTAGTGTGTGCCGCAATGACACAAACTTACCTAGTCTCCAGGGCCTGTCTCTCTTAATCACTTCCCCAATCTTAACTTTTTCAGATGAATACCATCATGATGTTATTAATTAATTAATTTATTTATTTGAGAGAAAGAGAGCCTAAGCAGGGGGAGGGGCAGAGGGAGAGGGACATGGGCTCCATCCCAGGACCCTGAGATCATGACCTGAGCTGAAGGCAGATGCCCAACTGCCTGAGCCACCCAGGCGCCCCACCATCATGATTTTAAAACTGCCTTCACAACTTCATATTTGTTCTTCTGTGGTTGTTTATGTGTCAGATGACTGTAGGATTTTATTTGAGATGGATATGTTTAATCTCAAACATGGCAGCCAATTAAGCTTGCACCGGGAGCTTTTAGAAAATTCTTAGTCCCAGGCTCTACCCTTGAGGATTCTGATTTAATTGGTCTTGACTGGGGCTCAGACATCAGTGTCTTTTAGAATAATTCTCCTGGTGATTCTAGTGTTCAGCTGGAGCTGAGAATCGGTGGCATAAATGAAAGAGAAGAATTCTGAGGGGTAGATACAAAAGTTTAATACTTGCAATACCATTAGTGATACTTGCAATACCACTGCTTTGGGTTCAAGACTTTTCTCCCTTAAAATGGAAACGCTGTTGGGGTTGGAGAAATATGTTAATAAGTCCCTAGAAAGATCTTAGTGGCAGTGATTTTTATCAATTCTCCTTTCTCCTTATGGTGAGACCTTCAGGAAGGTTGGCAGTATGGCACCTAGGCCTAGAAAGGAAGGAGGCATTAGAAATCAGAGAAGCCAAAATTGAATCAAAAGTCAAGGATTTGCTCTTTTCTCAGTAAAATCATTTGACATCAATTTGAATATTTATCAATGCAATTTAATAGGCTCTGAGACCAAACCGCCTGCTAAAATAATCAAATGATAACCTGAAATTAATTTCAAGATCATACTTTGATTAGTAAGGTACAAAAATGGCAAGGCTATAATCTTCATGAAGGCAGGTGTTCTTTCCTACTGTACCCATGGCACCTAGCATAGTACTTAACACTTAAAAAGCCATTCATTAAATAATGACTGAAATTTATCACCCATTTTCATTAGTGTGAAATGACTTCGCCCAGAAGGGGAAACAGGTTTGATTGATTCACGGTCTTTGCCGTAGCATTGTAAGAACATTCTATACCTTGCTTCAATTTATTTATCCATTTCCCTACTCCGTGACATTTAGATTGTTCCCAAATTTTTGCTATTAAAAACAATACTGCAAAAAACACCTTTGTTATGTGTTTGCCCGTGCACTTACACAGCAGTTTCTCTAGAATATAGCCACAGAAGTAGAACTGCTGGGTTGGTGGTATGTACTCATCAACCTTTTATATATTATTAACTAGTTTTCCAACTTTATGCTCCAAATAAAACCCAAATGAAAAATATAAAAAGGATTATCAATTTGACTTAAAATATAAAAATTCTAAATGACAAAATATAGAATGAACAAGCTAAAACACATTGTAACCCTTTTCACTTCTTCCCAGTGCAAGTAAAATATATAATAAACTCAAAGTTCAAAGTTTGCCTTTTGTAATCAGTTCATAAAATGCTTAGTAGAGATCAGCCACCATCATCTGCCCTCTAACACCCCTTGGGTCTGTCTTTGTCTTAAGAAGTTGTTTAGAAGAATATTCACATCTCCAGATGGTTCTTTAGAGCAGTTTGGCTGGTGGTAGTCAGGCTGAGATCCAAGAAAGCATGATCTAAGACTGCAGGTGCTCATTCTGCCATTTTTCCAAATTGAGTTCCCAGCCCTTAGCAGGTGATGCAATGCACAGGGCCACCTGGAGTCCCTCCCTGGCACATCTGCCTTTTCCCTCCATGGTCATGCCCCAGGCACGGACTACTTTTGGCTAAATGGATGGTCAAGCTATCCTGGGCATAACTAATGCAAGAGAATTCTCACCAAGGCTGACCATGGATAGATTTGCTAATTCTTTCTTTTTCTTTTTTTGAAATATTTTTGTAAGGTTTTTGTCCTACATGTAAATTCTGGCTATAATCAAATAACTCAGAGTTAGAGTAGAAGTGTCTGACACCATTCAGAGAATCTTTGAAATCTGTATCTCCAAAAACTTCAGCTTTATAAATATTCAAGAGATTTGAAATATACACATAGATGACCATGTGTATTTTATGATTTAGACTCTCCTTTAGCTCTGCTTGAAATTCAGGTGTACTATGCTGAGAAAAAGAAAAAAAGCTTGGCTATTGCCATAGTTTATTTCCAGTTATGACAGAGCTGCTCTCCCAGAGGAAACTCTATGTTCCCATACATGATTGTATTTTAGATGAACTAGCAACACCTATGGTGATTTTCCATACAGTGCTTTTAAAGGACATTTCAGCAAAACAAAAACAAAGCAAACAAACAAACAAAAAACCCAAAAGGGACTTTTGTTACGTTATCAGGAACTTCAACATCCTCTTAGTACAATTCCATTTAATTCTATGCTCTCAATTCTACTTTTTACAGTTAGTAAAATAAATTTTATGAATCTCTCTTTTTTTTTGGTTGTTTCTCTGAAGGAAAGGAAAAGCAGTAAAATAGACCCTTTCAATATAAATGTTCTTTTCCTTCAACAAAACAGGAGTAAATTTACTGGCTTTTGTGCTACAGCAACACAAAAACTGCTGCTTCTGTCACATGACTCTTCCATTTGTCCATGCTCTAGGTACAGAGCAGATTAGCACAGAGTGAGTCATTCAGTTTGACTTGCCTCTATGCACCTTTTCTTTGAACTGGCTTCTTTTCCTTGTGTTGAATATAGATTTACTAAACATAATACTGCAGCTTCAAGCACCAGGTCACCTTGGTCCTCTCACAAAACCTTTTGTGGATTGTACTCATCTCAAAGCCATTACTGTTGGGCTTCCATGTCTTCATTTGCTCTAATGATGCTCAATATTTATTGAATTCTTGCCACATGTCAAATGTTTTATGTGCACTGTGTCTCATAATTCTCACCAACACTAAGCAATAGAGAGGTCACCCCAGCTTTACAGATGGAGAGAAACTGAAGCATCAAAGGCTTAAGTGACTTGTTCAAGAGAGTCGGGTAAGTGGCAGGGAGGAGACTCAAAGCCAAGTGAGCTGACATCAGAGTCTGGGCTGTGAACCACTGTCCTGGGCTGCTTCCTTGTCTGCTCTCTTCATCTCTGTTCATTGTTAGTGCCTGACTCCACAAGAGCACCTTTCTCCTGGTTTGTTCACTGAAGCATTCCAAGGGCCCAGGACAGTGTGTGGCACATTAACACATAATAAATATTTCTTGCATAAATAAATCTCTTTGCTACTTTTTGCTTTCACTTATTCATGTATTTGTTCATTAAAGAAATAATTGGGCCAATAAAACTGGCTTTTTTTTCTACACATTGAGATACAGTAATGAACAAAGTCCCTCCCCTCAGGAAGAGATTACATTCTTTTTTTTTTTAAGAGATTACATTCTTGAGGGAGGAGGCAGACTAATAAATATTTAATATCAGGTAAGGAGTTGTGAAGAAAATAAGTCAGGGTAAAGGGGCTAGAAGATGATGTGGGGATGCTATTTTAGCTAGGGTAGTTGTGGAAGGCTTATCCAAAATGGGGACATTTGGGCACCCACCAAAAGGAGAAAAGGAAATGAGTCATTTGGTTATTGAATGGGAGAGGGTCCAAATAGAAGAAAAAGCAGGTGCAAGGGCCATTAGATGGGAGCACTGGGGATATTCCAGCACAATAGGAGGCCAGTGTGTATGGTCCATAGTGAACAAAGAGGAAGGCAGTAAGACAGATGGTTGGAGAAGTGGGGGAAGGGAAGGCATTGGGCCTACAGGCCATGGAGAGGACCTCAGCTTTTACACTGAGTGAGACATAAAACTAATAGGGGGTTTTGAACAGAGATCTGCTGTGATTTACTTCCAAAGTAAAGGGATCTCCCTGTGGGGAGAAGTGTAAGAGCACATGTGTGGAAGCAGATAGACCAGTCAGGGGCTATTACAATAATCTGGGCTCGAGGTGATCATAGCTTGGACCAAAATAGTAGCAATGAGAGTATTGAGAAATACTTAAATTCTAAATATCTTTCAAAGGTAATATCATTTGCTGACAGAGTGAATGGCAGATATGAAAAAAAGAGAGGAACAGCCCTATGGTTTTCAGCATTTGAAAGGGCACATTTACTGAGTTGGGGAAGGCTGTGGGAAGGGAGGCTTGGGACTGGATGGGAATCAAGAGTTTGGGTTTTGAACATGTTTCTCACCATCTAGTACTGCCTTGTATGGTGAGAATATAAGACAGCAACTCAGGGACCTGAAAATCCAAACACCCTCAGGGTATGTGAAACAGGTAATCTAAATATGACTTCGCCAAGTGTGAAACAACAAAGCAGTGATAAGGCCAGTGAACTAGGGAGTTCATGCATGATCCACAGGCACTGACATAAAACAAAAGGTTGTGCTGGCCAGTGTTGCCCTTGACCTTGGGTTTGTGACCCCTGCAAAATGATACCAGCATCATTGGCTTTTACTCACATCATTCTAAGTTAATACTTACATGTGTCTTCTGCTGACCTGGGCAGGTAGCTGAATTTTGTAGGACAGAAACTACATGTCCTGCCTTCACTCATCAATATATTATTCTCACAATAAATGTTTGTTAAGCCCTTACTCTGGGCCAGTCACAGTTCTGGGAAAGACATGACAGCAAATGTATAGTGCCAAATAACATTTCAGATTATGTGAATACCTCACATAGTCAGAGATGACCCCTGACAGTCTCAACCTTGAAAACCAACAAAGTAAAACAAAACATAACATAAAGGCACCAAAAGGATCCTGAGTAGTTTAAATAGATGTTTGAGGTTGGACATTCAGGTATTAAAGCTTATATGCTTAATTCATAACATTTTCTCAGGACCATCTTGTTTTACACATAATTTTAACAAACCTGAACATCTGTTTTTGTAGCCCCAAACAGATAAATCAGAAATAAGTTGGCAGTAGAGGAAAAGGGAAGGTCTAATAAAGGTAAACACATGAGAAAGGGTTAGATGTAATAAGAAACACCATCACATTGCTAGAGAAAAAAAATACAAAAAATAAATAAACATAGCTTTTTAAAATGTGTTACTCTGGGGAGACTATATTTCCTGAATGGACAAGAAGTCTGTCTGAGCTTAATAAACCTGAAGTGTTCACTATTTTAAAGCAGTTAGGGATGGTCATCTAGTAAGGCTTATGCTGAACTTATACATTCTGATTTAGAAGGTGAAGGAATATATAATCCTTTTTTGTTGTTTATTTAAGCTTTTTTTAAATTTAAATTCAATTAGCCCACATATAGTACATCATTAGTTTCAGATGTAGAGTTCAATAATTCATCAGTTGCATATAACACCCAGTGCTCATCACATCACGTGCCCTCCTTAATGCCCATCACCCAATTGCCCCATCCCCCCACCGCCCTCCCCTCAGTTTGTTTCCTAGAGTTAAGAGTCTCTCATGGTTTGTTTTCCTCTCTGATTACTTCCCATTCAAGGAATATATAATCCACTGAAAACGTTTCCCTGGCAATTATGAATGTACGAATTATGGCATTTTAGAGTTGTTTCAGGTATTTGGAAAGTCCATTAAAGTGAAATATCTCATTCTGCAATAATACTGGGTATCTGCTCTGATCCCGTACTCTGGTCTGTATACCACATACGTGGCCATATGCATGGTCAACAGATACTAACAATACACCCTCAGATACACTTTCTGTCTACAGCAAGTGCCTCAAATCTCTCACATCACTCGCCTCCATTCTCTCTCCTGTTTCCATTCCAGGATGCTGCCAGGGTCTGCTCTACCTGCTGTCCCTTGGCCCTTTGTGGCCTGCACTCAAAGTTGCACCTGATGACAGAATTCAGCTTCCCTGCATCCGACCTTCGGTGTTTCCTGGGATGTGGCTGTGTGTGTGCACCTCAGGTATGCGCCTGTCTTCACTGGGCTTGTGTACCTCAGAGCCTAATATAGCTTCAGGCCAGACTTGATTTGCACTGGCATTGGATCCACCAGAACTCCCCGTGACTGCTCTTGCACTGAAAACATGCACTGAAAATACCTTTTACATGTGAAAAGGACACAACCATCACACCATGAATCAGGATGCAATGTGAGTTGTTCCTGAGTCAGTGATCTTTCTTTTCAGAAGTGGTTAACTGACAGAATCATACCTCTTAGGCTTAGAAATATCCTGGAAGTTTGCCATCAGTCTTAAGCTGAATACTATCCACGAAGTTACCAAACTTTGCCAGTTTTCATTAGTCTCCCTTATTTTCAGAAATAGTCATTTGCAAAACAGAAAACTAGGAAGAGCTACTCAGTCCACAGCTGTGGCATAGACCAAAGCTAAAGAGTTAATAAAAGGATTAAACCAATGACCTTCACTTGTTGAAAGTAGAAAAAAAAAAGAGCTAGCTGGCCATAGCTAGAGAGCCCGATAATGGAGCTAACCGAGCAGCCCAAACCCATCCACTAAGTTTTACAAGTTTAAATAATGCTAACTGTTGTCCAAGGTAAAGGAGGATTGAGCCACCATTATTTGCATTATTTAGGTGTGTGTTCTTTAGCTTAAAGCTAATTACATTTAACCATGTGACCTGGGTTTTAAAACACATAGAGATCACAAACACTTTTATAAAACAAGTTATCTGTATCCTCTGTCTACAGGCAAATAATATGACAAGCATCCCTGTGTCTACACATTGCCCTTGCAATTGAAACTTTCTATTATTTCAGCTGCTATATGAAAAAAACTGAGTTCTGTAGACCAAAAGTACATAATAGCATTACAATAGCCACAACAGATCCAAGAATGTTGGGCACACACAGAACATACATACCAAATACACACACACAAATACACCAAAGCAGAGTGTTAATGGGCTTATTTCTGTGGCTAGGGCCTTTCCATTCACACTTACTCCTCATTTTTTCCTAGCCAGCTGAGCAGAAAGTTAGCACAATGGGCTCCACTTGAGTAATAACGTGACTCCAATTTCACAGCATCCCCACGAAACTCCCTTAACCAACTGCCTAGCCCTAAGTTTTCAATTTGTGTTTTTCAGGCTTCTGAGCCATAACATCTTTCCAATACAACTCAGTAATACAAAGTAGTAAAATGACCTGACCTGAGTAATAACAAAGAATAAAATGAGCTCTGGAGGCTGGGGGATGGCTATTCTGGTCCAAGCATCACCATTTATATCCCTGCAACTGGAACACCCCTTGGGTTCTGTTTCTGTATCTATAATGTCAGGGAACAAACTGAACAATTCCTGTGAAATGGACCCTATCCCCCCATAGTCTGGTCTGCTCTGAGGGGTACTAGAACCTTCTCTGCCTCCTCCAGTTGGACACCCTGGTGTAGTTCATTCGGGGCCTGCTTAATTTCTTAAGCCTGCTCTTTTCAGACCCCTGTACTTACTCCTTACCTTCCTGTCTCTTCATTTAGGAAGTGGACTTTCTTTGTTCAGAAAGTCTTTTTCATCCTGGCAGTTGCCAGAGCCCTGCCTGGGCCTTGGCCTCCCCACCACCAAAGCAGGCCCAGTGCCAGCCCCGGAGACAGCCTGAGAGCCTGGGGTTGTACCTCTGCCTCCCTCTAGTGGTGGCCCCCAGCAGTCTGGGCTGTGCACAAAACCTGTTCCCTAAAATCATCTTCAAGCGTCTGAGAATTTTAAAAACTTATTTCTCTTGTGGTTTTATATAAATGCCCCTCCTATACTGAATGGAAAAGAAAGTAGAGTTATACTTATCTCTTCTTCCCTATTAGTGTACTTTTTCATCTGTCTGAAAGTGATGACAAATACTGTTGGGTCCTTCTAAATTGCCTAAGAAAAAAGTGTGCCAGAAAAATGACTATTCAGCTACCTTTTCAAACTTCTAAACAAGCAATATCAAGTCCTTTTTAAAAAGATTAAATAAAGGGGATTTGGGGGATATTGTCTCAGATTTGGGTGCTGGCTACACAGGTGTGTTAAGTTTGTTAAAATTTATAGACATGAGTATTCATAATATTTATATTTTTTGTGTATATTTTATACTTCAACAAAGATTTTGTTCAATTAAGTAAATGTGCCATTATTTTAAAATGCTGCCAAATCAATGATATTTCTTCCCTTATGTAAACGACAGGTATAACTCTTTATTTCCAAAAAAGCAGGAATTGCTACAGAATTCATGTTTTGTGAACAAAAGTACAATTTGATTAATATACCTAGTGATTCTCTGGGCTGAATTTTCTAACAGAACTAACTGGAACCAAAAAGTTTTGTCCTTTCCCACTGAAAAGAAGTGTACATATTATAAATAAAGTATAGTGGAGATTGGAAACCTTGTTCTATAATTTTTTAGCGCATGTTGTAGTCTATGTCACTATTTCTCCATGTTTATTTACAGGCTGGAGAATTTCAGGCAGCCGATAGAATTTTCAACAGAATAATCATAAAAAATTGTTCCCACCCAATGTGAAATCTCAAAAACATTCTCAGAGAGCTTGAACATCACTTGAGAATACAACAGACAATGGCTTTTCTTGATTAAAGAGATTTGTTTTATGATTCTTTCAAAAAAGGCCTTTAAATTCAGTCATTTGAGAAAATGTTTGATGTACTCTTGCATTGCATTTATAGAATAGCAGTAAGTCAGTAAGTCTGGTAAAGAATATTCTACAATAAAAAAGTATCTATTCCACAGAACCCAATTCCATGCCCAGAAAACACCCTTATGCTACCTTTTTTCCTTTCTCTGGGCTTATACTACAAAGGGAATTTTACATGGTAACAAGAGGGTCAGATAAAGTCTATTTGGCAGTGTAATGACCCCTTTCAAGGGCCAGATTTTCTCCTGTAACTACTGCTTATAAATGACAATAGTTTAGTGTTCCACTTCTCATTGAGTGGTGATGATGCACCTGTGAAAAGGCATCCATGGAGGGAGGGAGGCTTGTTCTTTCCTTTTCTTTCTTTCTTTCTTTCTTTCTTTCTTTCTTTCTTTCTTTCTTT